>NW_026991319.1:670064-1005096 GCF_036370855.1 Dromaius novaehollandiae
GTCAGAGAAGCCTCAGTGCCCTACAGGGCAGTGGCAGGCCCCTGACTGTTTACTGTGCTTCTGAGTTGACAGCAGTGTCAGCGCCTCATCGGGCAGTGGGAGGCCCCTGGCTGTTGCCTGTGCTTGTGAGGTGACATCAGCCTCCGTGCCTTATAGGCCAGTGGCAGGCCCAAAGCTGCTGTCTGTGCTTGTGAGGTCACAGCAGTCCCATGGCCCGATAGGCCAGTGGCAGGCCCATAGCTGCTGGCTGTGCTTGTCAGGTCACAGCAGCCTCCGTTCCCGATAGGCCAGCAGCAGGCCAGTGGCTGCTGACTGTGCTTGTGAGGTCACAGCAGCCTCAGTGCCTCCTAGGCCAGTGGCAGGCCCATGGCTGCTGGCTGTGCTTGTCAGGTCACAGCAGTCCTATTCCTGATAGGCCCGTGGGAGGCCTCTGTCTGCTGGCTGTGCTCGTGAGGTCACAGCAGCCTCTGTGCCCTATAGGGCAGTGGCAGGCTCATGGCTGTTTGCTGTGCTTGTGAGCTCACAGCAGTCCCATTGCCTGATAGGCCAGTGCGAGGCCATTGGCTGCTGGCTGTCCTTTTAAGCTCACAGCAGTCTGAGTGCCTGATAGCCAGTGGCAGACCCACAGCTGCTGGCTGTGCTCGTGAGGTCACAGCAGTCCCATTGCCTGATAGGCCAGTGCGAGGCCATTGGCTGCTGGCTGTCCTTTTGAGCTCACAGCAGTCTGAGTGACTGATAGGCCAGTGGCAGGCCTCTGCGTGCTGGCTGCATTTTGAGGTCACCTTGGTCTCAGTGCCTCATCAGGCAGTGGGATGCCCATGGCTGCTGACTCTGCTTGTGAGCTCACAGAATTACCAGTGCCTGATAGGCCACTGGCAGGCCCCAGGTGGCTTCCTGTCCTTGTCAGGTCACATCAGCCTCTGTGTCTGATAGGGAAGTGGAAGGTGTTGTAGAGGCCTCTGAGTGCCTTTTTTTGTGGTGCAGGGGCCTCCAAGTGCCTTTTTTGTGGTGCAGGGGCCTCCAAGTGCCTTGTTTCACATTGTAGCAGCCCCGAAGTGCCTTTTCTTGTGGTGTAGGGGCCTCCGAGTGCTGTTATTTTGGGGTGTGTGGTCCTCCATGTATCTTTTTTTTGTGGTGTAGTGGCCCCAAGTGCCTTTTCTTCTGGTGCAGGGCACGCCGAGTGCCTTTCTTTCTGCTGCAGGGGCCTCCGAGTGCCTTTTTTTGCATTGTAGCAGCCCCCAAATGCCTTTTTTTGTGCTGTAGGGGCCACTGAGTGCCTTTTTTGTGCTGTAGGAGCCACAGGGTGCATTTTTTTGCAGTGTACTAGCCTCCAAGTGCGTTTTTTGGTGGTGTAGGGGCTTCCGAGTGCCTTTTTTTGTGGTGCAGGGGACTCCGAGTGCCTTTATTTCCAGTGTACAGGCCTCCGAGTGCCTTTCTCTTTCCAGTGCAGGGGCCTCCAAGTGCCTTTATTTCCAGTGTACAGGCCTGCAAGTGCCTCTTTTTCCAATGCAGGAGCCTCCGAGTGCCTTTTTTGGTGGTGCAGGGCCCTCCGAGTGCCTTGTTTCACATTGTAGCAGCCCCCGAGTGCCTTTTCTTGTGGTGTAGGGGCCTCCGAGTGCTGTTATTTTGGGGTGTGTGGTCCTCCATGTACCTTTTTTTGTGGTGTAGTGGCCCCAAGTGCCTTTTCTTGTGGTTCAGGGGCCTCCGAGTGCCTTGTTTCACATTGTAGCAGCCCCCGAGTGCCTTCTTTTGTGCTGTAGGGGCCACCGAGTGCTTTTTTTTGCCGTGCATGGTCCTCCGAGTGCCTTTTTTTTGCAGTGTACTAGCCTCCAAGTGCCTTTTTTTGTGATGTAGGGGCTTCCGAGTGCCTTTTCTTGTGATTCACTGTTGTCCGGGTGCCTTTTTTTGTGGTGCAGGGGCCTCCGAGTGCCTCCTTTTGAGGTGCACTGCTGTCTGAGTGCCTTTTTTTGCAGTGAAGGGGCATCTAAGTGCCTTTTTTTCCAGTCTAGCAGCCTCCAAGTGCCTATTTTTGCGATGCAGGCTCCCAAAGTGCCTTTTTTTCCAGTATAGTGTCCTCCATGTGCATATTTTTTGCAGTGCATGTCCTCCTAGTGCCCTTTTTTCCAGTGCTCAGGCCTCCAAGTGCCTTTTTTCTGTTATGGTCCTTCAACCATAAGCACTTTACCTGTATTTACCTGTACTGCCTGAAATGATATTGTCAGGCCCACCACTGCTGGATGAGATAGTCACGTCACTTCTGCCTCACGGCCTGGTAGGCCAGTCAGGCCCATCAGTCCTCGCTCTGCTTGTGAGGTTGCTTCTGCCTCTGTGCTTGATAGGCCAGTGGCAGGGCCATGCCTCCTGGCTTTGCTTGTGAGGATACTTGTGTCTCCATGCCAAAAAGGGCAGTGGCAGGCCCATGGTTGCTGGTTGTGCCTTATGATGTCACTTTGACCTGCATGCCATTGCATGCATGGGCATGCACTGCCACGCCCATGGCTGCTGGTCTGCTTGGGTGTTCCCTTCTTTCTCCGTGTTTGATGCGCCATGGCAGGCCCAGAGCTGCTGGCTGTGCTTGTGAGGTCCCTTTGACCTCAGTGCCTGATGAGGCACTCAGAGCGCCATGAGTCCTACCTGCGCTTCTGAGCTCACTTCTGCCTCAGTGCCTGATTGGCAAGTGGCAGGCCAATAGCTGCTTGCTGAGGTAGTGAGGTCATTTTTACCAGCAGCCCTAAACTTAGCACTATGGGATGTTCAGAATCCTCCGTGACAGCCTCTAAGACTATTGCCAGTGGAAATTCTTTTGGGGAGACCTTTAGCCACAGTGGGCAACTCAGGCTAAAAGCAACCGCTTGGGTGGAGATGAGCGAATTACACTTACAAAAGGCAGGGGAAAAGCTCAGTGGGCCCACTCAGTACCAGGTGGCGTGCAAGCACACGCTATCCAGCCTGGACATAAGGGGTTGGTACAGATAGTCACCTGAAAGTCCGAAGTGCAACCAAATCTCGGGAGGCCCCTACACTGTATTGTTGAGTTCTTATTTCACTGTTAAACTTCCAGGTAAAGAAAATTGGCTCTAGTCAGATGTAAAGCGGCTGAGTGGACCGGAAGCTCTTGGAAGCACCACATGAGCTAAGCCGTACTGGACATTAAATGTTACAAAGTGTGGCGTGTAACACTTGCTTGTGTTGTTAGTTGTTGTCATGACATTTGTGCTTGCACTGGAGTATTGTTTAACCGCCCTAGCAAAAAACCAACCTGCGAGTAAAATGTGTTGTAGCCAAAATCGAGGAGAAGCAATTTGGGAAGCAAATGAGGAACGCTATTGTTCCTACTTGTATCAAATAGCGCATCCACAGAGTTGACAGCATGTTGCAGTGCCTACCACGTTGAAGGTGAGGCAAAAGCCCTGGAGGAGCATCCCATACGGATAGAAATGGGACCAAGACATTACCCAAACTGAGAAGTCCAGTGTGTCACTAACTACAAATTGTAGTGACTCTCGCCTGGTGCCGGAGAGACGATTGCACTGAAAACTTCCGCCTTCCATTGCCCGGGTCCCGGCAGACCCCAGTGATGTGTTCTAACGAACGCTCTTGTAATGGGAGTGTAACTTGTAAGTCTACGCCATTAGTTCTACCCTACACTCTCAGGAGCAGGCTTTCAACACTCTCTCCTGCTTTAACCACTTCCCCAATGCTCTCCATTTTAACTTTCCCTGCGGTCACTGCAGGAACAGCCCGACCATCTCCGCAGAGCTCCCACGCAGTTAAATCAACCGGAACACAAAAGTTACTGTTGAACCCTTTGTGGTCTCTAAAACCTGTAGCGTTACTCAGGCAAGAGAACATGTCTATGATTAAGCCATCCTGTCTGCCATTTTTAAATATAGCTTACACCACATGGATGGAATGGTTACGCAAGCGGACCTGAAGCGCCAAATGGCGAGAAAGAAAGGATGTCAGTGGTGTTACAGGGCCAGGATTAGGAGTTCTAAATAGCATCGATGCTGAGGCATTAGTGAATAAGCAAGTGCCACAAACAGAGATGTGTCTAGATTAGACAAAGCAAAGCCATTACGATCATCTCTGTTACCTCTTGGACGTAATCAACGGTGCTCCTCTCAGATTTCTACCTCAGTGGGAGCTCAAAGAAGGCAAGCTCATCAGCTTCCTTAGTTGCAGCAGGAGGAGCTCAAACTAATGTTTCTTTGGCGGTCCATTGTATCCAAGCCAAATGGACACAATCCGGACCAGTTGCAACAACTCGGGCAGGTGAGAAAGGGCTCCTACCCAGTGAAATTCGCAAAGCAGGACTCCTTCCAAAGGAGTTCAGTGTTAAGGACTCTTGGACTGCCACCATCTAGAGTTAATCAGAGTCAGGCTAGGGCAGCCCCATGACATTGCCTCCCGCGCCCCTAGTCGACAATAACACCAGGCCTGTTCCCACCTTTCTCCTAAGAGTGTGAAACTGCTCAAACTCTCCCACCTATCAGTTCACATGGATCAGAGGTCTGGGCACACCAGGCTTGCCTCGGGCAATCCCACAAGACATGCCCAATCTCGCCATCCTCCCCTGTGGACACTTACACCACGTCCACTCACAGCTGCCTCCTAAGAATGCCCGCCTGCTCAGCTGCCTGTCCGAACAGCCAACGCTGACAGGCAAGAGCTGTTGCCAAGCAAGCTTGACCTGCATGCGCAGGGCAGCCCCATAGCACTTTCACAGCTGCCTTCCTCGCCGGTTGACACTTACAGCAGGGCAATTCCCTCCGAACGCCTAGGAGTGCCACACTGCTCCAATGCCTCCACTGACAGTCAGGGCTTACAGGCAGGAGCTAGTCCCAGCCAAGCTTCCCCTGCATGCCTAAGGCAGTCCCACAACAGGATAACGGCTTGCCTTCCTTTCCTGTCGACATTAACAGCACCGCTACTCCCGCCTTCCTCCTAGCAATGCCACGTTGCTCAAATGCCTGTCCAACGAGCAAGGGCTGCTGGGCAAGAGCGCGGGTATGCGAAACTAGCCTTGGGCAGCCCCACAAGAGGTACCCATCTCGCCTTCCTCCCCCGTCAACAATTACAGCAGGCGTACTCACAGCTTCCTCCTAAGAATGCCCAACTGCTCAGACGCCTGTCCGAACAGCATGGGCCGCTAGGCAAGAGCTCTGGGCATGCCAAGCTTGCCTCGGGCAGCCCACAGCATATTCCCTGCTCTCTTCTAGGTGAGGGCCTTTTGGACCTTTACATCACGGCTACTCCCAACTTAGTCCTAAGAATGCCAAAATGCTCAGACGCCTTTGCGAGCAAGCAGGGCTCAAAAGCAAGAGCTCATCCCCACCACACAAAACCTGCTAAGCCACAGCAGGCCCACAACACGTTCACGGTTGCCTTCCTCTCCTGTCCACACTTAAAGGATGCGTACTCACGCCTTGCGAAGAAGGCAAGTCGTGAACGTGTTGTGGAGCTGCCCTAAGCATGCAGTGCAAGCTTGCTGGGGCATCTTTTTTGCCTGTGAGCTCTGGGTGTTCGGACAGTCGTCTGAGCAGTCTGGCATTCTTAGGCAGAAGCTGTGAGTACGCCTGGTGTAATTGTCGACGGGGGGAGGATGGCGAGACGGGCTCATTTTGTTGTGCTCCCAGAGACAAGCATGTCGTGCCCAGCGCTCTTGCCCGTGAGTGCCGGCTGCCAGACAGGTGTCTGACCAGGCGAGCTTTCTAAAGCGTAAGCCTGGTGTAATTGTCGACAGGTCTCAGAGGCAAGAAAGCTGGACTCCCCCAGAATTGCTCTGCATGCTTAGGGCAGCCCCGCAATGCGTTCACAGCTGCCTTCCTCGCCGGTCGACACTTACAGCAGGGCTATTCCCTCCAGACGCCTAGGCGTGCCACACTGCTCAAGCGCCTCCACCGACAATCAGGGCTCACAGGCGGGAGCTAGTCCAAGCCAAGCTTCCCCTGCATGCCTAAGGCAGTCCCACAACAGGATAACGGCTTGCCTTCTCCTGTCGACATTAACAGCACCGCTACTCCCGCCTTCCTCCTAGCAATGCCACGTTGCTCAAATGCCTGTCCAACGAGCAAGGGCTGCTAGGCAAGACCCCCGGGTAGCCTTGGGCAGCCCCGCAAGACGTACCCATCTCACCTTCCTCCGCCGTCGACAAATACACCATGCGTACTCACAGCTTCCTCCTAAGAATGCCAGAGTGCTCAGACGCCTGAGCGAACGACAAGTGCAGAGAAGTAATAGCTCTGGGCATGCCAAGCTTCCCTTTGGCAGCCCACAAAATATTCCCTTGCCCTCTTCCTAGGTGCGCGCCTTTTGGCCCTTTACACCACGGCTGCTCACAAGCCTTATTCCTGAGAATGCCGGCCGGCTCTGACACCCGTCGTGGCAGAAGTGCATTCAGAGGGGAGAGCTCTGGGCACCACAGGCTTGCCTCGGGCAGCCTGACCAAAAACGTCCAGGTCTCGCTTTCCTTCCCTGTGGACACTTACAGCAGGATCTTCCCAGCTCATTCCTGGGATAGGCACAGGTAGCACATGTCTCTCCCACTTGTCGGCACTCACAGGCAAGAGCTCTGGGCACCCCAAACTGGCTTCCGACAGCCTCGCAAAAAGTCCCCTCTCGCCATCCTCCTCCATCGATAAGAAGACCAGGCCAACTCAAAGCTTCCTCCTAAGAATGCTAGAAGACTCAGACACCTGTCCGAACAGAGAGGGCTCACACGCAAGTGCTCTTCCCAAGCAAGCTTGATCTTCATCCCTAAGGCCGCCGCACAGCATGTTCACGAGGTGGGCCTTCCTCTCCTGGCGCCACTTACAGCGGCCTTTGCTTGCTCTAATTGTGG
Source organism: Dromaius novaehollandiae (assembly GCF_036370855.1). Taxonomy (NCBI): domain Eukaryota; kingdom Metazoa; phylum Chordata; class Aves; order Casuariiformes; family Dromaiidae; genus Dromaius; species Dromaius novaehollandiae. Next base: position 676,909 of record NW_026991319.1, read on the forward strand.
CGAGGAGTGGCAGGCAAACAGCAAAATTCTGGTAGGGCTGCCTTAGCTATGCTGATCGAACCTATGAGCTCTGGCTGTTCGGATGGGCCACTGAACAGTCTGTCGTGCTTAGGAAGAAGTTGTGAATACGCCTGGTGTAATTGTCGATGAGGGAGGATGGCGAGACGGGCTCGTCTTGTGGCACTGCCAGAGACAAGCTTGTCGTGCCCAGCGCTCTTGCCCGTGAGTGCTCGCTCTCTGGAGCAGGTTCTGATTAGGCGACATTTCTAAAGAGTTAGTCTGGTGTAATTGTTCATGGGGAGGATGGCGAAAGGCGGACGTCCTGTGGGGATGCCAGAGACAGGCTTGTCCTGTGCCCAGAACGCTCTCCTGTGAATACTGATGGAGAGAAAAGCGTTTGAACAGTGTGGCCTTCCTAGCAGTAGGTTGGAACAGGCAGGCTGTGTCAGCAGGCGAAGACGGCAAACTGTGATCGTGTTGTGGAACTGCCATAAGCATGAAAAGCAAGCTTGGTGGGGGGCAGCTTCCTGGCCTGTGAACCCTGGCTGTTCGGAGCGCCAGCTGAGCAATCTGGAAGCGTGAGTACGTCTTGTGGAAACAGGGGAAGATGGCAAGATGGGCTGATTTTGTTGTGCTTCCAGAGACAAGCTTGTCGTGCCCAGTGTTCTTGCCTGTGCTTGCCCACTGTCCGGACAGGCTCCAATTCGGCGAGCTTTCTAAGGCGTAAAACTGATGTAATTGTCAGCAGGGCTCACAGGCAAGAGATATGCCAACCAACCAAGCGTGTTTTCATGCTTACGGCAACCCACAATGCGTCCACGTCTCGCCTTCTTTGCCTGTCAACACTTACAGCAGGCCTACTCCCACCTTACTGCTCGGAGTGCCACACTGCTCCAATGCTTCTCTCCGCGTCAGTACGCACAAGCAAGAATTCTGGACACCAGCTGGAAAAGAGCTTCTGGCAGCTCCAGAAGACATACCAGCGCACCATCCTCCCCAGTCGACAATTACACAAGGCTTGCTCCTAAGAATGCCAGCCTGCTCAGACGCCTGTCCAAAGAGCAGAAATGGGTTCAGAGGGGAGAGCTCTGGGCACCACAGGCTTGCCTCAGGCAGCCTGACCAAAAATCCAGGTCTCGCTTTCCGTCCCTGTGGACACTTTTAGCAGGCCTCTTCCCACCTCACTCCTCGGCGTGCCACAGGTATCACCCGCCTCTCCCACTTGTCAGCACTCACAGGCAAGAGCTCTGGGCACACCAAACTGGCTTTCGACAGCCTCGCAAAAAGCCCCCCTCTCGTCATCCTCCCCCTCGATAAGACCAGGCCAACTCAAAGCTTCCGGCTAAGAATGCCAGAAGACTCAGATGCCTGTACGAGCAGGCAGGGCTCACAGGCAAGTGCTCTTCCCAAGCAAGCTGGCCCTTCATCCCTCAGGCCACTGCACAGCATGTTGGCGGGGGGGGCGGGCCTTCCTATCCCGGCGACACATAGATCGGGGCTTGCTGGCTCTGTGGCGAGGAGAGAAGAGGGTAGGCAAAGTGCGAAGCTGTTGTAGAACCGCCTTAGATATGCAGATCAAGTCTGTGAGCTCTGGCTATTCGGAAAGGTGTCAGAGCAGTCTGGCACTCTCAGGAGGAAGTTGTGAGTACGCCTGGTGCAATTGTCAAGGGGGAGGATGGTGAGACGGGCTCATCTGATGGGGCTGCGCAAGACAAGCTTGGCGTGCCCAGATCTCCTGTCTGTGCATTCTGACAGGTGGGAGAGGCGTTTAAGCAGTGTAGAACAAATAGGCGTAAGGTGGAAAAGGCCTTGTGTTATCGTCGACAGGCGAATAAGGCGAGACTGGGAATTTTGGCGAAACTGCCCGAAGAAAGCTGTCCCGGCCCAGAGCGCTTGCCTGTAAGCCTTTGCTTTTCGGACAGGTGTCTGAGTATTTTAGCAGTCTTCAGAATAAGGTGCGAGCAGAAGTGGTGTTTCGACCAGGTCGCTGTGGGGTGGTAGTCAAGGGCACGTTCTGCGGGGCTGCCTGAGGAAAGCGTGGCATGCCCAGAGCTCTTTCCTATGAAAGCTTGCTGGTCTCAGACCCCTGTCCCAGCAGCCAGGGCTCCAAGGCAAGAGCTTTTCCCAAGCACGCTTGACTTCCATCCCTAAGGCAGCCGCACGACACAATCAGGAGTGGCCGTCCTCTCCTGGCGGGATTACAGAGGAACTTGCTTGCTCTGTGTTGGGAAACGAGGTAGGCAGACTGCGAAACTGTTGGAGAGCTGGCTTAGATATGCAGCTCGGGTCTGTGAGCGCTGGCTGTTCGCACAGGCAGATGAGCAGTCTGGCATTCTAAGGAGGAAGCTATGAGGACACCTGGTGTAATTGTCGATGGGGAGGATGGCGAGACGGGTTCGTCTTGTGGAGCGGCCAGAGACAAGCTTGTCAGTTCCAGAGCGCTCGCCTGTGAGTACTGGCGAGGAGAGACGCGTTTGAGCAGTGTGGCACGGCGAGCAGTAAGGTGGGAATAGGCCTGCTGTATGTGCCGACGGGCAAAGAACGCGAGCCGGGAACGTGTTGTTGGGCTGCCCTGAGCATGCGGAGCAAGCTTGGTGGGGCAGCTCTCTTGCCTGTGAGCGCAGTCGACAGTTACACCAGGCTGACTCCTAAGAAAGTAAGCTTGCTCGGATGCCTGTCCGGAGAGCGGGCACTCATGGGCAAGAGCTCTGGATACACCAAGCTTGTCTCGGGACGGCCCATGGGCAAGGCTGAGTCTCCATCCGCCCTCCTCGACAATTGCACCAGGGGTTCTCACAGCTGCCTCCTAACAATGCCAGCCTGCTCAGCTGCCTGTCTGAAGAGCCAGAGCTCACAGGCTTGAGCTGCATATCGAAGGCGGCTCTACAACACGTTTGCACTTTGCCTACCTCCACACAGCGTAAGCAAGCCCCGCTGTAAGTGTCGCCAGGAGAGGGAAGGCCCCCCCCCTCGTGAACGGCATGTGCGGCTGCCTTAGGGATGAAGGTCTAGCGTGCTTGGGGAAGAGCTCTTGCCTGTGAACGCTGGCTGTTCGGGCAGGCGTCTGAGCATTTTGGCATTCATAAGAGGAAGCTTTGAATCTGCCTGGTTTTATAATCGAGGGGGAGGATGGCGAGAAAGGGGCGTTTCGCGAGGCTGCCGGAAGCACAATTGGAGTGCCCAGAGTTCTTGCCTCTGAACCCCTTTCTATTCGGAGAGTTGTCTGAGCAGGCTGGCATTCTCAGCAGTAAGGCTTGTATACCTGTCAAACAAGGGTAATATGGGAATTTGGCTCTTCTTCTGGGCTTCCAGATGGAAGCTTGTCCTGCCCAGAGGTCTTGCCTGTGAGCGCTGGCTGTTCGTACAGGCAGCAGAGCAGGCGGGCATTCTTTGGAGGAAGCTGTGAGTGGATGTGGTGTAAATGGCCACGGGGAGGATGGCGAGATGGGGAGAGCTTCGAGAGACAAGCTTGTCGTGCCCAGAGCGCTTGACTGTGAGTACTGACAGGGGCGAGAGACACGTTTGAGCAGAGTTGCACGCCTAGCAGTGCCATGCAACTGCAGTGTCGACAGCGTCTGCGAGGCCTGGGTGTTCGGCCAGTTGTCTGAGAAGTCTGGCATTCTTAGAAGGAGGCATTGAGTACGCCTGCTGTAAGTGTCGACGGAGAGCCGGGTTGTCTCGCAGGGCTGCCAGAGACAAGCTTGGCGTGCCCAGACCTCTTGCCCATGAGTGCCGGCTCTCTGGACAGGCGTCCGAGAGGATGGTTTTCTTAGGAGTCGGCCTGGTGTAACTGTCGACTGCACTCACAGGCAAGAGAGCTGCCCCACCAAGCTTGCTCCGCATGCTTAGCCCAGTCCCACAACACGTTCCCGGCTCGCGTTCTTTGCCCGTCGACACATACAGCAGGCCGAGTCCACTTTACTGCTCGGAGTGCCACACTGCTCAAACACCTCTCTCCTCGCCAGCACACACAGGCAAGCGCTGTAGGCACGACAAGCTTGTCTCTCGAAGCCCCTCCATCTCGCCCGTCGACAATTGCAACAGTACACGCACAGCTTCTTCCTAAGAATGCCAGGCTGCTCTGATGCCTCTTGGACCAGCAGGCGTTCACAGGCAAGAGCTCTGGGCAGGCCAGCTTGCTTCGAGCAGTCTCGCAAAAAGTTCCCCGTCTCGCCTTTCTCCTGTGTTGACAATTACACAGGGCTATGCCCACCTTATTTCTAGGAGTGCCACACTGTTTAAACGTCTCTCCCTTGTCTTTTCCCACAGCCATGAGCTCTGGTCATGCCAAGCTTGTCTCGGGCAGCCCTACAAGACGAGTCCGTCTCGCCATCCTCCCCATCGAGAATAAGACCAGGCATACTCAAAGCTTCCGCCTAGGAGTGCCAGACTGCTCGGACGGCTGGCCGAACAACCAGAGCTCACAACGTTGATCTGCGGCTCTCCAACAGGTTCGCAGTTTGCCTACCTCTTCTCTCCACACTTAGAACAAGCAAGCCCCGCTTTACGTGCTGCCAGCAGAGAACGGCCACTCGGGAACGTGCTGTGCGGTGGCCAGAGCCCAGGCTGTTCGGACAGGTGTCTGAGCAGTCTGGCATTCTTAGGAGGCAGCTCTGAGTATGCCTGGTGTAATTGCCGACGGGGAGGAAGGCGAGATGTGGACTTCTTGTGGAGCTGCCAGAAAGAAGCTTGTTGTGTCCAGAGCGCTCGCCTGTGACTGCCGCCAGTCCAGAGAGGCTTCTGAGCAGGCTTGCTTTCTTAAGATTCAGCCTGCTGTAACTGTCGACTGCGCTCACAAGGAAGAGCACTGCCCCAGCAAGCTTGCTCCGCATGCTCAGGGCAGCCCAATTAATACGTTCCCGGCTCCCTTTCTTTGCCTGTCGGCACGTATAGCAGGCCTATTCCACCTTACTGCTAGGCGTGCCACACTGCTCAAACGGCTCTCTCCTCGTCAGTACGCACGGGCAAGCGCTCCGGACATGACAAGCTTGTCTCTCGAAGCTCACAAGAAACCTCCACCTCACCCTCCTCCCCTTCGACAATTGCAACAGGCATACTCAAAACTTCCTCCTAAGAATGCCAGACTGCTCTGACACCTTTCCGAATAACCAGAACTCACAGACCTGAGCTGCATATCTAAGGCGGCTCTACAACAGATGTGCACTTTGCCTGCCTCTCCTCGCCACACTTAGAGCAAGCAAGCCCCGCTGTAAGTGGTGCCAGGAGAGGAAGGCCACTTGCGAACGTGCTGTGCGGTGGCCTTAGGGATGAAGGGCCTGCTTGCTTGGGAAGAGCTCTTGCCTGTGAGCCTTGGCTGTATCTGAGTCTTCTGGCATTCATAGGAGGAAGCTTTGAGTTGGCCTGGTCCTCTTATCGAGGGGCAGGATGGCGAGAGGGGGACTTTTTGCGAGGCTGTCGGAAGCCAATTTGGGGTGCCCAGAGCTCTTGCCTGTGAGTGCTGACAAGTGGGAGAGACATGTGCTACCTGTGCCTATCCCAGGAGTGAGCTGGGAAGAGTCCTGCTGTAAGTGTCCACAGGGAAGGAAAGCGAGACCTGGACGTTTTTGGTCAGGCTGCCCGAGGCAAGCCTGTGGTGCCCAGAGCTCTCCCCTCTGAATGCACTTCTGCCACGATGGGTGTCGGAGCCGGCCGGCATTCTCAGGAATAAGGCTTGTGAGCAGCCGTAGTGTAAAGGGCCAAAAGGCGCGCACCTAGGAAGAGGGCAAGGGAATATTTTGTGGGCTGCCAAAGGGAAGCTTGGCATGCCCAGAGCTATTACCTCTCTGCACTTGTCGTTCGCTCAGGCGTCTGAGCACTCTGGCATTCTTAGGAGGAAGCTGTGAGCACGCATGGTGTATTTGTCGACGGCGGAGGAAGGTGAGATGGGTACCTCTTGTGGGCTGCTCGAGGCAAGCCCAGCAGCCCTTGCTCGTTGGACAGGCATTTGAGCAATGTGGCATTGCTAGGAGGAAGGTGGATGCTGACGTGCTTTTAATGTCGACAGGAGAAGAAGGCAAGCTGTTATCCTGTCGTGGGACTGCCTTAGGCATGCAGGGGAAGCTTGGCTGGGACTAGCTCCCGCCTGTGAGCCCTGATTGTCGGTGGAGGCGCTTGAGCAGTGTGGCACGCCTAGGCGTCTGGAGGGAATAGCCCTGCTGTAAGTGTCGACCGGCGAGGAAGGCAGCTGTGAATGTGTTGCGGTGCTGCCCTAAGCATGAAAAGGAAGCTTGGTTGGATAGCTCTCCTGCCTGTGCCCCCTGCCGACAATTATACCATGCTTACTCTTAAGAAAGCTCGTAAGTGTCGACCGTCAAAGAAGGCAAGCCGTGAATGTGCTGTTGGGCTGCCCTAAGCATGCAGAACAATTCTGGGTGGGGGGGTCCAGCTCTCTTGCCTGTGAGACCTGTCGACAATTACACCAGGCTTACGCTTTAGAAAGCTCGCCTGCTCAGACACCTGTCTGGCAGCCGGCACTCACGGGCAAGAGCGCTGGCCACGACAAGCTTGTCTCTGGGAGCACAACAAAATGAGCCCGTCTCGCCATCCTTCCGCCATCGACATTTGCTTGCCTTCTTCGCCTGCTGACAGTTACAGCTCGCCAATTCCCAACCTACTGCTAGGAGTGGCACACTGCTCAGATGCCTTTCTCCCCTGTCATTACTCACAGGCGAGCGTTCTTGGCATAACAAGCTTGTCTCTGGAAGCCCCACAGGTAGTCACATTTTGCCATCCTCCCCCATGAACAACTACACCATGCTTACTCTTAAGAGGGTGCTCAGAGGCTTCTCCGGAGAGCCGGCACTCATAGGCAAGAGATCTGGGCAGGAGAAGATTGTCTCTGGCAGGGCCACAAAACGAGCCGGGCTCACCATCCTCCCCTGTCGACAGTTACAGCAGGCGTACTCACAGCTTCTTCCTAAGCACGACAGACTGCTCCGACGGCTGTCCGAACAGCCAGCGCTCACAGGCTTGAGCTGCATATCTGAGGCAGCTCTACAACAGGTTCGCAGTTTGCCCGCCTCTTCCCTCCACACTTAGAGCGAGCAAGCCCCTCTGTTTTGCCAGGAGAGGATGGCCACTCGGGAACATATTGTGCGGTGGCGTTAGGGATGAAGGCTCTTGCCTGTGAGCCCTGGCTGCTCGGACGCGCCACTGACTATTCTGGCATTCATTGAGGAAGCGCTGAGTACGCCTGGTGTGATCGGCGACACAAGTGAACGGTGAGCTGCGCATATCCTGTGCGGCTGCCAGAAGCTCTTTTCCAGCTCGTGTCCAGAATTCTTGCCTGTGAGGACTGACAGGTGAGAGAGGCGTTTGCGCAATATGGCACTCCTCGGAGTAAGGCGTGAGTACGCAGCCTTTAAGTGTGGACAGGAGAGGAAGGCAACTGTGAACGTGTTGTGGGCCTGCTGTGGCTTAGCAGGTTTTGTGTGGTGGGGATGAGCTCTTGCTTTTGAGCCCTGCTTGCTCGCAAAGGCGTCTGAGCATTTTGGCATTCTTAGGACTAAGTTGGGAGTAGCCGTGATGTAAAGGCCAAAAGGCCCTCACCTAGAAGAGAGCAGGGAATATGCTGTGGGCTGCCAAAGGGAAGCTTGGCATGCCCAGAGCTCTTGCCTAGCGGCCCTTGCTGTTCGGACAGGCGTCTGAGCAGTTGGGCATTCTTAGGAGGAAGCTGTGAGTACGCCTGCTGTAATTGTTGACGGGGGAGGAAGGCGAGATGGGTACCTCTTGTGGGGCTGCCCAAGGCTAGTTTCGCATACCCGCGCTCTTGCCCAGCAGCCCTTGCTCGTTGGACAGGCATTTGAGCAACGTGGCATTGCTAGGAGGAAGGCGGGAGTAGCGGTGCTGTTAATGTCGACAGGAAAGGAAGGCAAGCCGTTATCCTGTTGTGGGACTGCCTTAGGCATGCAGGGGAAGCTTGGCTGGGACTAGCTCCTGCCTGTGAGCCCTGACTGTCAGTGGAGGCATTGGAGCAGTGTGGCACTCCTAGGCGTTCGGAGGGAATTGCCCTGCTGTAAGTGTCAACCGGCGAGGAAGGCAGCTGTGAAAGTGCTATGGGGCTGCCCTGCGCATGCAGGTCAAGCTTGCTTGGCAACAGCTCTTGCCTGTCAGCGTTGGCTGTTCGGACAGGCAGCTGAGCAGGCGGGCATTCTTAGGAGGCAGCTGTGAGTGGACGTGGTGTAAGTGTCCACAGGGGAGGATGGCGAGATTGGGCATGTCTTGTGGGATTGCCCGAGGCAAGCCTGGTGTGCCCAGACCTCTGATCCATGTGAACTGATAGGTGGGAGAGTTTGAGCAGTTTCACACTCTTAGGAGAAAGGTGGGAACAGGCCTGGTGTTATTGTCGACCGGGGGTGCGGGAGGCAATGTCATGGGGCTGCCCTAGCCTGACTCTAATTAACTCTAGATGGTGGCAGTCCAAGAGTCCTTAACACTGAACTCCTTTGGAAGGAGTCCTGCTTTGCGAATTTCACTGGGTAGGAGCCCTTTCTCACCTGCCCGAGTTGTTGCAACTGGTCCGGATTGTGTCCATTTGGCTTGGATACAATGGACCGCCAAAGAAACATTAGTTTGAGCTCCTCCTGCTGCAACTAAGGAAGCTGATGAGCTTGCCTTCTTTGAGCTCCCACTGAGGTAGAAATCTGAGAGGAGCACCGTTGATTACGTCCAAGAGGTAACAGAGATGATCGTAATGGCTTTGCTTTGTCTAATCTAGACACATCTCTGTTTGTGGCACTTACTTATTCACTAATGCCTCAGCATCGATGCTATTTAGAACTCCTAATCCTGGCCCTGTAACACCACTGACATCCTTTCTTTCTCGCCATTTGGCGCTTCAGGTCCGCTTGCGTAACCATTCCATCCATGTGGTGTAAGCTATATTTAAAAATGGCAGACAGGATGGCTTAATCATAGACATGTTCTCTTGCCTGAGTAACGCTACAGGTTTTAGAGACCACAAAGGGTTCAACAGTAACTTTTGTGTTCCGGTTGATTTAACTGCGTGGGAGCTCTGCGGAGATGGTCGGGCTGTTCCTGCAGTGACCGCAGGGAAAGTTAAAATGGAGAGCATTGGGGAAGTGGTTAAAGCAGGAGAGAGTGTTGAAAGCCTGCTCCTGAGAGTGCAGGGTAGAACTAATGGCGTAGACTTACAAGTTACACTCCCATTACAAGAGCGTTCGTTAGGACGCATCACCGGGGTCTGCCGGGACCCGGGCAAAGGAAGGCGGAAGTTTTCAGTGCAATCGTCTCTCCGGCACCAGGCGAGAGCCACTACAATTTGTAGTTAGTGACACACTGGACTTCTCAGTTTGGGTAATGTCTTGGTCCCATTTCTACTGGCAATAGTCTTAGAGGCTGTCACGGAGGATTCTGAACATCCCGTAGCGCTAAGTTTAGGGCTGCTGGTAAAAATGACCTCACTACCTCAGCAAGCAGCCAGTGGCCTGCCACTTGCCAATCAGGCACTGAGGCAGAAGTGAGCTCAGAAGCGCAGGCAGGACTCATGGCGCTCTGAGTGCCTCATCAGGCACTGAGGTCAAAGGGACCTCACAAGCACAGCCAGCAGCTCTGGGCCTGCCATGGCGCATCAAGCACGGAGAAAGAAGGGAACACCCAAGCAGACCAGCAGCCATGGGCGTGGCAGTGCATGCCCATGCATGCCATGCATGCAATGGCATGCAGGTCAAAGTGACATCGTAAGACACAACCAGCAACCATGGGCCTGCCACTGCCCTTTTTGGCATGGAGACACAAGTATCCTCACAAGCAAAGCCAGGTGGCATGACCCTGCCACTGGCCTATCAAGCACAGAGGCAGAAGCAACCTCACAAGCAGAGCGAGGACCTGCACCACAAAAAAAGGCACGCGGAGACCACTGCACAGCAAAAAAGGCACTCAGAAGGACCTGCACCGCAAAAAAAGGGCTCTCGGAGGCCCCACTGCAAAGAAAAAGCACTTGGAAACCACTGCACCATGAAAAAAAGCACTCAGAGGGCCCTGCACCGCCAGAAAAGGGCCCTCGGATGCCCCTACATATGAAAAAAAGTCACTCGGAGGCCCCTGCACCGCAGAAATAGGCACTTGCAGGCCGCTGCATCACAAAAAAAGGCAATTGGAGGGCGCTACACCACAGACAAAGGCACTCGGAGGCCCCTGCAGAGGAAAAAAAAAGCCCTCGGAGGCCACTACACTGTAAAAAAAGGCACTCGGTGGCCACTACAGCACAAAAAAAGGCACTCAGAGGACCACACCACAAAAAAAGGTACTGGGTGGCCCCGACAGCACAAAGGCACTCGGGGGTTGCTACAATGCGAAACAAGGCACTCGGAGTGCCCGGCACCACCAAAAGAGGCACTCGGAGGCTCCTGCACTGGAAAAAGAGGCACTTGCAGGCCTGTACACCGGAAAAAAAGGCACTCGGAGGCCGCTACACCGCAGAGAAAGGCACTTGGAGGCACCTGCAATGGAAAAAAATGCCCCCTGAGGCCCCAGCACCGCAAAAAAAGGCACTTGGCTGCCCCTACACTGGAAAAAAAGGCACTCGGAGGCCCCTACAGCACAAAAAAGGCACTTGGGGCCTGCTACAATGTGAAACAAGGCACTCGGAGGCCCCTGAACCACAAGAAAAGGCACTCGGTGGCTCCTACAGCACAAGAAAAGGCACTCGGGGGCTGCTACAATGTGAAACAAGGCACTCGGAGGGCCCAGCACCACCAAAAGAGGCACTCGGAGGCTCCTGCACTGCAAAAAGAGGCACTTGCAGGCCTGTTCACCAGAAAAAATGGCACTCGGAGGCCCCTACACCACAGAGAAAGGCACTCGGAGGCCCCTACAGCACAAAAAAAGGCACTTGGGGGCTGCTACAATGCAAAAAAAAGGCACTCGGAGGCCCCTACACTGGAAATAAAGGCACTCGGAGGCTCCCGCACCTCAAAAAAAGGCACTCAGAGGCCTCCACACTGCAAAAAAGGGCACTCGGAGGCCAGTGCACTGAAAAACAGGGCACTTGGAGGCCAGTGCACACAAGAAAAGGCACTCGGAGGCCCCCACATTGCAAAAAAAGGCACTTGGAGGCTACTACACTGCAAAAAAATGCACCCTGAGGCCCCTGCACCGCGAAAAAAGGCACTTGCTGGCCCCTACAGCACAAAAAAAGGCACTCGGGGGCTGCTACAATGTGAAAAGAAAGGCACTTGGAGGCTGCTACAATGCAAAAAAAAGCACTTGGAGGGCCCTGCACCACAAAAAAAAGCACTCGGAGGCTCCCGCACTGGAAAAAGAGGCACTTGCAGGCCTGTACACCAGAAAAAAAGGCACTCGGAGGCTCCTGCACCACAAAAGAAGGCACTCCGTGGCCCCTACACCACCAAGAAAGGCACTCGGTGGCCCCCACATTGCAAAGAAAGGCACTTGGAGGCTACTACATTGCAAAGAAATGCACCCTGAGGCCCACGCACAGCAAAAAAAGTACTCAGTAGCCCCTGCACCGCAAAAAAAGGCACTTGGAGGCCAGTGCACTGAAAAACAGGGCACTTGGAGGCCAGTGCACCGCAAGAAAAATGCACTCAGAGGCCCCGACACCACAAAAGAAAGGCACTCGGAGGACCACACCACAAAAAAAGGCACTTGGGGGCTGCTACAATGCAAAAAAAGGCACTCAGAGGCCCCTGAATCACAAGAAAAGGCACTCGGTGGCTCCTACAGCACAATAAAAGGCATTTGGGGGCTGCTACAATGTGAAACAAGGCACTCAGAGGGCCTGCACCACCAAAAAGGCACTCGGAGGCTCCTGCACTGGAAAAAAAGGCACTCGGGGGCTGCTACACTGCAAAAAAAATGCACCCTGAGGCCCCTGCACCACAAAAAAAGGCACTCGCAGGGCCTTGCACCACAAAAAAAGGCACTCGGAGGCTGCTACACTGTAGAGAAAGGCACTCGGAGGCCCCTGTACTGGAAAAAAAGGCACTCGGAGGCCAGTGCACCACAAAAAAGGCACTTGGAGGCTGCTACAATGCAAAAAAAGGCACTCAGAGTCCAGTGCACCAAAAAAAAAGGCACTCAGTGGCCCCTACAGCACAAACAAAGGCTCTTGGGGGCTGCTACAATGTGAAACAAGGCACTCGGGGGGCCCAGCACCACCAAGAAAGGCACTCGGAGGCTCCTGCACTGGAAAAAGAGGCACTCGGAGGCCTGTACACTGGAAATAAAGGCACTTGGAGGTCCCTGCACCACAAAAAAGGCACTCAGAAGCCCCTACATTGCAAAAAAAGGCACTTGGAGGCTACTACACTGCAAAAAAAAGCACCCTGAGGACCCTGCACTGCAAAAAAAGGCACTCAGAGGCCTCTACAACACCTTCCACTTCCCTATCAGACACAGAGGCTGATGTGACCTGACAAGGACAGGAAGCCGCCAGGGGCCTGCCAGTGGCCTATCAGGCACTGGTACTTCTGTGAGCTCACAAGCAGAGTCAGCAGCCATGGGCATCCCACTGCCTGATGAGGCACTGAGACCAAGGTGACCTCAAAATGCAGCCAGCACGCAGAGGCCTGCCACTGGCTATCAGGCACTCAGACTGCTGTGAGCTCAAAAGGACAGCCAGCAGCCAATGGCCTCGCACTGGCCTATCAGGCAATGGGACTGCTGTGACCTCACGAGCACAGCAAACAGCCATGAGCCTGCCACTGCCCTATAGGGCACAGAGGCTGCTGTGACCTCACAAGCACAGCCAGCAGCTATGGGCCTGCCACTGGCCTATCGGGCCATGGGACTGCTGTGACCTCACAAGCACAGACAGCAGCTTTGGGCCTGCCACTGGCCTATGAGGCACGGAGGCTGCTGTGACCTCACAAGCACAGGCAGCAGCCAGGGGCCTCCCACTGCCCAATGAGGCGCTGACGCTGCTGTCAACTCAGAAGCACAGTAAACAGTCAGGGGCCTGCCACTGCCCTATAGGGCACTGAGGCTTCTCTGACCTCACAAGCCCACCCAGCAGTCATTGGCCTCGAACTGGCCTATCAGGCACTGAGGCTGCTGTGACCTCACAAGCACGGCCAGCAGGCATGGGCATCCAACTGCCCTATAAGACACTGAGGCTGCTGTGACGTCACAAGCAAAGCCAGCAGCTGTGGGTCTGCCACTGGCCTGTCAGGCAATAGGACTGCTGTGACCTGACAAGCACAGCCAGCAGCTATGGGCCTGCCACTGGCCTATAAGGCACTGAGGCTGCTGTGACCTCACAAGCACAGCGAGGAGCCAGAGGCCTGCCATTGCCCTATAAGGTACAGAGACAAATGTGACCTCAAAAGGCAGCCAGCAGATGGGGCCTCCCACGGGCCTATCAGGCTGTAGGAGTGTTGTGACCTGACAAGCACAGCCAGCAGCTATGGGCCTGCCTCTGGCTTACAGGAAAAGGAGGCTGATGGCACCTCACAAGCACAGCCAGCAGCCAAGGGCCTGCCACAAGCCTATCAGGCAATAGGACTGCTGTGACCTCACAAGCACAGCCAGCAGCTATGGGCCTGCCACTGGCCTATACAGCACAGAGGCTGCTGTGACCTCCCAAGCACAGGCAGCCGCCATTAGCCTCCCACTGCCCTAGGAGGCGCTGACGCTGCTGTCAACTCAGAAGCACAGCCAGCAGGGGGCCCTGTAGACTAACTTATGAGGCACTGAGGCTACTGTGACATCACAAGCACAGCCAGCAGCCAGGAGCCTGACACTTGCCTAGCAGGCACAGAGGGTGCTGTGACCTCACAAGCATAACCAGCAGGGGGCCCTGTAGACTAACTTATGAGGCACAGAGGCTGCTGTGATATCACAAGCACAGCCAGCAGCCAGGAGCCTGACACTGGCCTCAGAGGCACTCAGGCTGCTGTGACCTCACCAGCACAGCCAGCAGTCATGGGCCTGCCAGTGGCTTATGAGGCACTGAGGGTGCTGTGACCTCAAAAGCACAGCCAGCAGCTATGCGCCTGACACTGGCCTCGGAGGCACTGAGGGTGCTGTGACCTCACAAACACAGCCAGCAGGAGGCGCTGTAGACTAACCTATGAGGCACTCAGGCTGCTGTGACCTCACAAGCACAGCCAGCAACCATGAGCCTGCCACTGGCCTAGGAGGCACTCAGGCTGCTGTGACGTCACAAGCACAGCCAGCAGCCAGGAGCCTGCCACTGGCCTCGGAGGCACTGAGGCTGCTGTGACGTCACAAGCACAGCCAGCAGCCAGGAGCCTGCCACTGGCCTCGGAGGCACTGAGGGTGCTGTGACCTCACAAGCACAGCCAGCAACCATGAGCCTGCCACTGGCCTCAGAGGCACTCAGGCTGCTGTGACCTCACAAGCACAGCCAGCAGCCATGAGCCTGCCACTGGCTTATGAGGCACTGAGGTTGCTGTGACCTCACAAGCACAGCCAGCAGCCAGGAGCCTGCCACTGGCCTAGGAGGCAGTCAGGCTGCTGTGACCTCAGCAGCACAGCCAGCAGCCAGGAGCCTGCCACTGGCCTATAGGGCACTGAGGCTGCTGTGACCTCACAAGCACAGCCAGCAGGCACTGGCCTGCCCCTCGTATATCAGGCACTGAGGCTGCTGCTGTTGTCTGAAAAGCGGATTCGTTGCCCGGTGTGCAATAAGCCAATAATTACACACTCAGGAGAGACATTTGCTTATTTATTTCAGAGTTGCACAAGCCTGGGTGCTCGGTCGTTTCCCACAAATCAAGCACACCCCCCCCAACTTTTCAAGTAGCATTTATACAAACAAATTGCCAGATTTGCAATTTTCCCTTTTACACTGATTGGTTAGTGATTTCTTCATTCCCTGGGTCCCACCCCTGTCTCCCAAGGTCCTGATGAGGGGAGATCAATTAACACTGCCCCAGCAGGGACAGTAGGTGTTATCTCCCAAAGTCCTGACAAGGGGGAGATAGTCCAGACCCCTTAATTAACATTGTTTCAGCAGTGAGAGGAGGTTTTGCTTCCCAAGGTCCTGGTGCCCAAGCAGGCCTTATTTCAAAGCCTTGACATCCTCCCTTTCGGAGTGTGGGGCACAGGAATGCAGCCTGCTTGTAACTCCCTTATCTTTCCAGCCTGCACCAGCTCTGGGGCCCTTTCTTACTGAACTAGGAGTGCGGCCTAAGGCTTCAGCAAATTTAGCTACTCATGAAGCAAGTTTTATCTAAGTGGCTACCTCTAGACCACTTCAGACTTAATGTTAGAAGTTATCCTAATCTACCTAGTTCACGCATTCCTTCTGAGCTTCCCAGGGTTGTCTTGTAACAATTCCCCCCTTTGAGACTTATATGATCATTATCATATTAGTCTCACTCTTTAAAATCTTTCCCATATTAATTTTGTACAACATCTACAAATGCATTGAATCACTACATAAACGCATACAAAAACTACTAACACCATTCCCAAAATTGTTAAACACTTTCTAACCCATGAGCTCACGTCAGGGAACCAGGAAGTCAACCATTTCCATGTTTCTTCAAATCCAAAAGAGGTATCCTCTTTCTGAACCCCATGTAAGATTTCAGTCTGCTTCCAGATTTCATTTAGATCGGTAGAAATTCTCCCGCTTTGATCCACATATACACAGCAACTAGTATTTATTATTGTACATACTCCTCCCTGAGATGCCAATAACATCTCTAGAGCCATCCTGTTTTGGGTAGTTATTTTCGCAATTTCTGAAACCTCCTCTTGTAAAGCTGCAGTGGCATCAGAGGTTTTATTCCCTATTTTTTTCAATAACTGCTGAAATATTTACTATTGCTTTTTCAAGTTCACTCACTCCCAGTTGTGGAAACAGCCACCTTACGAATGACTGCAACCTAGTAGGTCGATCTATTAAAGGATTATTGACCCTCTTTTGTCTCCTTATGAATGTTCTTAGCCAGGATTTTTGGTATTTATTACTCAATTCTGTTCTTATAGTAACATTAGGGATTATTGCCCCTAAAGTACATGACCCTGACCAATTAGGAGGTAGCACTTTTCGTGCCTTGTTTCCACACAACCAATACCATCCACTACCTTTTGGAACACGCCACCCATTTAGTTCCTTACTTGGCCACTTATAACCTATTCAGGTATCCGAGAGCAATCTTTATAACCTCCTACCTTAATGGCTCCAGTACAGTTGATCGGTTGCTTTCCATAAAGTATAGTTTTCTCCCACCATTTATTACTATTATTACATCTTTGGATACATTGATAATAATCTCCTGTCACCCTCTGGACTTCCCATTCCTGTTTGGTTGTTTCATAGGCACTCCAATTAGTGGGAAGCCCTTGTTGGAAAGTTCAGGGAAGTGGGTACACACCCAGCAATCCCTCTGGTTAACTATCTTCATAGATTTCGTAATTACTTCCAAATGGAGATTGTGACTCCAAAATCCTTCCTGATTCCCTTTAATTGTTTGGCTCAGGTAACCTAGAAAAACTAACCACCACATTTCTCCCCTGGTTGTTAAGGAGAACATCATTTTTACACAGATACCGTAACAACAATATTAACCCTATTCCTAACAAACAGATTAAAGCATTTTTTCCCTGAATACAATCTAAATTTAAAACCGATTCGCTTCTAATACATCTCATATATCTTTATATATTTTTAACTTTAGAGGTTGAACTTGTTCAGCTTTCCACGTCTCTCGAGGTACTGCTTTCACTCGGGTGTAATCTAAAAGTATAACTGGATGTACCTACGGAGAGAAGAACCTTTGCCATAGACAAGAGATAATCACTTAAAATTTGATCACCCTTAACGTGCATTTGAATTTCATTTCCAGTTAAATTTACAGTGTAAGGTTTGCCATACAGAATCTCAAATGGACTAACTTTCTCCCTAACCCTTGGGGTTATTCTGGTTCTTAATAATGCCAGAGGTAAAACATCAGTCCATTTCATCTGAGTCTCCTGACACAATTTTCCTACCTGTCTCTTAATTGTTTGATTCATTCTTTCCACTTTTCCACTGGATTGTGGCCTCCAGGGGGTATGTAAGTCCCATTTAATTTGTAGTATTTTTGAGATTTGTTGTACTATTTCTGCTATAAAATGAGGTCCCCTATCTGAAGAAAACCCTTCTGGTACCCTAAATCTTGGTATGATTTCTTTTAATAACATTTTCACTACCTCCCCTGCTTTAGTGGTACGACACGGGAAAGCCTCAGGCCATCCTGAAAAGGTGTCAACAATTACCAACAAATGTTTATATCCATTACATCTTGGTAATTCAGAAAAATCAATTTGCCAGTAATCCCCAGGCATGAAGCCCCTTTTTACTTCCCCTGGGGGGGCTTCTTCTGAATCCTGGGATTATTTCTAAGACAGATTTCACATTTTTGTGTAATACCCTTTGCAATTATTAACATACTAACTCCCACAGCAAATCTTTTAACTGTTTCAACCAATGCCTCAGCTCCCATGTGGGTACTACCATGTATTTGCTTCATCAGCTTCTTCATTATCGGCAAAGTTACCACACACTGTCCAGTAGATGTCACCCACCATCCTTCAGGAGTTTTTATGCATTTCAGTATTTCTGCTAATTTATTTTCTTTTTCAGTGTATACTGGAATTTCCATTTTTAACATTCTCTCTGGAACTAATGCTGCCACTGACATGGATAATGCTGCCCTTTTTGCAGCCTCATCGGCCTGTTACGGAAATTAGGCTTGTCGGCCACCATAACAGAGTTCGACCCTAGGTTCCCCCAAGTAAAGTTCAGAGCCAAATCAAAACAAAGTAAATTTTAATCACACGCGTGCCGTAATTACAGCTCGAGCTGGGTGCCTCCGAAGAGGGACCCTAACATAAACAAATCCTGGGTAATTATAGTCTTTTCAACTTCCATTTCCCACCCCTCACGCGATAGTTAGACCAATAGTAATTTTTTGGTCTGGGGTCTCCTGCTCCTCATTGGGTCTCATCGTCTTTCTGAGGCAAGCTGGTTTTCTCCTTATTCTTGTTTTTTTGCAGTCTCTGATGGCGGTTGTACTTCTGTTTTTGTTGGGTCTGGCGGTTGCCTCCCAAGGTCTTATTTTCCCCCATTGTTTTGGCGTCTTCCCTCTCGGAGTCGGTGACACAGGTGCGCCGACTGCGTGTGGCTCCCTTATCTTCCCAGCCTGAACGAGCTCTGAGGCACTATTTTTTATTAAACTAAGTAAAGATTCGTTACTTTTCCCACGCACGGCCTAAGGCTTCAGCAAATCTAGCCACTCATGCTAAGCAAGTTTTATATAAGTTGTGCTAAGCAGCCATTTCTAGACAGTTTCAATTCACTATTCTTTAACAGTTTCCCCCCTTTGTTTTTATGAAGCATCCCTGCTAATATTTTAAACAGAGTTCTTGAAGTCTTTCGAGGCATACTATCACTTTCCATACTCTTATATATAATATGATCGTAAGCAATAGGCATAACACAGTTAAACTGAACACAACTACTACCGGGTGCAATACATGATTATAAATCCCTGTTGTGGTTGGTGACCACCCTAGAAGAGTTTCCCAGCCATGATGTTCTCCGTCCCTTTTTACCCTTTCTAAGATATGATGCATCTCTTTTGCATCATGGTGAACAGTGATTAGAGTTTTCTGTCCACTGTTCCGGATGCGCTCTAGCAGTCGATGCAAATCATCATGTTGCAGTAGTTTCCTTACCAGGGTGAGATTCATCCCAATGGGAGTAGGTAGTAAATTTTGAATTAATGTATAATTAGATTGTAACAATTGATAAGACGTGATAGGAGCTGAATAATTGAAATCACATCCCATGATTTTGGTAAAGCTACAAATACAAATAGTTCAATGATTACTCATATCTACTACAATGCCATCTATAACTATAAGACTACAAAAGGTTCTCATACATACACACCCTCTCCCAATATATACAAGTATAGTTGCAGGTGTTTCATCAGGGTGTATTTCAAAGTGACAAACATTTTGCTCAGTGTCAAGACAAATGTCTTGGGCTTTGATGGTATTACTTTCACAAATAAACCCTTGCTGTTCCTGTACAATACATGTGCTAACGTCCACAGTTTGCCATTTATTTCCATTTCGTTGGGCCCATACTCTGTGTTCCAATGGATAGAGTATAGCTCCATTGTGATTTAATCCTAACGCAATGATTGGATATATTGTATATGTTGGAGCATTACGTATTGTTGAAACAAAGGCTGTGGCCTCAGTGTTGATAGGATCATAAGTAAAATTGACCAGATACCACCAGGATTGGAATTCCTTTTCAAATTCGGTCACATTATCCCAAATTACCTTTCGAATTTCAGTGGGTAAAGTGCCTTCTTCCCCTCCCTTATAATCGCTGCTGCCATAGATTGCATCCACAGTTGAGCTTGGATGCAACTGAGGGCCAGGGAAATATTAATTTGGGCTTCCCCAAGTGCATCCACTATCAAGTGGTGATCTTTTTCATTCATTTTTTCCCATTGAGGTAATATCTCGGATGAAAGCCATTGGTTAGTTCCTAATGCTAATAGAGAAGACCTCAATGGATGTTTTAATCTGTATAAGTCACTTGTTGTTGTGCTCAGTTTATTTACGAGTACTTCAGCATCTATACTGTTTAGGACTCCCAATCCTGTTCCTATGATACCGGTCACATCTCTCCTTGTTCATTTTGGAGAGGTGAGGGTTCGCCTATGTAACCACGCCGTCCATCCCACATAGGACGTACCTAAGAATGGTGAACAGGTCGGTTTGATTGTAGAGATATAATTTGCATTAATAGCTCTACTCGTTTGAGAGACCATGATGGATTAAATAACACTCGTTGTTGGCCTGTATTTCTAATCACATACGGTCCAATTTCAAAGATTTGTGGGGATAAGGTTTTCTTACTCTTCATGGTAACAGAGTTATTTATATTGGTGGAAATAATTGTAGTCAGGGTAGGTATTGCTGTACTGGGCTCAATAATGTCTATTTTAAATTCAAATGATAGTCCCACATTGTGGTGAGCCCACAGGCAAACTATAAAAACAGGTTGTTCTAAGGTAAAATTGTACCAACAATCCAGTTTTTCAGTGGCACAAATTTTCCTTTCTTTTTCATTTGATTTGATTTTAGTGAGAGAGATTTGAGTTGCCTTCTCATGGGTGGACCCGTTGATCACTCGACACCCTATCTTTATTTCCTTTCCTGTCCTTCCCAGGAGTTGGGGAAGTTGGTTAGTATTATCCCAGCTCCATTCATTTTCTGAGTATACTTCAGTTCCATGCATGAGCAGGGTTGAGAGGTTTAAGTTTTTATCAGAACTTAATCCCATACTTCTGGTATACTTAACACGGGCCTGGGACCATGGCCACTCTAAGGTTCTTTGACCACAGCTTAGGGAAAGTAGCATTGCCAGGGTTTGAAACAGCAGGGTGCAGTAAAGGGAAAGAGATTTGTATTAGTGAGGCGAGTCCGAACAGATTACCCTGGGGAAGTCGTGTATCCCATCGAGCTTTACGTGGTTGTTTTCACTGTTCTGCTGCAACCTCTGCTGTGTTTGCTTCTTGGACTGTCACTCGTTTCATGTGAGAGTGGTGAATCCAATTCTCTTTTCCTAGAATTTTAACAGCGTAGTAAGAACTTAACAATACAGTATAGGGTCCTTCCCATTTTGGTTCTAGTTTTGTTTTTCGCGAGAATACCTTTATCAACACCTTATCTCCAGGCTGTATATTATGTGCCTGAATGTCTGATGGCACCGGCTGAAACCACTGAGCCTGATTTTGCAAGGCCTTAAACCGTTCTGGTAAGGCTAGTACATATTGTGTTACTCGTTCATCTCCGTCTAATAGGCTGGTCTTAGCAGGGATATAAGTCCCTGGTATCGCTAAATGTCTCCCAAAAAGAATTTCTGCTGGTGGTAGTCCTATGGGTTGCCGTGGAGAATTTCGAACATCCCACAGAGCTAAGTTTAATGCCTCTGGCCATTTTAGGCTAGCATGTGTGCATATTCTTGCTATTTTCTCTTTTAATGTTCTATTCATTCTTTCTACTTGTCCTGAAGATTGTGGGTGATAAGGAGCATGTAGGTTTCTTTTTATTCCTAACGATTTACATAACTGATTGATTATGCTTGCTGTAAAATGGGCACCCCTGTCTGAATCAATGGCTTCTGGGACCCCATACCTGGGTATGATTTCCTTCAGTAAGGCTTTTACCATTCCCCCTGTGTCAGCCTTTCTTGTTGGAAAAGCTTCTACCCAGCCTGATAACTGATCTACTATCACTAACAAGTGTTTGTATCCATAGACAGATGGCATATCTGCATAAGCTATTTGCAGCTTCTGGAAAGGGAAGTAAGCCCATGGTCGTCCCCCCCAAATCTGAGCTTGGCTTGTTATTTGAAAACTTCTGGCAGGTCGGGCAGCTATTTGTTATTCTTCTAGCAGCTGCATAGATTCCTGGAGCAGCCCATACTTTCTGTACCTGTTTAGCTATTCCCTCGGCTCCCCCATAAGCTTTATCGTGAAACCACCTAGCTATAGTAATTCAATATTTTTTTGGTAGAATTGGTTTTTCCCCAATTGTCCATATTCCGTCACCATTTTGTTTTGCTTCCCACTGTTCCCATTGTTTTTTCTCTTCCACTGAGCAGTCTTTTTCATACATAGTTTTGGGGTCTATTAAGTTTGGCCACTCACTCTGGTCCATCCTTGGAACTGCCCCCATACATTCTCTCAGAGGTTGTCGAGCTGCAGCCCTCGCAGCAGCGTTGGCTAGAGCATTTCCTCTGCTAATTTCTGTAGTGTCTTTAGTATGGGCTGGGCAGTGTATTACCGCAATTTCTTTGGGCAGTTGAACTGCTTCCAGCAAATTACGTATTTCTTCTCCATTAGCTAATTTCTTTCCTGATGACGGCAAGAATCCTCGTTCTTTCCATAACATCCCTGTTGCATGACACACTCCAAATGCATATTTAGAGTCGGTATAGATATTTACCCGCAAGCTCTTACCTATTTTTTGCTGCTTGGGTCAATGCTATTAATTCTGCTCCTTGAGCACTTACTGATGGAGACAAAGGATTGGCCTCGAGCACCTCAAAGACGTTAGTGACAGCATAGCCGGAGTGACGTCTTCCGTCCAAATAATAGGATGACCCATCTGTAAACAGAACTAAGTCCGGGTTCTCCAAAGGTTCATCTTTAAGGTCCTCCCGGGGCTTGCTCGAGCTGACGACCACCTGCTCACAGGAATGATGTGGCTCTCCGTCCTCCGGTTGAGGCAATAGCGTTGCTGGATTCAAAATATTGCATCTTTTGAAAGTCACATTATCTGCATGCAGTATTATCAGTTCATAGCGGTCAGCTCTCTGTGGGGATAGTGCTTGAGTCGCATATTGCTTCATTAACAGTTCTACTTCATGTGGCACATACACAGTTAATGAATGACCCAAAACCACAGGTCGTGTTTTTTTCAGTAAGAGCTGCAGTAGCTGCTATTGCTCTGATGCGTCCTGGAGTGCCTTTAGCTACCTCATCTAGTTGCGTGGAGTAATAGGCCACTGGTCTACGGTGAGGGCCTAGTTTTTGGGTGAGTACCCCACTTGCTACTCCCTGTCGCTCATGGACAAATAATTCAAATAGTTTGCTATAATCTGGTAACCCGAGAGCAGGGGCTGAAACCAACGCTTTTTTCACAGATGTAAAAGCTTTCTCCCTTTCTGGGCCCCAGGCCAAAGGCTCTATCTCCTCCTTTTTTGTTGCCTGTACCAGAGGCTTAGTAAGTTCTGCTAACCCCGGAATCCACGGTCGGCAGAATCCTACAGCTCCTAAAAATCCCCTAAGCTGTTTTTTTGTTACAGGACGAGGCATATCAAGAATTGTCTTTACTCGTTCTGGATCAACTAACCTGTGTCCTTCTCTTAAGATAAAACCCAAATATTTTACCTCTCTTTGACACAGCTGGAGTTTAGACAGAGATGCTCGATGCCCTTTTTCTGCAAGAGCGTTACACAGAGAAACAGTATCTTTCAAACATGTCTCATAATCTTTACTTGCTAATAACAAATCATCTACATATTGTATTAATGCAGAATGTCCTGGAAGTTCGATATCTGAGAGGTCATTTTTAAGTATACGCGAAAAAACAGTCGGAGACCCAGTAAATCCCTGTGGCAGCCTTGTCCAAGTTAATTGTTGTCCCTTCCAAGTGAAAGCAAAGAGATCTTGGCTATCTTCAGCTATCGGTATACTAAAAAAGGCTGCTGTTAGGTCAGTCACAGTAAAATAAGTTGCCCAGTGGGGTATCTGTAGTAAAATGGTTGATGGGTCGGGGACTACTGGATGTGGAGCAACTACATGTTGGTTTATAGCCCTTAAGTCTTGTACAAAGCGATACTCTGGATCACCATCAGCATCTTGCCTGTTCTTTTTAACTGGCAGAATTGGGGTGTTATATGGGGATTCACAGACTCTAAGGATACCCATTTTCAGATAATGATCAGTTTGTTTTTGGATACTCTTCTCTCTTCCTTTGGGATAGGATATTGTTTAACTGCAGGAGGCAATCCCCCCTTTGTTTTTATCGAGACTGGACTGGCTGATTTCAGTAGTCCCACATCCATTCCTGAAGAGCTCCATAATTTTTTAGAAACTGATTCTAAACCTGTTGGAATTTGCAGATTAGTTGACTCTGGTTCTGGTGTCTTAGCCAGAACACATGAACCCATAATTATTAGCTTTATCCCTTCCGGCTGTAAGCAGATCTGAGTATCCAAGGCTTGCAGGAGATCTCTCCCCAAAAGGCATATAGGTGCGTCTGTGGAAATTATAAAACGTCCCCACACTGTTTTACCCCCAATAGTGAGTAATAAGGGCTTAGATAACATTCATTCGCCCTTTCCCATCACTCCTTGCATCACTATTTTATCTGATGATTTGCATCCTTTAGGCTCAACATTTAAAAGGGAAAGGGTGGCTCCAGTATCCACTAGAAAGGGAACTTCTAAACCTTCAGTATTGCCATTACGTGACCCTCAAAATCCAAAACTACATCCCATAAATTTACTCCAATTTCCACAGTATTTTCTGAGTCTCCTGTTTCCTCTCATTGTGGATTGACTGGGAATCGCCTGGTCTCCTCCTTAGTGTTTGATTGTCTCATGCCGGTTCCTCTGTTCCTAACTACACGGGGCCTCACTGGGCACTCCTGCTGCCAGTGTCCTTGTTCCCCACAATAATAACAAACATCATTAACTCCTGACTGTACAGCACGTTCACTTTGGTTCCATCTATCTCTCCTGGCTCTTTCACCTCCCCTCCCCCTGGGTCCTCTAAATCCATCTCTTAACACAGCTGCTAACACACTAACTTCCTCTTTTTTTTGCTGTCTCTTTTCTTTTGCCCTCTCCTCCTCTCGACTATTATACACAAATGTGGCTAAACGTATTATTTCATCCATTCGCTTTCCTGGCCGGTCAGGAACATGTTTGGAAAACTACTTTCTAATGTCCGGGGCTGCTTGGTCTACAAATGTGGAAATCATTAGCGGCCTGTTAGCCTCGGCTTCTGGGTCTAGTCCTCCCCCATACATTCTGACTTGCTTAATTAGCCTAGCAAAGAAAGCCGAGGGGTGTTCCTCTGCCTGTTGCTGACACTCCCTTACTTTAGACCAATTTGCAGTCTTTTGTCCTGCCAAACGTATAGCTTCTTCTAAGCCCTCTCTGGCTAATTGCAACTGCCTGTAATCTGCATCTACATTATGATTCCATCCGGGGTCCACAGCTGGCCAGGCTGTTTGAGCAGCCCCAACACACCCCTCTGCTGCCCAACGGCGGTTTGCATCCAAACTTGAGCACCTTTCATCTGGAGTGAACACAGATTCAAGGAGCATTTGTACATCTCCCCAGGTAGGGTCATACGCCCGCATAATTCCCCTTATGATTTGTAACACTCTTTCTGGATCATCCCTAAGTCTGGGGAGCCATTGACTCCATATAATTAAATCTTGGGGTCTCCAGGGTCGGTAAACTCGTGTAGTGGCGACCCGAGGTACCCCTTCCAGACCGGGTGGGGGCACTCCTGGCACAGGAAGGCCTTCCAGAGGAGCTTGAAAGGCGGGGGCGGAAGGCAAGCGGGGGTGTAGGGAAGCTGAAGCAGAGGGTAGCGCATAGGGTGGAATAGTTTCCACAAGCGTTTCAGCAGCTGCGGTACTTACAGCATTCTGAGGAAAGAGTCTCTCTTTCCTAGGCGCCTCTTTTCATCTAGCAAATGCCCAGTTGTCCCATACATACCAGTAATCCATTTGTCTGGGGAACCTATTCTGCAAATGATGACGCAGGAAAGTTAGTTCCTGGTAACTGAAGGACCCCTGGGGTGGCCATCGCTCTGCCAGATTACCTTCCTTAGTCAGGAACGGCCAATCCTCCTGACATAGTTGGACTAACCTTTTTCTCCCTAAATTTTTGGTACCATCAATCTTACTCCAGTTTACCAAAATTTCGGCTAAGGGCGTCCCCTTTTCTATGCCGAAATTATTTCCCATATTGAGTTCCTGAAAAGTGCGTCTTAAGCAAATCAGGCAGTGCACTTCCTTCCCGGTAACACCAGTCCCTGTAGCTGGTGTGATCACACACACTATTTCTCTCCCTCTCTTTCTCTCGCTCTCTGGGAACTGCACTCACACCACCCGCGTCTTTAACTGCTAGGACTGCTGTCCCTTCGCAGCAGGCGGCTTCTCAGCCGACGGGTGCCCCAATCGGTTCCCAGGCTACACGCACTCACACACACACACACACACACACACACACAAACACACAGTGCTGTTTACACTCACACCAGTCACGGTGACTCTAGATTTCGGTCTTACAGTTTTGCAGTGCGCCTTATGCTGATCAGGCTGCACAACCCTCCTCCGGCCGGACCGAGCTGGGACTTAAAACCCACTCTAACCCTGGGGATGGGACTCCTACCTGTCCCCCTGGTATGCCTTACAGTGGCCAGCCCGCGTACCCCCCCCACACACCTGGTACGCCTTACGGTGATCAGTCCGCGTACCCTTTCAGTGCACTGTTACCAGACCAGAATTTAGAATTTAGGCGGGAGTTTAAGACTCACCTTCTCGGTGCCTCTCGTTGCCAAAGATCCCAGGTGAACTCACCCGATGGCGCCAGATGATTGTTTGGAGATGAGAGGCCCCAACAGTGGTCGCCTAGGGTCCCATCTGGGGTGCCAAACTGTTATGGAAATTAGGCCTGTCGGCCACCATAACAGGGCTCGACCCTAGGTTCCCGCAGAAAAGTTCAGAGCCAAATCAAAACAAATCAGATAATTTTAATCACGCGCGTACCGTAATTACAGCTCGAGCTGGGTGCCTCCGAAGAGGGACCCTAACATAAACAAATCCTGGGTAATTATAGTCTTTTCGACTTCCATTTCCCACCCCTCACGCGGTAGTTAGCCCAATAGTAATTTTTTGGTCTGGGGTCTCCTGCTCCTGATTGGGTCTCATCATCTTTCTGAGGCAAGCTGGTTTTCTCCTTTTTTTTGTTTTTTTGCAGTCTCTGATGATGGTTGTACCTCTGTTTTTGTTGGGTCTGGCGGCTGTTTCCCAAGGTCTTATTTTCCCAATTGTTTTGGCGTCTTCCCTCTCGGAGTCGGTGACACAGGTGCGCAGACTGCGTGTGGCTTCCTTATTTTCCCAGCCTGAATGAGCTCTGAGGCACTATTTTTTATTAAACTAGGTAAAGATTCGTTACTTTTCCCACATGCAGCCTAAGGCTTCAGCAAAACTAGCCACTCATGCTAAGCAAGTTTTATGTAAGTTGTGCTAAGCAGCTATTTCTAGACAGTTTCAATTCACTATTCTTTAACACTCACAAACACAGCCAGCAGCCAGGGGCCTCTCTCTCGCCTATGAGGCACTGAGGCTGCTGTGACCTCACAAGCCCACCCAGCAGTCATTGGCCTCAAACTGGCCTATCAGGCACTGAGGCTGCTGTGACCTCACAAGCACGGCCAGCAGGCATGGGCATCCAACTGCCCTATAAGACACTGAGGCTGCTGTGACGTCACAAGCAAAGCCAGCAGCTGTGGGTCTGCCACTGGCCTGTCAGGCAATAGGACTGCTGTGACCTGACAAGCACAGCCAGCAGCTATGGGCCTGCCACTGGCCTATAGGGCACTGAGGCTGCTGTGACCTCACAAGCACAGCGAGGAGCCAGAGGCCTGCCATTGCCCTATAAGGTACAGAGATAAATGTGACCTCAAAAGGCAGCCAGCAGACGGGGCCTCCCACGGGCCTATCAGGAAATAGGACTGCTGTGACCTCACAAGCACAGCCAGCAGCTATGGGCCTGCCACTGGCCTATGAGGCACTGAGGCTTCTCTGACCTCACAAGCACAACCAGCAGCTATGGACCTCGCACTGGCTATCAGGCACTCATACTGCTGTGACCTCACAAGCACAGCCAGCAGCCATGGGCCTGCCCCTGGTGTATGAGGAACTAGGACTCCTGTGCCTTCACAAGCACAGGCAGCAGTTGTGGGCCTGCCACTGAACTGTGAAGCACGGAGACAAACATGGCCTCACAAGCACAACCAGCAGCCAGGGGCCTGCCACTGCCCTATGAGACACTGAGGCTGCTGTGACCTCACAAGCAAAGCCAGCAGCCAGGGGACTCCCTTTGGCCTATGAGGCACTGATGCTGCTATGACCTCACAAGGACAGCCAACAGCCAGGAGCCATCCCACTGGCCTATCAGGCTATAGGACTGCTGTGACCTCACAAGCACAGCCAGCAGCTATGGGCCTGCCAGTGACCTATCAGACACGTGTCGCGGCCCGAAAGGAGTCGTTCAGGACGACCTCCCTCCCCTTAGGACCAACGACCAAGTTCGTGATGCCCTTGCACTCAATTAAGGTGAAAACGACACCAGCCAACCAGTTTAAGATTTATTAAGGCAAAATGGAATCAACTAACGAGACATGTCCCACGTCACACGTTTAGGGAAAAAGAGAGGAAAAGGGGAAGAGAGAGAGAGAAAGATATCACCACCCGTGGATCCAGCGGCGTCCCGTTGGTCCTCTTCTTTTGGGAGTCCTTGCGGCGGGGCGGGGGGGCAGAGGGGGGAAGTTCCCGTCTGGTTCCGCTGACTCTGCTCGAGTTCTTCAGTCGTCGCAAGCAAGCCCCCCCATTCACACAGTCTGCAGTTTTTATAGGTTCTTGCCCGGCCTCTGGGAGGTGCTTCCTCGCTTCCCATGCAGATTAACCGTCATGCGCAGTCCGCCCTCTCGGAACCTTCCAGAAATGGGCTGGGGTATCTGGGGGTCTCCTGCTCATGCGCAGATGGCAAATGAGTACGTGCGGTTCGTGCCCTAGAGACGACCTTCTGCCCTTTTCGCACCCTTTTTACCCTGTGCAGGTGCACGAGGTTGTTTACTTCGCAGACGGCTCCCGGGGGCGCCAGCGCGGCATTGCCCGACACACCTTGGCAGCGGCAGCTTTGCAGCAGCAGCAGCAATGTCAAGACAAAACCGCATTTAGTACCGGTCCTCTACACCACCCCGTGTCTCAACATTGCAGCTTGGCAGCAGGAGAGAGAGAGAGAGAAAGAAAGCAAGCAAGCAAGGAAGGAAAGGAGAGAGAATTAGGGACGGGGAGGAAGTCGTGGGAACAACATGGGTTTGGGTAAAAAATAAAGTGCTTAACAGTGATTAAACAGAGGTCTTGCTCAATGCAAGCTTATTCTTTAACAACTTCAACAACATTTAACTTTACAAAACAGACATCAAAACTGAGTTAATGAGGTAGGATTGTTACAATAGGCATAAAACAGCTGGCAAATGCGCTGTGGATGTCAATATGCAATTTCCTCCTTCAGGAGAAACTGGGAAATGATGGGTACTGTGGTTGGCCACGGCCAATGGATGGCACGGATTTTCTTTATGCCGTCCGGCAAGGTGGTAGGAACAAATTGCATATTTGACACAACATGTCCGATTAATTGAACAAAGCAAGGAATTATACAAGAACATTAAGGCGGCAACTGCACCTAACAAATACAATATTAACTGTTTCACCCACGGTGCCCCCAGTAACCAGGACTACAAATCGCCACTCCAGCCATTCCAGGTTTGGACGAGGACGTGGGCTATTTTTCTGATATCTTTGGTTAACTGGAGAACTACTTCGCCTACATCATCTATTTCCAAACAACAGTTAGGAATATTTAATTTCCCACACACTTCTCCCTCTTCAGCTAACAGGTAATCTAAAAACCATGTGGTGCTGAAGGATTGCCGTGCGCATCTGTTGGGATTGCCAAGTTAGAAGATCTATCGTGTCAGCAGTTTTGTTGGTAATAATTTCTAGAGCCGCTTGTAGTCTGATTATTTCCCCATTTTTGCGTCCCGCCCAAATTTCCCTTAATGGATCGCGTCTTACAGGCAACACTTCTGTCTCCAAGGTTATCATATACCTTTATGCCTAACCGAGGTCCACTTGTTTCTGGCAAAAGGAAAAACAAAGGTCTGATAATCCCTATATAACAAATTCCCAACCACCCCGTGGGTAAAAATGTATATGCTGTGTGCCTGCATATCCAGTAATGCCCCTTCTTAGCTCCAATGCCCTGAGCAAATGGCCCGTTTATCCCTGGTGGGAATTGAAAGTAAGTTGCACCTCTGTTGCCCAGAGGGCTGAAGAAGGTGGTTGCCCCATCACCTATTCGGCCGGTACAATACCAAGCCCCAGAAGTGTATTCTGGTGGTAGGTTTGCCATAGCACATGTAAGCACATTAAGACAAGAAGTATCTTTCCAACACAGGTTAAGAATGCCATTCTTGGCTGTTGTGTTTTCAACAATAAAGCTAATTATGATCGCAGCACACAATTACAAAAAATGATAAAAATAACTGTTATAACTACCACAGGTAGTATCGTTGAGGACACTCAAGCTCAACATAAGACAAGTCTTCTTCCCCAGTGCCCTCTTCCTTTTACACTGTTGACCTAAAAGGAAGGGAGGATCCACCTGGCATGGATTCTATGATCTTTCCCATGGGCATCAGTAGCTACCCATGCATACAGATTTTTTGAAGCTTTTAGTACTAGAGGTATTTGTCCCACAGTGGGTAAGTCCACTAGAACCGGTTGTCCCGGGTAATACAAGGGATTCCTCGGTTTCTTATTCTCCCCAGTCCCAGGTAAGAGGGATGGAGGATTAGGGCAAAAAGCAGCGAGTCTGGGGCAGCCATTTACTCCCCATCGTCCATTGACTTTAGTTACTGCATCAGATATTCGTCGCGCCCATCCAGGAATGTGCGGTCTCAGGGTTCGTTTTAAGAGTCCTGGGGTGCAGACGGGGTCTTGGGATAAGGGAGGAGGAACTTTGGGGTTTGAGGAAGATGGGGTTCCCCTTATCCTGTCCCAACTTCTTACCAAACCTTCCAGGTTGGGAGTTGGTAACCTATCCATGACTTCTCTGGGAATTCCCTTTGAAATGCCTTCTGCCCATAATAATTGTCTCCTGCTATCCAACACCCGTACCGGTTTCCCAGGATGTGGGTGTTGCAGGGATTTATATTGCCTCCCACTTTCCTCAACTCTTCTTATTTCTGCTTTATGCTTTGTTTCCCCCTGGCCAGTGAATCCCATACGCCTTCCGTAATTAATTAGCTCCTGTGCCACCTCCCCCCAAGTCATGTTGGGGGGGCCTCCCCTTCGTCTCGGTCGGGGAGTTCGTAATCGGTCTTGCAGCTGAACAGCATCAGGAAGTCCCCTGATCAGAGGATGTAACCTCTCGGGGTCTGCCACACACTGCATGGGGGAGGGCTGCTGCGGAAGCAGCAAACGGTCATGCATCAATTGGAGGCAAGCAGTTTTCTGCACGCTTTCCAGAATGTGGCCCGCTGTGGGTGTTTTAATAGAAAAAGGGTCTCCTCTTTCCATTGGGTCTAATCCTCCTGCCCAGTAGGCTACCCTCTGGGTCAAGGACCATGGTTCCCTGTTATCATTTGTGGTTAGAAAGACTCTGGGTCCCCAATATCCTCTAGCTTCATCTTCGCTCAGCAGAATGCGATCCCCCCCGGTGAGGGAGACTCTCCACACATACTCAGTTTCAGTTTCCCGGGAGCCCCGGGAGTATTTTTCCGAAGTCCTGAGGGGAATAGGGGATCATACACGTGGTACGTCGTTGAATACCCCCCTGACCATTGTCAGTGGTTTCCGTTTTAATCAAGGGTCTCATTACTACGTTCCCATCTCCAGGATAAAAGGAGTTCCTGCTGTCTTCTAATTCTTTAATTGGATATATGGATTTTAGATCAGATGCCTGTTTTCCGTCTAGTTCGGCCAAATTCGAGAATCCCGGTTCACTATCATTAACCCCCCGCCTGTTTTCTTCCAATTCAGACCGCAGGATTCTCTCTCGGTCTAGTGAGTCTGATAAGATTATGTGAAGCCGCTGAGTAAGGTTGCGCTCCGCAGTGAGTTGACTTTGCAAGTTTCTTACCTGTTCTTGCAAAGACTCAGCTGTCTCTTTGGCTCGACTCCGGGAGTCTTGCAAGAACTCGATTGTCTCTTTGGCTCGACTCTGGGAGTTTCTTATGTGTTCTCCCAAGGACTCAATGGTCTTTTTATCACCTTGCCTCCCCCACCGGGCAGCAATTAGTGCCGCCCCTAAAACACCACAAACTGTTGCCCGAGCCATGCCAAGAGAGAGCAGGGCTTTATAGCCCTTCAGATTCGCAAAAAGAGGATTATCCTTCATTGTCGGATCCTCTGTACTACAAATTATTCACAAGCACAGCACACTGTCACGGGCCTGCCACTGCCATAAAGGGCACGGAGGCTGCTGTGACCTCACAAGCACAGCCAGCAGCCAGGGGCCTGCCATTGGCCTGTGAAGCACTGAGGCTGCTGTGACCTCACAAGCACAGCCAGCATGTATGGGCCTGAAACTGCCCTATAGGGCACTGAGGCTGCTGTGACCTCACAAGCACAGCCAGCAGCTATGGGCCTCCCACTGGCCTATAGGGCACTGAGGCTTCTCTGACCTCACAGCAGTCATTGGCCTTGAACTGGCCTATCAGGCAACAGGACTGCTGTGACCTGACAAGCACGGCCAGCAGGCATGGGCATCCAACAGCCCTATGAGGCCCCGAGACAAAAGTGACCTCATAACGCAGCCAGCAGGCATGGAGCTGTCACTGCCCTATCAGGCACTGGTACTTCCGTGACATCACAAGTACAGCCAGCAGCCATGGGCATCCCACTGGCCAATGAGGCACTAAGACAAAGGTGACCTCAAAACGCAGCCAGCAGCCATGGGCCTGCCACTGGCCTATCAGGCAACAGGACTGCTGTGACCTCACAAGCACAGCCAGCAGCCAGCAGCCAGGGCATCGCACTGGCATATGAGGCACTGAGGCTGCTGTGACCTCACAAAATCAGCCAGCAGCCAGAGGCCTGCCACTGGCCTAACAGTCACTCAGACTGCTGTGACCTCACAAGCACAGCCAGCAGCCATTGGCCTGCCACAGACCTATCAGGCAACAGGACTGCTGTGACCTCACAAGCACAGCCAGCAGCCAGGGGCCTTCCACTGCCTGATGAGGCGCTGACACTGCTGTGAGCTCACAAGCACAGCCAGCAGTGAAGGGCCTGCCACTGGCCTATAGGGAACGGAGGCTGATGTGACCTCACAAACACAGCCAGCAGCCATTGGCCTTCCACTGCCCGATGAGGCGCTGACACTGATCTGACCTCACAAGCACAGCACACTGTCGCGAGCCTGCCACTGCCATAAAAGGCACGGAGGCTGCTGTGACCTCACAAGCACAGCCAGCAGCCATGAGCCTGCCACTGCCTGTAAGACACTGAGGCTGCTGTGACGTCACAAGCAAAGCCAGCAGCTGTGGGTCTGCCACTGGCCTACAGGAAAAGGAGGCTGATGTGACCTCACAAGCACAGCGAGTAGCCAGCGGCCTCCCACTGCCCAATAAGGTACAGAGACAAATGTGACCTCAAAAGGCAGCCAGCAGACAGAGGCCTCCCACGGGCCTATCAGGAATAGGACTGCTGTGACCTGACAAGCACAGCCAGCAGCTATGGGCCTGCCACTGGCCTAGGAGGCACTGAGGCTGCTGTGACCTCACAAAATCAGCCAGCACCCAGAGGCCTGCCACTGGCCTATCAGTCATTCAGACTGCTGTGACCTCACAAGCACAGCCAGCAGCCATTGGCCTGCCACAGACCTATCAGGCAATAGGACTGCTGTGAGCTCACAAGCACAGCCAGCAGCCAGGGGCCTTCCACTGCCTGATGAGGCGCTGACACTGCTGTGAGCTCACAAGCACAGCCAGCAGTGAAGGGCCTGCCACTGGCCTAGGAGGCAATGAGGCTGCTGTGACCTCACAAGCACATCCAACAGCCATGAGCCTGCCGCTGGCCTCGGAGGCAATGAGGCTGCTGTGACCTCCCAAGCACAGCCAGCAGCCATGAGCCTGCTACTGGCCTAGGAGGCACTGAGGCTGCTGTGACCTCACAAGCACAGCCAGTAGCCAGGAGCCTGCCACTGGCCTAGGAGGCACTCAGGCTGCTGTGACGTCACAAGCACAGCCAGCAGCCAGGAGCCTGCCACTGGCCTAGCAGGCACTGAGGCTGCTGTGACCTCACAAGCACAGCCAGCAGCCAGGAGCCTGCTACCGGCCTAGGAGGCACTGAGGCTGCTGTGACCTCACAAGCACAGCCAGCAGCCATGAGCCTGCCACTGGCCTAGGAGGCACTGAGGCTGCTGTGACCTCACAAGCACAGCCAGCAGCCATGAGCCTGCCGCTGGCCTCGGAGGCAATGAGGCTGCTGTGACCTCCCAAGCACAGCCAGCAGCCAGGAGCCTGCTACTGGCCTAGGAGGCACTCAGACTGCTGTGACCTCCCAAGCTCAGCCAGCAGCCATGAGCCTGCCACTGGCCTCAGAGGCACTGAGGCTGCTGTGACCTCACAAGCACAGCCAGCAGGAGGCGCTGTAGACTAACTTATGAGGCACTGAGGCTGCTGTGACATCACCAGCACAACCAGCAGCCAGGAGCCTGCCACTGCCATAGGAGGCCCTGAGGCTGCTGTGACCTCACAAGCACAGCCAGCAGGAGGCGCTGTAGACTAACTTATGAGGCACTGAGGCTGCTGTGACCTCACCAGCACAGCCAGCAGCCAGGAGCCTGCCACTGGCCTAGGAGGCACTGAGGCTGCTGTGACCTCACAAGCACATCCAACATCCATGAGCCTGCCACTGGCCTAGCAGGCACTGCGGCTACTGTGACCTCACAAGCACAGCCAGCAGCCATGAGCCTGCCACTGGCCTAGGAGGCACTGAGGCTGCTGTGACCTCACAAGCGCAGCCAGCAGCCAGGAGCCTGACACTGGCCTAGGAGGCACTGAGGCTGCTGTGACCTCACAGTCACAGCCAGCAGCCAGGAGCATGCCACTGGCCTAGGAGGCACTCAGGCTGCTGTGACGTCACAAGCACAGCCAGCAGCCAGGAGCCTGCCGCTGGCCTCGGAGGCAATGAGGCTGCTGTGACCTCACAAGCACATCCAACAGCCATGAGCCTGCTACTGGCCTAGGAGGCACTGAGGCTGCTGTGACCTCACAAGCACAGCCAGTAGCCAGGAGCCTGCAACTGGCCTAGGAGGCACTGAGGCTGCTGTGACCTCACAAGCACATCCAACATCCATGAGCCTGCCACTGGCCTAGAAGGCACTGAGGCTGCTGTGACCTCACAAGCACAGCCAGCAGGAGGCGCTGTAGACTAACTTATGAGGCACTGAGGCTGCTGTGACCTCAACAGCACAGCCAGCAGCCAGGAGCCTGCCACTGCCATTGGAGGCACTGAGGCTACTGTGACCTCACAAGCACAGCCAGCAGCCAGGAGCCTGCCACTGGCCTAGCAGGCACTGAGGCTGCTGTGACCTCACAAGCACAGCCAGCAACCAGGAGCCTGCCACTGCCATAGGAGGCACTGAGGCTACTGTGACCTCACAAGCACAGCCAGCAGCCATGAGCCTGCCACTGGCCTAGGAGGCACTGAGGCTACTGTGACCTCACAAGCACAGCCAGCAGCCATGAGCCTGACACTGGCCTAGGAAGCACTGAGGCTGCTGTGACCTCACAAGCACAGCCAGCAGGAGGCGTTGTAGACTAACTTATGAGGCACTCAGGCTGCTGTGACCTCACCAGCACAGCCAGCAGCCAGGAGCCTGCCACTGCCATAGGAGGCACTGAGGCTGCTGTGACCTCAAAAGCACAACCAGCAGCCAGGGGACTGCCACTGGCCTACGAGGCACGGAGGCTGCTGTGACCTGACAAGCACAAACAGAAGGGGGCGCTTGCCCCTAACCTATGAGGCCCTGAGGCTGCTGTGACCTCACAAGCACAGCCAGCAGCCATGAGCCTGCCACTGGCTTAGGAGGCACTGAGGCTGCTGTGACCTCACAAGCACAGCCAGCAGTCAGGGGCCTGCCACTGGCTTAGGAGGCACTGGGGTTGCTGTGACCTCACAAGCACCGCCAGCAGCCATGAGCTAGCCACTGGCCTAGGAGGCACTGAGGCTGCTGTGACCTCACAAACACAGCCAGCAGCCATGAGCCTGCCACTGGCTTAGGAGGCACTGAGGCTGCTGTGACCTCACAAGCACAGCCAGCAGTCAGGGGCCTGCCACTGGCTTAGGAGGCACTGGGGTTGCTGTGACCTCACAAGCACCGCCAGCAGCCATGAGCTAGCCAGTGGCCAAGGAGGCATGGAGGCTGCTGTGACCTCACAAGCACAGGAGCAGCCAGGAGCATGCCACTGGCCTAGGAGGCACTCAGGCTGCTGTCACCTGACAAGCACAGCCAGCAGCCAGGAGCCTGCCACTGCCCTGAGAAGCACTGAGGCTGCTGTGACCTGACAAGCACAGAAAGCAGCCATGAGCCTGCCACTGGCCTTTGAGGCACGGAGGCTGCTGTGACCTCACAAGCACAGAAAGCAGTCATGAGCCTGACACTGGGCTAGGAGGCAATGAGGCTGCTGTGACCTCAACAGCACAGCCAGCAGCTAGGAGCCTACAACTGGCCTCAGGGGCACTGAGGCTGCTGTGACCTCACAAGCACAGCCAGCAGTCAGGGGCCTGCCACTGGCTTATAAGGCCCTGAGGTTGCTGTGACCTCACAAGCACCGCCAGCAACCATGAGCCTGACACTGCCCTATGAGACACGGAGGCTGCTGTGACCTCACAAACACAGCCAGCAGCCAGGAGCCTGCCACTGGCCTAGGAGGCACTGAGGCTGCTGTGACCTCACCAGCACAGCCAGCAACCATGAGCCTGCCACTGGCCTCGGAGGCACTGAGGCTGCTGTGACCTCACAAGCACAGCCAGCAGCCAGGATCCTGCCACTGCCCTATAAGATACAGAGACAAATATGACCTCAAAAGGCAGCCAGCAGACAGAGGCCTGCCACAGGCCTATCAGGAAATAGGACTGCTGTGACCTTACAAGCACAGCCAGCAGCTACGGGCCTCCACGGGCCTAGGAGGCACGGAGGCTGCTGTGACCTCAAAAGCACACCAAGCAGCCATTGGCCTCCCACGGGCCTATCAGGCACTGAGGCTGCTGTGACCTCACAAGCACACCAAGCAGCCAAGGGCCTCCAACTGCCCTATAAGGCCCCAAGACAAACGTGACCTCATAACGCAGCCAGCAGGCATGGAGCTCTCACTGCCCAGTGAGGCACTATGACAAAGGTGACCTCAAAATGCAGCTAGCAGACAGAGGCGTGCCAGTGGCCTATCAGGCAACAGACCTGCTATGACCTCACAAGCACAGCCAGCAGCCAGCAGCAAGGGCATACCACTGGCCTATGAGGCACTGAGGCTGCTGTGACGTCACAAAAACAGCCAGCACCCAGAGGCCTGCCACTGGCCTATCAGTCACTCAGACTGCTGTGACGTCAACAGGACAGCCAGCAGCCATTGGCCTGCCACTGACCTATCAGGCAATAGGACTGCTGTGACGTCACAAGCACAGCCAGCAGCTGTGGGTCTGTCACTGGCCTAGGAGGCACGGAGGCTGCTGTGACCTGACAAGCACAAACAGAAGGGGGCGCTTGCCCCTAACCTATGAGGCCCTGAGGCTGCTGTGACCTCACAAGCACAGCCAGCAGCCATGAGCCTGCCACTGGCCTAGGAGGCACTCAGGCTGCTGTGACCTCACAAGCACAGCCAGCAGACAGGGGCTTGACACTGCCCTAGGAGGTACTGAGGCTACTGTGACCTCACAAGCACACCTAGCAACCATTAGCCTACCAGTGGCTTATGAGGCCCTGAGGCTGCTGTGACCTCACAAGCCCAGCCAGCAGCTGTGAGCTTGCCAGTCGCCTGGGAGGCACTGAGGCTGCTGTGACCTCACAAGCACAGCCAGCAGCCATGAGCCTGCCACTGCCCTATGAGGCACTGAGGGTGCTGTGACCTCACAAGCACAGCCAGCAGCCAAGAGCCTGCCACTGGCCTC
This sequence comes from Dromaius novaehollandiae, assembly GCF_036370855.1. Classification (NCBI taxonomy): domain Eukaryota; kingdom Metazoa; phylum Chordata; class Aves; order Casuariiformes; family Dromaiidae; genus Dromaius; species Dromaius novaehollandiae. The sequence continues at coordinate 714,424 of NW_026991319.1, forward strand.
AGGAGCACTGAGCTGTGGGTCTGTCACTGGCCTAGGAGGCATGGAGGCTGCTGTGACCTCACAACACACAGCCAGCAGCCAGGGGCCTGCCACTGCCTGATGAGGCGCTGACAATGCTCTGACCTCACAAGCACAGCACACTGTCACGGGCCTGCCACTGCCATAAAGGGCACGGAGGCTGCTGTCACCTCACAAGCACAGGCAGCAGACAGGGGCCTGCCACTGGCCTGTGAAGCACTGAGGCTGCTGTGACCTCACGAGCACAGACAGCAGACAGGGGCCTGCCACTGCCCTATGAGACACTGAGGCTGCTGTGACCTCACAAGCAAAGCCAGCAGCTGTGGGTCTGCCACTTGCCTATCAGGCAATAGGACTGCTGTGACCTGACAAGCACAGCCAGCAGCTGTGGGCCTGCCACTGGCCTGTGAAGCACTGAGGCTGCTGTGACCTCACAAGCACAGCCAGCAGACAGGGGCCTGCCACTGCCCTATAAGACACTGAGGCTGCTGTGACCTCACAAGCAAAGCCAGCAGCTGTGGGTCTGCCACTGGCCTATCAGGCTGTAGGACTGCTGTGACCTCACAAGCACAGCCAGCAGCTATGGGCCTGCCACTGGCCTGTGAAGCACTGAGGCTGCTGTGACCTCACAAGCACAGACAGCAGCTATGGGCCTGCAACTGGCCTATGAGGCACTGAGGCTTCTCTGACCTGACAAGCACAGCCAGCAGCTATGGGCCTGCCACTGGCCTATAGGGCACTGAGGCTGCTGTGACCTCACAAGCACAGCGAGGAGCCAGAGGCCTGCCATTGCCCTATAAGGTACAGAGACAAATGTGACCTCAAAAGGCAGCCAGCAGACGGGGCCTCCCACGGGCCCATCAGGAAATAGGACTGCTGTGACCTCACAAGCACAGCCAGCAGCTATGGGCCTGCCACTGGCCTATACAGCACTGAGGCTTCTCTGACCTCACAAGCACAACCAGCAGCTATGGACCTCGCACTGGCTATCAGGCACTCATACTGCTGTGACCTCACAAGCACAGCCAGCAGCCATGGGCCTGCCCCTGGTGTATGAGGAACTAGGACTCCTGTGCCTTCACAAGCACAGGCAGCAGCTGTGGGCCTGCCACTGAACTGTGAAGCACGGAGACAAACATGGCCTCACAAGCACAACCAGCAGCCAGGGGCCTGCCACTGCCCTATGAGACACTGAGGCTGCTGTGACCTCACAAGCAAAGCCAGCAGCCAGGGGACTCCCTTTGGCCTATGAGGCACTGATGCTGCTATGACCTCACAAGGACAGCCAACAGCCAGGAGCCATCCCACTGGCCTATCAGGCTATAGGACTGCTGTGACCTCACAAGCACAGCCAGCAGCTATGGGCCTGCCAGTGACCTATCAGACACGTGTCGCGGCCCGAAAGGAGTCGTTCAGGACGACCTCCCTCCCCTTAGGACCAACGACCAAGTTCGTGATGCCCTTGCACTCAATTAAGGTGAAAACGACACCAGCCAACCAGTTTAAGATTTATTAAGGCAAAATGGAATCAACTAACGAGACATGTCCCACGTCACACGTTTAGGGAAAAAGAGAGGAAAAGGGGAAGAGAGAGAGAGAAAGATATCACCACCCGTGGATCCAGCGGCGTCCCGTTGGTCCTCTTCTTTTGGGAGTCCTTGCGGCGGGGCGGGGGGGCAGAGGGGGGAAGTTCCCGTCTGGTTCCGCTGACTCTGCTCGAGTTCTTCAGTCGTCGCAAGCAAGCCCCCCCATTCACACAGTCTGCAGTTTTTATAGGTTCTTGCCCGGCCTCTGGGAGGTGCTTCCTCGCTTCCCATGCAGATTAACCGTCATGCGCAGTCCGCCCTCTCGGAACCTTCCAGAAATGGGCTGGGGTATCTGGGGGTCTCCTGCTCATGCGCAGATGGCAAATGAGTACGTGCGGTTCGTGCCCTAGAGACGACCTTCTGCCCTTTTCGCACCCTTTTTACCCTGTGCAGGTGCACGAGGTTGTTTACTTCGCAGACGGCTCCCGGGGGCGCCAGCGCGGCATTGCCCGACACACCTTGGCAGCGGCAGCTTTGCAGCAGCAGCAGCAATGTCAAGACAAAACCGCATTTAGTACCGGTCCTCTACACCACCCCGTGTCTCAACATTGCAGCTTGGCAGCAGGAGAGAGAGAGAGAGAAAGAAAGCAAGCAAGCAAGGAAGGAAAGGAGAGAGAATTAGGGACGGGGAGGAAGTCGTGGGAACAACATGGGTTTGGGTAAAAAATAAAGTGCTTAACAGTGATTAAACAGAGGTCTTGCTCAATGCAAGCTTATTCTTTAACAACTTCAACAACATTTAACTTTACAAAACAGACATCAAAACTGAGTTAATGAGGTAGGATTGTTACAATAGGCATAAAACAGCTGGCAAATGCGCTGTGGATGTCAATATGCAATTTCCTCCTTCAGGAGAAACTGGGAAATGATGGGTACTGTGGTTGGCCACGGCCAATGGATGGCACGGATTTTCTTTATGCCGTCCGGCAAGGTGGTAGGAACAAATTGCATATTTGACACAACATGTCCGATTAATTGAACAAAGCAAGGAATTATACAAGAACATTAAGGCGGCAACTGCACCTAACAAATACAATATTAACTGTTTCACCCACGGTGCCCCCAGTAACCAGGACTACAAATCGCCACTCCAGCCATTCCAGGTTTGGACGAGGACGTGGGCTATTTTTCTGATATCTTTGGTTAACTGGAGAACTACTTCGCCTACATCATCTATTTCCAAACAACAGTTAGGAATATTTAATTTCCCACACACTTCTCCCTCTTCAGCTAACAGGTAATCTAAAAACCATGTGGTGCTGAAGGATTGCCGTGCGCATCTGTTGGGATTGCCAAGTTAGAAGATCTATCGTGTCAGCAGTTTTGTTGGTAATAATTTCTAGAGCCGCTTGTAGTCTGATTATTTCCCCATTTTTGCGTCCCGCCCAAATTTCCCTTAATGGATCGCGTCTTACAGGCAACACTTCTGTCTCCAAGGTTATCATATACCTTTATGCCTAACCGAGGTCCACTTGTTTCTGGCAAAAGGAAAAACAAAGGTCTGATAATCCCTATATAACAAATTCCCAACCACCCCGTGGGTAAAAATGTATATGCTGTGTGCCTGCATATCCAGTAATGCCCCTTCTTAGCTCCAATGCCCTGAGCAAATGGCCCGTTTATCCCTGGTGGGAATTGAAAGTAAGTTGCACCTCTGTTGCCCAGAGGGCTGAAGAAGGTGGTTGCCCCATCACCTATTCGGCCGGTACAATACCAAGCCCCAGAAGTGTATTCTGGTGGTAGGTTTGCCATAGCACATGTAAGCACATTAAGACAAGAAGTATCTTTCCAACACAGGTTAAGAATGCCATTCTTGGCTGTTGTGTTTTCAACAATAAAGCTAATTATGATCGCAGCACACAATTACAAAAAATGATAAAAATAACTGTTATAACTACCACAGGTAGTATCGTTGAGGACACTCAAGCTCAACATAAGACAAGTCTTCTTCCCCAGTGCCCTCTTCCTTTTACACTGTTGACCTAAAAGGAAGGGAGGATCCACCTGGCATGGATTCTATGATCTTTCCCATGGGCATCAGTAGCTACCCATGCATACAGATTTTTTGAAGCTTTTAGTACTAGAGGTATTTGTCCCACAGTGGGTAAGTCCACTAGAACCGGTTGTCCCGGGTAATACAAGGGATTCCTCGGTTTCTTATTCTCCCCAGTCCCAGGTAAGAGGGATGGAGGATTAGGGCAAAAAGCAGCGAGTCTGGGGCAGCCATTTACTCCCCATCGTCCATTGACTTTAGTTACTGCATCAGATATTCGTCGCGCCCATCCAGGAATGTGCGGTCTCAGGGTTCGTTTTAAGAGTCCTGGGGTGCAGACGGGGTCTTGGGATAAGGGAGGAGGAACTTTGGGGTTTGAGGAAGATGGGGTTCCCCTTATCCTGTCCCAACTTCTTACCAAACCTTCCAGGTTGGGAGTTGGTAACCTATCCATGACTTCTCTGGGAATTCCCTTTGAAATGCCTTCTGCCCATAATAATTGTCTCCTGCTATCCAACACCCGTACCGGTTTCCCAGGATGTGGGTGTTGCAGGGATTTATATTGCCTCCCACTTTCCTCAACTCTTCTTATTTCTGCTTTATGCTTTGTTTCCCCCTGGCCAGTGAATCCCATACGCCTTCCGTAATTAATTAGCTCCTGTGCCACCTCCCCCCAAGTCATGTTGGGGGGGCCTCCCCTTCGTCTCGGTCGGGGAGTTCGTAATCGGTCTTGCAGCTGAACAGCATCAGGAAGTCCCCTGATCAGAGGATGTAACCTCTCGGGGTCTGCCACACACTGCATGGGGGAGGGCTGCTGCGGAAGCAGCAAACGGTCATGCATCAATTGGAGGCAAGCAGTTTTCTGCACGCTTTCCAGAATGTGGCCCGCTGTGGGTGTTTTAATAGAAAAAGGGTCTCCTCTTTCCATTGGGTCTAATCCTCCTGCCCAGTAGGCTACCCTCTGGGTCAAGGACCATGGTTCCCTGTTATCATTTGTGGTTAGAAAGACTCTGGGTCCCCAATATCCTCTAGCTTCATCTTCGCTCAGCAGAATGCGATCCCCCCCGGTGAGGGAGACTCTCCACACATACTCAGTTTCAGTTTCCCGGGAGCCCCGGGAGTATTTTTCCGAAGTCCTGAGGGGAATAGGGGATCATACACGTGGTACGTCGTTGAATACCCCCCTGACCATTGTCAGTGGTTTCCGTTTTAATCAAGGGTCTCATTACTACGTTCCCATCTCCAGGATAAAAGGAGTTCCTGCTGTCTTCTAATTCTTTAATTGGATATATGGATTTTAGATCAGATGCCTGTTTTCCGTCTAGTTCGGCCAAATTCGAGAATCCCGGTTCACTATCATTAACCCCCCGCCTGTTTTCTTCCAATTCAGACCGCAGGATTCTCTCTCGGTCTAGTGAGTCTGATAAGATTATGTGAAGCCGCTGAGTAAGGTTGCGCTCCGCAGTGAGTTGACTTTGCAAGTTTCTTACCTGTTCTTGCAAAGACTCAGCTGTCTCTTTGGCTCGACTCCGGGAGTCTTGCAAGAACTCGATTGTCTCTTTGGCTCGACTCTGGGAGTTTCTTATGTGTTCTCCCAAGGACTCAATGGTCTTTTTATCACCTTGCCTCCCCCACCGGGCAGCAATTAGTGCCGCCCCTAAAACACCACAAACTGTTGCCCGAGCCATGCCAAGAGAGAGCAGGGCTTTATAGCCCTTCAGATTCTCAAAAAGAGGATTATCCTTCATTGTCAGATCCTCTGTACTACAAATTATTCACAAGCACAGCACACTGTCACGGGCCTGCCACTGCCATAAAGGGCACGGAGGCTGCTGTGACCTCACAAGCACAGCCAGCAGCCAGGGGCCTGCCATTGGCCTGTGAAGCACTGAGGCTGCTGTGACCTCACAAGCACAGCCAGCATGTATGGGCCTGAAACTGCCCTATAGGGCACTGAGGCTGCTGTGACCTCACAAGCACAGCCAGCAGCTATGGGCCTCCCACTGGCCTATAGGGCACTGAGGCTTCTCTGACCTCACAGCAGTCATTGGCCTTGAACTGGCCTATCAGGCAACAGGACTGCTGTGACCTGACAAGCACGGCCAGCAGGCATGGGCATCCAACAGCCCTATGAGGCCCCGAGACAAAAGTGACCTCATAACGCAGCCAGCAGGCATGGAGCTGTCACTGCCCTATCAGGCACTGGTACTTCCGTGACATCACAAGTACAGCCAGCAGCCATGGGCATCCCACTGGCCAATGAGGCACTAAGACAAAGGTGACCTCAAAACGCAGCCAGCAGCCATGGGCCTGCCACTGGCCTATCAGGCAACAGGACTGCTGTGACCTCACAAGCACAGCCAGCAGCCAGCAGCCAGGGCATCGCACTGGCATATGAGGCACTGAGGCTGCTGTGACCTCACAAAATCAGCCAGCAGCCAGAGGCCTGCCACTGGCCTAACAGTCACTCAGACTGCTGTGACCTCACAAGCACAGCCAGCAGCCATTGGCCTGCCACAGACCTATCAGGCAACAGGACTGCTGTGACCTCACAAGCACAGCCAGCAGCCAGGGGCCTTCCACTGCCTGATGAGGCGCTGACACTGCTGTGAGCTCACAAGCACAGCCAGCAGTGAAGGGCCTGCCACTGGCCTATAGGGAACGGAGGCTGATGTGACCTCACAAACACAGCCAGCAGCCATTGGCCTTCCACTGCCCGATGAGGCGCTGACACTGATCTGACCTCACAAGCACAGCACACTGTCGCGAGCCTGCCACTGCCATAAAAGGCACGGAGGCTGCTGTGACCTCACAAGCACAGCCAGCAGCCATGAGCCTGCCACTGCCTGTAAGACACTGAGGCTGCTGTGACGTCACAAGCAAAGCCAGCAGCTGTGGGTCTGCCACTGGCCTACAGGAAAAGGAGGCTGATGTGACCTCACAAGCACAGCGAGTAGCCAGCGGCCTCCCACTGCCCAATAAGGTACAGAGACAAATGTGACCTCAAAAGGCAGCCAGCAGACAGAGGCCTCCCACGGGCCTATCAGGAATAGGACTGCTGTGACCTGAAAAGCACAGCCAGCAGCTATGGGCCTGCCACTGGCCTAGGAGGCACTGAGGCTGCTGTGACCTCACAAAATCAGCCAGCACCCAGAGGCCTGCCACTGGCCTATCAGTCATTCAGACTGCTGTGACCTCACAAGCACAGCCAGCAGCCATTGGCCTGCCACAGACCTATCAGGCAATAGGACTGCTGTGAGCTCACAAGCACAGCCAGCAGCCAGGGGCCTTCCACTGCCTGATGAGGCGCTGACACTGCTGTGAGCTCACAAGCACAGCCAGCAGTGAAGGGCCTGCCACTGGCCTAGGAGGCAATGAGGCTGCTGTGACCTCACAAGCACATCCAACAGCCATGAGCCTGCCGCTGGCCTCGGAGGCAATGAGGCTGCTGTGACCTCCCAAGCACAGCCAGCAGCCATGAGCCTGCTACTGGCCTAGGAGGCACTGAGGCTGCTGTGACCTCACAAGCACAGCCAGTAGCCAGGAGCCTGCCACTGGCCTAGGAGGCACTCAGGCTGCTGTGACGTCACAAGCACAGCCAGCAGCCAGGAGCCTGCCACTGGCCTAGCAGGCACTGAGGCTGCTGTGACCTCACAAGCACAGCCAGCAGCCAGGAGCCTGCTACCGGCCTAGGAGGCACTGAGGCTGCTGTGACCTCACAAGCACAGCCAGCAGCCATGAGCCTGCCACTGGCCTAGGAGGCACTGAGGCTGCTGTGACCTCACAAGCACAGCCAGCAGCCATGAGCCTGCCGCTGGCCTCGGAGGCAATGAGGCTGCTGTGACCTCCCAAGCACAGCCAGCAGCCAGGAGCCTGCTACTGGCCTAGGAGGCACTCAGACTGCTGTGACCTCCCAAGCTCAGCCAGCAGCCATGAGCCTGCCACTGGCCTCAGAGGCACTGAGGCTGCTGTGACCTCACAAGCACAGCCAGCAGGAGGCGCTGTAGACTAACTTATGAGGCACTGAGGCTGCTGTGACATCACCAGCACAACCAGCAGCCAGGAGCCTGCCACTGCCATAGGAGGCCCTGAGGCTGTTGTGACCTCACAAGCACAGCCAGCAGGAGGCGCTGTAGACTAACTTATGAGGCACTGAGGCTGCTGTGACCTCACCAGCACAGCCAGCAGCCAGGAGCCTGCCACTGGCCTAGGAGGCACTGAGGCTGCTGTGACCTCACAAGCACATCCAACATCCATGAGCCTGCCACTGGCCTAGCAGGCACTGCGGCTACTGTGACCTCACAAGCACAGCCAGCAGCCATGAGCCTGCCACTGGCCTAGGAGGCACTGAGGCTGCTGTGACCTCACAAGCGCAGCCAGCAGCCAGGAGCCTGACACTGGCCTAGGAGGCACTGAGGCTGCTGTGACCTCACAGTCACAGCCAGCAGCCAGGAGCATGCCACTGGCCTAGGAGGCACTCAGGCTGCTGTGACGTCACAAGCACAGCCAGCAGCCAGGAGCCTGCCGCTGGCCTCGGAGGCAATGAGGCTGCTGTGACCTCACAAGCACATCCAACAGCCATGAGCCTGCTACTGGCCTAGGAGGCACTGAGGCTGCTGTGACCTCACAAGCACAGCCAGTAGCCAGGAGCCTGCAACTGGCCTAGGAGGCACTGAGGCTGCTGTGACCTCACAAGCACATCCAACATCCATGAGCCTGCCACTGGCCTAGAAGGCACTGAGGCTGCTGTGACCTCACAAGCACAGCCAGCAGGAGGCGCTGTAGACTAACTTATGAGGCACTGAGGCTGCTGTGACCTCAACAGCACAGCCAGCAGCCAGGAGCCTGCCACTGCCATTGGAGGCACTGAGGCTACTGTGACCTCACAAGCACAGCCAGCAGCCAGGAGCCTGCCACTGGCCTAGCAGGCACTGAGGCTGCTGTGACCTCACAAGCACAGCCAGCAACCAGGAGCCTGCCACTGCCATAGGAGGCACTGAGGCTACTGTGACCTCACAAGCACAGCCAGCAGCCATGAGCCTGCCACTGGCCTAGGAGGCACTGAGGCTACTGTGACCTCACAAGCACAGCCAGCAGCCATGAGCCTGACACTGGCCTAGGAAGCACTGAGGCTGCTGTGACCTCACAAGCACAGCCAGCAGGAGGCGTTGTAGACTAACTTATGAGGCACTCAGGCTGCTGTGACCTCACCAGCACAGCCAGCAGCCAGGAGCCTGCCACTGCCATAGGAGGCACTGAGGCTGCTGTGACCTCAAAAGCACAACCAGCAGCCAGGGGACTGCCACTGGCCTACGAGGCACGGAGGCTGCTGTGACCTGACAAGCACAAACAGAAGGGGGCGCTTGCCCCTAACCTATGAGGCCCTGAGGCTGCTGTGACCTCACAAGCACAGCCAGCAGCCATGAGCCTGCCACTGGCTTAGGAGGCACTGAGGCTGCTGTGACCTCACAAGCACAGCCAGCAGTCAGGGGCCTGCCACTGGCTTAGGAGGCACTGGGGTTGCTGTGACCTCACAAGCACCGCCAGCAGCCATGAGCTAGCCACTGGCCTAGGAGGCACTGAGGCTGCTGTGACCTCACAAACACAGCCAGCAGCCATGAGCCTGCCACTGGCTTAGGAGGCACTGAGGCTGCTGTGACCTCACAAGCACAGCCAGCAGTCAGGGGCCTGCCACTGGCTTAGGAGGCACTGGGGTTGCTGTGACCTCACAAGCACCGCCAGCAGCCATGAGCTAGCCAGTGGCCAAGGAGGCATGGAGGCTGCTGTGACCTCACAAGCACAGGAGCAGCCAGGAGCATGCCACTGGCCTAGGAGGCACTCAGGCTGCTGTCACCTGACAAGCACAGCCAGCAGCCAGGAGCCTGCCACTGCCCTGAGAAGCACTGAGGCTGCTGTGACCTGACAAGCACAGAAAGCAGCCATGAGCCTGCCACTGGCCTTTGAGGCACGGAGGCTGCTGTGACCTCACAAGCACAGAAAGCAGTCATGAGCCTGACACTGGGCTAGGAGGCAATGAGGCTGCTGTGACCTCAACAGCACAGCCAGCAGCTAGGAGCCTACAACTGGCCTCAGGGGCACTGAGGCTGCTGTGACCTCACAAGCACAGCCAGCAGTCAGGGGCCTGCCACTGGCTTATAAGGCCCTGAGGTTGCTGTGACCTCACAAGCACCGCCAGCAACCATGAGCCTGACACTGCCCTATGAGACACGGAGGCTGCTGTGACCTCACAAACACAGCCAGCAGCCAGGAGCCTGCCACTGGCCTAGGAGGCACTGAGGCTGCTGTGACCTCACCAGCACAGCCAGCAACCATGAGCCTGCCACTGGCCTCGGAGGCACTGAGGCTGCTGTGACCTCACAAGCACAGCCAGCAGCCAGGATCCTGCCACTGCCCTATAAGATACAGAGACAAATATGACCTCAAAAGGCAGCCAGCAGACAGAGGCCTGCCACAGGCCTATCAGGAAATAGGACTGCTGTGACCTTACAAGCACAGCCAGCAGCTACGGGCCTCCACGGGCCTAGGAGGCACGGAGGCTGCTGTGACCTCAAAAGCACACCAAGCAGCCATTGGCCTCCCACGGGCCTATCAGGCACTGAGGCTGCTGTGACCTCACAAGCACACCAAGCAGCCAAGGGCCTCCAACTGCCCTATAAGGCCCCAAGACAAACGTGACCTCATAACGCAGCCAGCAGGCATGGAGCTCTCACTGCCCAGTGAGGCACTATGACAAAGGTGACCTCAAAATGCAGCTAGCAGACAGAGGCGTGCCAGTGGCCTATCAGGCAACAGACCTGCTATGACCTCACAAGCACAGCCAGCAGCCAGCAGCAAGGGCATACCACTGGCCTATGAGGCACTGAGGCTGCTGTGACGTCACAAAAACAGCCAGCACCCAGAGGCCTGCCACTGGCCTATCAGTCACTCAGACTGCTGTGACGTCAACAGGACAGCCAGCAGCCATTGGCCTGCCACTGACCTATCAGGCAATAGGACTGCTGTGACGTCACAAGCACAGCCAGCAGCTGTGGGTCTGTCACTGGCCTAGGAGGCACGGAGGCTGCTGTGACCTGACAAGCACAAACAGAAGGGGGCGCTTGCCCCTAACCTATGAGGCCCTGAGGCTGCTGTGACCTCACAAGCACAGCCAGCAGCCATGAGCCTGCCACTGGCCTAGGAGGCACTCAGGCTGCTGTGACCTCACAAGCACAGCCAGCAGACAGGGGCTTGACACTGCCCTAGGAGGTACTGAGGCTACTGTGACCTCACAAGCACACCTAGCAACCATTAGCCTACCAGTGGCTTATGAGGCCCTGAGGCTGCTGTGACCTCACAAGCCCAGCCAGCAGCTGTGAGCTTGCCAGTCGCCTGGGAGGCACTGAGGCTGCTGTGACCTCACAAGCACAGCCAGCAGCCATGAGCCTGCCACTGCCCTATGAGGCACTGAGGGTGCTGTGACCTCACAAGCACAGCCAGCAGCCAAGAGCCTGCCACTGGCCTCAGGAGCACTGAGCTGTGGGTCTGTCACTGGCCTAGGAGGCATGGAGGCTGCTGTGACCTCACAACACACAGCCAGCAGCCAGGGGCCTGCCACTGCCTGATGAGGCGCTGACAATGCTCTGACCTCACAAGCACAGCACACTGTCACGGGCCTGCCACTGCCATAAAGGGCACGGAGGCTGCTGTCACCTCACAAGCACAGGCAGCAGACAGGGGCCTGCCACTGGCCTGTGAAGCACTGAGGCTGCTGTGACCTCACGAGCACAGACAGCAGACAGGGGCCTGCCACTGCCCTATGAGACACTGAGGCTGCTGTGACCTCACAAGCAAAGCCAGCAGCTGTGGGTCTGCCACTTGCCTATCAGGCAATAGGACTGCTGTGACCTGACAAGCACAGCCAGCAGCTGTGGGCCTGCCACTGGCCTGTGAAGCACTGAGGCTGCTGTGACCTCACAAGCACAGCCAGCAGACAGGGGCCTGCCACTGCCCTATAAGACACTGAGGCTGCTGTGACCTCACAAGCAAAGCCAGCAGCTGTGGGTCTGCCACTTGCCTATCAGGCAATAGGACTGCTGTGACCTGAAAAGCACAGCCAGTAGCCAGGGGCCTGCCACTGGCCTAAAGGGAACGGAGGCTGCTGTGACCTCACGAGCCCAGGCAGCAGCCAAGGGCCTGCCACTGCCCTATAGGGCACTGAGGCTGCTGTGACCTCACAAGCACAGCCAGCAGCTATGGGCCTGCCACTGTGCTATGAGGCACTGAGGCTGCTGTGACCTCACAAGCACAGCCAGCAGCCAGGGGCCTGCTGCTGGCCAATCAGGCTGTAGGAGTGTTGTGACCTGACAAGCACAGCCAGCAGCAATTGGTCTGCCACTGGCCTACAAGAAAAGGAGGCTGATGGGACCTCACAAGCACAGCGAGTAGCCAGGGGCCTCCCACTGACCTATAAGGTACAGAGACAAATGTGACCTCAAAAGGCATCCAGCACACAGGGGCCTTCCACGGCCCTGTCAGGAACTAGGACTGCTGTGACCTCACAAGCACGGCCAGCAGCTATGGGCCTGCCACTGGCCTATAGGGAACGGAGGCTGCTGTGACCTCACAAGCACAGCCAGCAGCCATTGGCCTGCCACTGTCCAAACAGGCACTGAGGCTGCTTTGACCTAACCAGCACACCAAGCAGCCATTGGCCTCCCTCTGGCCTACAGGAAAAGGAGGCTGATGGGACCTCACAAGCACAGCAAGGAGCCAGAGGCCTCCCACTGCCCTATAAGGTACAGAGACAAATGTGACCTCAAAAGGCAGCCAGCAGACAGAGGCCTGCCACAAGCCTATCAGGAAATAGGACTGCTGTGACGTTACAAGCACAGCCAAGCAGCTATGGGCCTATGAGGCACGGAGGCTGCTGTGACCTCAAAAGCACACCAAGCAGACATTGGCCTCCCATGGGCCTGTCAGGCACTGAGGCTGCTGTGACCTCACAAGCACAGCCAGCAGCCATTGGCCTCCAACTGCCTGATGAGGCGCTGACGCTGCTGTCAACTCAGAAGCACAGTAAATAGTCAGGGGCCTGCCACTGCCCTAAAGGGCATGGAGGCTGCTGTGACCTCAGAAGCCCAGTGAGCAGCTATGGGCCTGCCACTGCCCTATAGGGCACTGAGGCTTCTCTGACCTCACAAGCCCACCCAGCAGTCATTGGCCTCGAACTGGCATACCTGGCACTGAAGCTTCTGTAACCTGAAAAGCACAGCCAGCAGCCACGTGCCTGCCACTGGCCTGTGAAGCACTGAGGCTGCTGTGACCTCACAAGCACAGCCAGCAGACAGGGGCCTGCCACTGCCCTATAAGACACTGAGGCTGCTGTGACCTCACAAGCAAAGCCAGCAGCTGTGGGTCTGCCACTGGCCTATCAGGCTGTAGGACTGCTGTGACCTCACAAGCACAGCCAGCAGCTATGGGCCTGCCACTGGCCTGTGAAGCACTGAGGCTGCCGTGACCTCACAAGCACAGACAGCAGCTATGGGCCTGCAACTGGCCTATGAGGCACTGAGGCTTCTCTGACCTGACAAGCACAGCCAGCAGCTATGGGCCTGCCACTGGCCTATAGGACACTGAGGCTGCTGTGACCTCACAAGCACAGCGAGGAGCCAGAGGCCTGCCATTGCCCTATAAGGTACAGAGACAAATGTGACCTCAAAAGGCAGCCAGCAGACGGGGCCTCCCACGGGCCTATCAGGAAATAGGACTGCTGTGACCTCACAAGCACAGCCAGCAGCTATGGGCCTGCCACTGGCCTATACAGCACTGAGGCTTCTCTGACCTCACAAGCACAACCAGCAGCTATGGACCTCGCACTGGCTATCAGGCACTCATACTGCTGTGACCTCACAAGCACAGCCAGCAGCCATGGGCCTGCCCCTGGTGTATGAGGAACTAGGACTCCTGTGCCTTCACAAGCACAGGCAGCAGCTGTGGGCCTGCCACTGAACTGTGAAGCACGGAGACAAACATGGCCTCACAAGCACAACCAGCAGCCAGGGGCCTGCCACTGCCCTATGAGACACTGAGGCTGCTGTGACCTCACAAGCAAAGCCAGCAGCCAGGGGACTCCCTTTGGCCTATGAGGCACTGATGCTGCTATGACCTCACAAGGACAGCCAACAGCCAGGAGCCATCCCACTGGCCTATCAGGCTATAGGACTGCTGTGACCTCACAAGCACAGCCAGCAGCTATGGGCCTGCCAGTGACCTATCAGACACGTGTCGCGGCCCGAAAGGAGTCGTTCAGGACGACCTCCCTCCCCTTAGGACCAACGACCAAGTTCGTGATGCCCTTGCACTCAATTAAGGTGAAAACGACACCAGCCAACCAGTTTAAGATTTATTAAGGCAAAATGGAATCAACTAACGAGACATGTCCCGCGTCACACGTTTAGGGAAAAAGAGAGGAAAAGGGGAAGAGAGAGAGAGAAAGATATCACCACCCGTGGATCCAGCGGCGTCCCGTTGGTCCTCTTCTTTTGGGAGTCCTTGCGGCGGGGCGGGGGGGCAGAGGGGGGAAGTTCCCGTCTGGTTCCGCTGACTCTGCTCGAGTTCTTCAGTCGTCGCAAGCAAGCCCCCCCATTCACACAGTCTGCAGTTTTTATAGGTTCTTGCCCGGCCTCTGGGAGGTGCTTCCTCGCTTCCCATGCAGATTAACCGTCATGCGCAGTCCGCCCTCTCGGAACCTTCCAGAAATGGGCTGGGGTATCTGGGGGTCTCCTGCTCATGCGCAGATGGCAAATGAGTACGTGCGGTTCGTGCCCTAGAGACGCCCTTCTGCCCTTTTCGCACCCTTTTTACCCTGTGCAGGTGCACGAGGTTGTTTACTTCGCAGACGGCTCCCGGGGGCGCCAGCGCGGCATTGCCCGACACACCTTGGCAGCGGCAGCTTTGCAGCAGCAGCAGCAATGTCAAGACAAAACCGCATTTAGTACCGGTCCTCTACACCACCCCGTGTCTCAACATTGCAGCTTGGCAGCAGGAGAGAGAGAGAGAGAAAGAAAGCAAGCAAGCAAGGAAGGAAAGGAGAGAGAATTAGGGACGGGGAGGAAGTCGTGGGAACAACATGGGTTTGGGTAAAAAATAAAGTGCTTAACAGTGATTAAACAGAGGTCTTGCTCAATGCAAGCTTATTCTTTAACAACTTCAACATTTAACTTTACAAAACAGACATCAAAACTGAGTTAATGAGGTAGGATTGTTACAATAGGCATAAAACAGCTGGCAAATGCGCTGTGGATGTCAATATGCAATTTCCTCCTTCAGGAGAAACTGGGAAATGATGGGTACTGTGGTTGGCCACGGCCAATGGATGGCACGGATTTTCTTTATGCCGTCCGGCAAGGTGGTAGGAACAAATTGCATATTTGACACAACATGTCCGATTAATTGAACAAAGCAAGGAATTATACAAGAACATTAAGGCGGCAACTGCACCTAACAAATACAATATTAACTGTTTCACCCACGGTGCCCCCAGTAACCAGGACTACAAATCGCCACTCCAGCCATTCCAGGTTTGGACGAGGACGTGGGCTATTTTTCTGATATCTTTGGTTAACTGGAGAACTACTTCGCCTACATCATCTATTTCCAAACAACAGTTAGGAATATTTAATTTCCCACACACTTCTCCCTCTTCAGCTAACAGGTAATCTAAAAACCATGTGGTGCTGAAGGATTGCCGTGCGCATCTGTTGGGATTGCCAAGTTAGAAGATCTATCGTGTCAGCGGTTTTGTTGGTAATAATTTCTAGAGCCGCTTGTAGTCTGATTATTTCCCCATTTTTGTGTCCCGCCCAAATTTCCCTTAATGGATCGCGTCTTACAGGCAACACTTCTGTCTCCAAGGTTATCATATACCTTTATGCCTAACCGAGGTCCACTTGTTTCTGGCAAAAGGAAAAACAAAGGTCTGATAATCCCTATATAACAAATTCCCAACCACCCCGTGGGTAAAAATGTATATGCTGTGTGCCTGCATATCCAGTAATGCCCCTTCTTAGCTCCAATGCCCTGAGCAAATGGCCCGTTTATCCCTGGTGGGAATTGAAAGTAAGTTGCACCTCTGTTGCCCAGAGGGCTGAAGAAGGTGGTTGCCCCATCACCTATTCGGCCGGTACAATACCAAGCCCCAGAAGTGTATTCTGGTGGTAGGTTTGCCATAGCACATATAAGCACATTAAGACAAGAAGTATCTTTCCAACACAGGTTAAGAATGCCATTCTTGGCTGTTGTGTTTTCAACAATAAAGCTAATTATGATCGCAGCACACAATTACAAAAAATGATAAAAATAACTGTTATAACTACCACAGGTAGTATCGTTGAGGACACTCAAGCTCAACATAAGACAAGTCTTCTTCCCCAGTGCCCTCTTCCTTTTACATTGTTGACCTAAAAGGAAGGGAGGATCCACCTGGCATGGATTCTATGATCTTTCCCATGGGCATCAGTAGCTACCCATGCATACAGATTTTTTGAAGCTTTTAGTACTAGAGGTATTTGTCCCACAGTGGGTAAGTCCACTAGAACCGGTTGTCCCGGGTAATACAAGGGATTCCTCGGTTTCTTATTCTCCCCAGTCCCAGGTAAGAGGGATGGAGGATTAGGGCAAAAAGCAGCGAGTCTGGGGCAGCCATTTACTCCCCATCGTCCACTGACTTTAGTTACTGCATCAGATATTCGTCGCGCCCATCCGGGATTGTGCGGTCTCAGGGTTCGTTTTAAGAGTCCTGGGGTGCAGATGGGGTCTTGGGATAAGGGAGGAGGAACTTTGGGGTTTGAGGAAGATGGGGTTCCCCTTATCCTGTCCCAACTTCTTACCAAACCTTCCAGGTTGGGAGTTGGTAACCTATCCATGACTTCTCTGGGAATTCCCTTTGAAATGCCTTCTGCCCATAATAATTGTCTCCTGCTATCCAACACCCGTACCGGTTTCCCAGGATGTGGGTGTTGCAGGGATTTATATTGCCTCCCACTTTCCTCAACTCTTCTTATTTCTGCTTTATGCTTTGTTTCCCCCTGGCCAGTGAATCCCATACGCCTTCCGTAATTAATTAGCTCCTGTGCCACCTCCCCCCAAGTCATGTCGGGGGGGCCTCCCCTTCGTCTCGGTCGGGGAGTTCGTAATCGGTCTTGCAGCTGAACAGCATATAGTTTTAAAGCATCAGGAAGTCCCCTGATCAGAGGATGTGACCTCTCGGGGTCTGCCACACACTGCATGGGGGAGGGCTGCTGCAGAAGCAGCAAACGGTCATGCATCAATTGGAGGCAAGCAGTTTTCTGCATGCTTTCCAGAATGTGGCCCGCTGTGGGTGTTTTAATAGAAAAAGGGTCTCCTCTTTCCATTGGGTCTAATCCTCCTGCCCAGTAGGCTACCCTCTGGGTCAAGGACCATGGTTCCCTGTTATCATTTGTGGTTAGAAAGACTCTGGGTCCCCAATATCCTCTAGCTTCATCTTCGCTCAGCAGAATGCGATCCCCCCCGGTGAGGGAGACTCTCCACACATACTCAGTTTCAGTTTCCCGGGAGCCCCGGGAGTATTTTTCCGAAGTCCTGAGGGGAATAGGGGATCATACACGTGGTACGTCGTTGAATACCCCCCTGACCATTGTCAGTGGTTTCCGTTTTAATCAAGGGTCTCATTACTACGTTCCCATCTCCAGGATAAAAGGAGTTCCTGCTGTCTTCTAATTCTTTAATTGGATATATGGATTTTAGATCAGATGCCTGTTTTCCGTCTAGTTCGGCCAAATTCGAGAATCCCGGTTCACTATCATTAACCCCCCGCCTGTTTTCTTCCAATTCAGACCGCAGGATTCTCTCTCGGTCTAGTGAGTCTGATAAGATTATGTGAAGCCGCTGAGTAAGGTTGCGCTCCGCAGTGAGTTGACTTTGCAAGTTTCTTACCTGTTCTTGCAAAGACTCAGCTGTCTCTTTGGCTCGACTCCAGGAGTCTTGCAAGAACTCGATTGTCTCTTTGGCTCGACTCTGGGAGTTTCTTATGTGTTCTCCCAAGGACTCAATGGTCTTTTTATCACCTTGCCTCCCCCACCGGGCAGCAATTAGTGCCGCCCCTAAAACACCACAAACTGTTGCCCGAGCCATGCCAAGAGAGAGCAGGGCTTTATAGCCCTTCAGATTCGCAAAAAGAGGATTATCCTTCATTGTCAGATCCTCTGTACTACAAATTATTCACAAGCACAGCACACTGTCACGGGCCTGCCACTGCCATAAAGGGCACGGAGGCTGCTGTGACCTCACAAGCACAGCCAGCAGCCAGGGGCCTGCCATTGGCCTGTGAAGCACTGAGGCTGCTGTGACCTCACAAGCACAGCCAGCATGTATGGGCCTGAAACTGCCCTATAGGGCACTGAGGCTGCTGTGACCTCACAAGCACAGCCAGCAGCTATGGGCCTCCCACTGGCCTATAGGGCACTGAGGCTTCTCTGACCTCACAGCAGTCATTGGCCTTGAACTGGCCTATCAGGCAACAGGACTGCTGTGACCTGACAAGCACGGCCAGCAGGCATGGGCATCCAACAGCCCTATGAGGCCCCGAGACAAAAGTGACCTCATAACGCAGCCAGCAGGCATGGAGCTGTCACTGCCCTATCAGGCACTGGTACTTCTGTGACATCACAAGTACAGCCAGCAGCCATGGGCATCCCACTGGCCAATGAGGCACTAAGACAAAGGTGACCTCAAAACGCAGCCAGCAGCCATGGGCCTGCCACTGGCCTATCAGGCAATAGGACTGCTGTGAGCTCAGAAGCACAGCCAGCAGCCAGGGGCCTTCCACTGCCTGATGAGGCGCTGACACTGCTGTGAGCTCACAAGCACAGCCAGCAGTGAAGGGCCTGCCACTGGCCTATAGGGAACGGAGGCTGATGTGACCTCACAAACACAGCCAGCAGCCATTGGCCTTCCACTGCCCGATGAGGCGCTGACACTGATCTGACCTCACAAGCACAGCACACTGTCGCGAGCCTGCCACTGCCATAAAAGGCACGGAGGCTGCTGTGACCTCACAAGCACAGCCAGCAGCCATGAGCCTGCCACTGCCTGTAAGACACTGAGGCTGCTGTGACGTCACAAGCAAAGCCAGCAGCTGTGGGTCTGCCACTGGCCTACAGGAAAAGGAGGCTGATGTGACCTCACAAGCACAGCGAGTAGCCAGCGGCCTCCCACTGCCCAATAAGGTACAGAGACAAATGTGACCTCAAAAGGCAGCCAGCAGACAGAGGCCTCCCACGGGCCTATCAGGAATAGGACTGCTGTGACCTGACAAGCACAGCCAGCAGCTATGGGCCTGCCACTGGCCTAGGAGGCACTGAGGCTGCTGTGACCTCACAAAATCAGCCAGCACCCAGAGGCCTGCCACTGGCCTATCAGTCATTCAGACTGCTGTGACCTCACAAGCACAGCCAGCAGCCATTGGCCTGCCACAGACCTATCAGGCAATAGGACTGCTGTGAGCTCACAAGCACAGCCAGCAGCCAGGGGCCTTCCACTGCCTGATGAGGCGCTGACACTGCTGTGAGCTCACAAGCACAGCCAGCAGTGAAGGGCCTGCCACTGGCCTAGGAGGCAATGAGGCTGCTGTGACCTCACAAGCACATCCAACAGCCATGAGCCTGCCGCTGGCCTCGGAGGCAATGAGGCTGCTGTGACCTCCCAAGCACAGCCAGCAGCCATGAGCCTGCTACTGGCCTAGGAGGCACTGAGGCTGCTGTGACCTCACAAGCACAGCCAGTAGCCAGGAGCCAGCCACTGGCCTAGGAGGCACTCAGGCTGCTGTGACCTCACAGTCACAGCCAGCAGCCAGGAGCCTGCCACTGGCCTAGGAGGCACTCAGGCTGCTGTGACGTCACAAGCACAGCCAGCAGCCAGGAGCCTGCCACTGGCCTCGGAGGCAATGAGGCTGCTGTGACCTCCCAAGCACAGCCAGCAGCCATGAGCCTGCTACTGGCCTAGGAGGCACTGAGGCTGCTGTGACCTCACAAGCACAGCCAGTAGCCAGGAGCCTGCAACTGGCCTAGGAGGCACTGAGGCTGCTGTGACCTCACAAGCACATCCAACATCCATGAGCCTGCCACTGGCCTAGAAGGCACTGAGGCTGCTGTGACCTCACAAGCACAGCCAGCAGGAGGCGCTGTAGACTAACTTATGAGGCACTGAGGCTGCTGTGACCTCAACAGCACAGCCAGCAGCCAGGAGCCTGCCACTGCCATTGGAGGCACTGAGGCTACTGTGACCTCACAAGCACAGCCAGCAGCCAGGAGCCTGCCACTGGCCTAGCAGGCACTGAGGCTGCTGTGACCTCACAAGCACAGCCAGCAACCAGGAGCCTGCCACTGCCATAGGAGGCACTGAGGCTACTGTGACCTCACAAGCACAGCCAGCAGCCATGAGCCTGCCACTGGCCTAGGAGGCACTGAGGCTGCTGTGACCTCACAAGCACAGCCAGCAGCCAGGAGCCTGCTACTGGCCTACGAGGCACTCAGACTGCTGTGACCTCCCAAGCTCAGCCAGCAGCCATGAGCCTGACACTGGCCTAGGAGGCACTGAGGCTGCTGTGACCTCACAAGCACAGCCAGCAGGAGGCGCTGTAGACTAACTTATGAGGCACTCAGGCTGCTCTGACCTCACCAGCACAGCCAGCAGCCAGGAGCCTGCCACTGCCATAGGAGGCACTGAGGCTGCTGTGACCTCAAAAGCACAACCAGCAGCCAGGGGACTGCCACTGGCCTACGAGGCACGGAGGCTGCTGTGACCTGACAAGCACAAACAGAAGGGGGCGCTTGCCCCTAACCTATGAGGCCCTGAGGCTGCTGTGACCTCACAAGCACAGCCAGCAGCCATGAGCCTGCCACTGGCTTAGGAGGCACTGAGGCTGCTGTGACCTCACAAGCACAGCCAGCAGCCATGAGCCTGCCACTGGCTTAGGAGGCACTGGGGTTGCTGTGACCTCACAAGCACCGCCAGCAGCCATGAGCTAGCCACTGGCCTAGGAGGCACTGAGGCTGCTGTGACCTCACAAACACAGCCAGCAGCCATGAGCCTGCCACTGGCTTAGGAGGCACTGAGGCTGCTGTGACCTCACAAGCACAGCCAGCAGTCAGGGGCCTGCCACTGGCTTAGGAGGCACTGGGGTTGCTGTGACCTCACAAGCACCGCCAGCAGCCATGAGCTAGCCAGTGGCCAAGGAGGCATGGAGGCTGCTGTGACCTCACAAGCACAGGAGCAGCCAGGAGCCTGCCACTGCCCTGGGAAGCACTGAGGCTGCTGTGACCTGACAAGCACAGAAAGCAGCCATGAGCCTGCCACTGGCCTTTGAGGCACGGAGGCTGCTGTGACCTCACAAGCACAGAAAGCAGTCATGAGCCTGACACTGGCCTAGGAGGCACTGAGGCTGCTGTGACCTCACCAGCACAGCCAGCAGCTAGGAGCCTACAACTGGCCTCAGGGGCACTGAGGCTGCTGTGACCTCACAAGCACAGCCAGCAGTCAGGGGCCTGCCACTGGCTTATAAGGCACTGAGGTTGCTGTGACCTCACAAGCACCGAAAGCAACCATGAGCCTGACACTGCCCTATGAGACACGGAGGCTGCTGTGACCTCACAAACACAGCCAGCAGCCAGGAGCCTGCCACTGGCCTAGGAGGCACTGAGGCTGCTGTGACCTCACCAGCACAGCCAGCAACCATGAGCCTGCCACTGGCCTCGGAGGCACTGAGGCTGCTGTGACCTCACAAGCACAGCCAGCAGCCAGGATCCTGCCACTGCCCTATAAGATACAGAGACAAATATGACCTCAAAAGGCAGCCAGCAGACAGAGGCCTGCCACAGGCCTATCAGGAAATAGGACTGCTGTGACCTTACAAGCACAGCCAGCAGCTACGGGCCTCCACGGGCCTAGGAGGCACGGAGGCTGCTGTGACCTCAAAAGCACACCAAGCAGCCATTGGCCTCCCACGGGCCTATCAGGCACTGAGGCTGCTGTGACCTCACAAGCACACCAAGCAGCCAAGGGCCTCCAACTGCCCTATAAGGCCCCAAGACAAACGTGACCTCATAACGCAGCCAGCAGGCATGGAGCTCTCACTGCCCAGTGAGGCACTATGACAAAGGTGACCTCAAAATGCAGCTAGCAGACAGAGGCGTGCCAGTGGCCTATCAGGCAACAGACCTGCTATGACCTCACAAGCACAGCCAGCAGCCAGCAGCCAGGGCATACCACTGGCCTATGAGGCACTGAGGCTGCTGTGACGTCACAAAAACAGCCAGCACCCAGAGGCCTGCCACTGGCCTATCAGTCACTCAGACTGCTGTGACGTCAACAGGACAGCCAGCAGCCATTGGCCTGCCACTGACCTATCAGGCAATAGGACTGCTGTGACGTCACAAGCACAGCCAGCAGCTGTGGGTCTGTCACTGGCCTAGGAGGCACGGAGGCTGCTGTGACCTGACAAGCACAAACAGAAGGGGGCGCTTGCCCCTAACCTATGAGGCCCTGAGGCTGCTGTGACCTCACAAGCACAGCCAGCAGCCATGAGCCTGCCACTGGCCTAGGAGGCACTGAGGCTGCTGTGACCTCACAAGCACAGCCAGCAGACAGGGGCTTGACACTGCCCTAGGAGGTACTGAGGCTACTGTGACCTCACAAGCACACCTAGCAACCATTAGCCTACCAGTGGCTTATGAGGCCCTGAGGCTGCTGTGACCTCACAAGCCCAGCCAGCAGCTGTGAGCTTGCCAGTCGCCTGGGAGGCACTGAGGCTGCTGTGACCTCACAAGCACAGCCAGCAGCCATGAGCCTGCCACTGCCCTATGAGGCACTGAGGGTGCTGTGACCTCACAAGCACAGCCAGCAGCCAAGAGCCTGCCACTGGCCTCAGGAGCACTGAGCTGTGGGTCTGTCACTGGCCTAGGAGGCATGGAGGCTGCTGTGACCTCACAACACACAGCCAGCAGCCAGGGGCCTGCCACTGCCTGATGAGGCGCTGACAATGCTCTGACCTCACAAGCACAGCACACTGTCACGGGCCTGCCACTGCCATAAAGGGCACGGAGGCTGCTGTCACCTCACAAGCACAGGCAGCAGACAGGGGCCTGCCACTGGCCTGTGAAGCACTGAGGCTGCTGTGACCTCACGAGCACAGACAGCAGACAGGGGCCTGCCACTGCCCTATGAGACACTGAGGCTGCTGTGACCTCACAAGCAAAGCCAGCAGCTGTGGGTCTGCCACAAGCCTATCAGGCAATAGGACTGCTGTGACCTGACAAGCACAGCCAGCAGCTGTGGGCCTGCCACTGGCCTGTGAAGCACTGAGGCTGCTGTGACCTCACAAGCACAGCCAGCAGACAGGGGCCTGCCACTGCCCTATAAGACACTGAGGCTGCTGTGACCTCACAAGCAAAGCCAGCAGCTGTGGGTCTGCCACTTGCCTATCAGGCAATAGGACTGC
The DNA here is from genome assembly GCF_036370855.1 of Dromaius novaehollandiae. NCBI lineage: Eukaryota > Metazoa > Chordata > Aves > Casuariiformes > Dromaiidae > Dromaius > Dromaius novaehollandiae. The sequence continues at coordinate 737,555 of NW_026991319.1, forward strand.
TGTGACCTGACAAGCACAGCCAGTAGCCAGGGGCCTGCCACTGGCCTAAAGGGAACGGAGGCTGCTGTGACCTCACGAGCCCAGGCAGCAGCCAAGGGCCTGCCACTGCCCTATAGGGCACTGAGGCTGCTGTGACCTCACAAGCACAGCCAGCAGCTATGGGCCTGCCACTGTGCTATGAGGCACTGAGGCTGCTGTGACCTCACAAGCACAGCCAGCAGCCAGGGGCCTGCTGCTGGCCAATCAGGCTGTAGGAGTGTTGTGACCTGACAAGCACAGCCAGCAGCAATTGGTCTGCCACTGGCCTACAAGAAAAGGAGGCTGATGGGACCTCACAAGCACAGCGAGTAGCCAGGGGCCTCCCACTGACCTATAAGGTACAGAGACAAATGTGACCTCAAAAGGCATCCAGCACACAGGGGCCTTCCACGGCCCTGTCAGGAACTAGGACTGCTGTGACCTCACAAGCACAGCCAGCAGCTATGGGCCTGCCACTGGCCTATAGGGAACGGAGGCTGCTGTGACCTCACAAGCACAGCCAGCAGCCATTGGCCTGCCACTGTCCAAACAGGCACTGAGGCTGCTTTGACCTAACCAGCACACCAAGCAGCCATTGGCCTCCCTCTGGCCTACAGGAAAAGGAGGCTGATGGGACCTCACAAGCACAGCAAGGAGCCAGAGGCCTCCCACTGCCCTATAAGGTACAGAGACAAATGTGACCTCAAAAGGCAGCCAGCAGACAGAGGCCTGCCACAAGCCTATCAGGAAATAGGACTGCTGTGACGTTACAAGCACAGCCAGCAGCTATGGGCCTGCCACTGGCCTATGAGGCACGGAGGCTGCTGTGACCTCAAAAGCACACCAAGCAGACATTGGCCTCCCATGGGCCTGTCAGGCACTGAGGCTGCTGTGACCTCACAAGCACAGCCAGCAGCCATTGGCCTCCAACTGCCTGATGAGGCGCTGACGCTGCTGTCAACTCAGAAGCACAGTAAATAGTCAGGGGCCTGCCACTGCCCTAAAGGGCATGGAGGCTGCTGTGACCTCAGAAGCCCAGTGAGCAGCTATGGGCCTGCCACTGCCCTATAGGGCACTGAGGCTTCTCTGACCTCACAAGCCCACCCAGCAGTCATTGGCCTCGAACTGGCATACCTGGCACTGAAGCTTCTGTAACCTGAAAAGCACAGCCAGCAGCCACGTGCCTGCCACTGGCCTGTGAAGCACTGAGGCTGCTGTGACCTCACAAGCACAGCCAGCAGACAGGGGCCTGCCACTGCCCTATAAGACACTGAGGCTGCTGTGACCTCACAAGCAAAGCCAGCAGCTGTGGGTCTGCCACTGGCCTATCAGGCTGTAGGACTGCTGTGACCTCACAAGCACAGCCAGCAGCTATGGGCCTGCCACTGGCCTGTGAAGCACTGAGGCTGCTGTGACCTCACAAGCACAGACAGCAGCTATGGGCCTGCAACTGGCCTATGAGGCACTGAGGCTTCTCTGACCTGACAAGCACAGCCAGCAGCTATGGGCCTGCCACTGGCCTATAGGGCACTGAGGCTGCTGTGACCTCACAAGCACAGCGAGGAGCCAGAGGCCTGCCATTGCCCTATAAGGTACAGAGACAAATGTGACCTCAAAAGGCAGCCAGCAGACGGGGCCTCCCACGGGCCTATCAGGAAATAGGACTGCTGTGACCTCACAAGCACAGCCAGCAGCTACGGGCCTCCACGGGCCTAGGAGGCACGGAGGCTGCTGTGACCTCAAAAGCACACCAAGCAGCCATTGGCCTCCCACGGGCCTATCAGGCACTGAGGCTGCTGTGACCTCACAAGCACACCAAGCAGCCAAGGGCCTCCAACTGCCCTATAAGGCCCCAAGACAAACGTGACCTCATAACGCAGCCAGAAGGCATGGAGCTCTCACTGCCCAGTGAGGCACTATGACAAAGGTGACCTCAAAATGCAGCTAGCAGACAGAGGCGTGCCAGTGGCCTATCAGGCAACAGACCTGCTATGACCTCACAAGCACAGCCAGCAGCCAGCAGCAAGGGCATACCACTGGCCTATGAGGCACTGAGGCTGCTGTGACGTCACAAAAACAGCCAGCACCCAGAGGCCTGCCACTGGCCTATCAGTCACTCAGACTGCTGTGACGTCAACAGGACAGCCAGCAGCCATTGGCCTGCCACTGACCTATCAGGCAATAGGACTGCTGTGACGTCACAAGCACAGCCAGCAGCTGTGGGTCTGTCACTGGCCTAGGAGGCACGGAGGCTGCTGTGACCTGACAAGCACAAACAGAAGGGGGCGCTTGCCCCTAACCTATGAGGCCCTGAGGCTGCTGTGACCTCACAAGCACAGCCAGCAGCCATGAGCCTGCCACTGGCCTAGGAGGCACTGAGGCTGCTGTGACCTCACAAGCACAGCCAGCAGACAGGGGCTTGACACTGCCCTAGGAGGTACTGAGGCTACTGTGACCTCACAAGCACACCTAGCAACCATTAGCCTACCAGTGGCTTATGAGGCCCTGAGGCTGCTGTGACCTCACAAGCCCAGCCAGCAGCTGTGAGCTTGCCAGTCGCCTGGGAGGCACTGAGGCTGCTGTGACCTCACAAGCACAGCCAGCAGCCATGAGCCTGCCACTGCCCTATGAGGCACTGAGGGTGCTGTGACCTCACAAGCACAGCCAGCAGCCAAGAGCCTGCCACTGGCCTCAGGAGCACTGAGCTGTGGGTCTGTCACTGGCCTAGGAGGCATGGAGGCTGCTGTGACCTCACAACACACAGCCAGCAGCCAGGGGCCTGCCACTGCCTGATGAGGCGCTGACAATGCTCTGACCTCACAAGCACAGCACACTGTCACGGGCCTGCCACTGCCATAAAGGGCACGGAGGCTGCTGTCACCTCACAAGCACAGGCAGCAGACAGGGGCCTGCCACTGGCCTGTGAAGCACTGAGGCTGCTGTGACCTCACGAGCACAGACAGCAGACAGGGGCCTGCCACTGCCCTATGAGACACTGAGGCTGCTGTGACCTCACAAGCAAAGCCAGCAGCTGTGGGTCTGCCACTTGCCTATCAGGCAATAGGACTGCTGTGACCTGACAAGCACAGCCAGCAGCTGTGGGCCTGCCACTGGCCTGTGAAGCACTGAGGCTGCTGTGACCTCACAAGCACAGCCAGCAGACAGGGGCCTGCCACTGCCCTATAAGACACTGAGGCTGCTGTGACCTCACAAGCAAAGCCAGCAGCTGTGGGTCTGCCACTTGCCTATCAGGCAATAGGACTGCTGTGACCTGACAAGCACAGCCAGTAGCCAGGGGCCTGCCACTGGCCTAAAGGGAACGGAGGCTGCTGTGACCTCACGAGCCCAGGCAGCAGCCAAGGGCCTGCCACTGCCCTATAGGGCACTGAGGCTGCTGTGACCTCACAAGCACAGCCAGCAGCTATGGGCCTGCCACTGTGCTATGAGGCACTGAGGCTGCTGTGACCTCACAAGCACAGCCAGCAGCCAGGGGCCTGCTGCTGGCCAATCAGGCTGTAGGAGTGTTGTGACCTGACAAGCACAGCCAGCAGCAATTGGTCTGCCACTGGCCTACAAGAAAAGGAGGCTGATGGGACCTCACAAGCACAGCGAGTAGCCAGGGGCCTCCCACTGACCTATAAGGTACAGAGACAAATGTGACCTCAAAAGGCATCCAGCACACAGGGGCCTTCCACGGCCCTGTCAGGAACTAGGACTGCTGTGACCTCACAAGCACAGCCAGCAGCTATGGGCCTGCCACTGGCCTATAGGGAACGGAGGCTGCTGTGACCTCACAAGCACAGCCAGCAGCCATTGGCCTGCCACTGTCCAAACAGGCACTGAGGCTGCTTTGACCTAACCAGCACACCAAGCAGCCATTGGCCTCCCTCTGGCCTACAGGAAAAGGAGGCTGATGGGACCTCACAAGCACAGCAAGGAGCCAGAGGCCTCCCACTGCCCTATAAGGTACAGAGACAAATGTGACCTCAAAAGGCAGCCAGCAGACAGAGGCCTGCCACAAGCCTATCAGGAAATAGGACTGCTGTGACGTTACAAGCACAGCCAGCAGCTATGGGCCTGCCACTGGCCTATGAGGCACGGAGGCTGCTGTGACCTCAAAAGCACACCAAGCAGACATTGGCCTCCCATGGGCCTGTCAGGCACTGAGGCTGCTGTGACCTCACAAGCACAGCCAGCAGCCATTGGCCTCCAACTGCCTGATGAGGCGCTGACGCTGCTGTGAACTCAGAAGCACAGTAAATAGTCAGGGGCCTGCCACTGCCCTAAAGGGCATGGAGGCTGCTGTGACCTCAGAAGCCCAGTGAGCAGCTATGGGCCTGCCACTGCCCTATAGGGCACTGAGGCTTCTCTGACCTCACAAGCCCACCCAGCAGTCATTGGCCTCGAACTGGCATACCTGGCACTGAAGCTTCTGTAACCTGAAAAGCACAGCCAGCAGCCACGTGCCTGCCACTGGCCTGTGAAGCACTGAGGCTGCTGTGACCTCACAAGCACAGCCAGCAGACAGGGGCTTGACACTGCCCTAGGAGGTACTGAGGCTACTGTGACCTCACAAGCACACCTAGCAACCATTAGCCTACCAGTGGCTTATGAGGCCCTGAGGCTGCTGTGACCTCACAAGCCCAGCCAGCAGCTGTGAGCTTGCCAGTCGCCTGGGAGGCACTGAGGCTGCTGTGACCTCACAAGCACAGCCAGCAGCCATGAGCCTGCCACTGCCCTATGAGGCACTGAGGGTGCTGTGACCTCACAAGCACAGCCAGCAGCCAAGAGCCTGCCACTGGCCTCAGGAGCACTGAGCTGTGGGTCTGTCACTGGCCTAGGAGGCATGGAGGCTGCTGTGACCTCACAACACACAGCCAGCAGCCAGGGGCCTGCCACTGCCTGATGAGGCGCTGACAATGCTCTGACCTCACAAGCACAGCACACTGTCACGGGCCTGCCACTGCCATAAAGGGCACGGAGGCTGCTGTCACCTCACAAGCACAGGCAGCAGACAGGGGCCTGCCACTGGCCTGTGAAGCACTGAGGCTGCTGTGACCTCACGAGCACAGACAGCAGACAGGGGCCTGCCACTGCCCTATGAGACACTGAGGCTGCTGTGACCTCACAAGCAAAGCCAGCAGCTGTGGGTCTGCCACTTGCCTATCAGGCAATAGGACTGCTGTGACCTGACAAGCACAGCCAGCAGCTGTGGGCCTGCCACTGGCCTGTGAAGCACTGAGGCTGCTGTGACCTCACAAGCACAGCCAGCAGACAGGGGCCTGCCACTGCCCTATAAGACACTGAGGCTGCTGTGACCTCACAAGCAAAGCCAGCAGCTGTGGGTCTGCCACTTGCCTATCAGGCAATAGGACTGCTGTGACCTGACAAGCACAGCCAGTAGCCAGGGGCCTGCCACTGGCCTAAAGGGAACGGAGGCTGCTGTGACCTCACGAGCCCAGGCAGCAGCCAAGGGCCTGCCACTGCCCTATAGGGCACTGAGGCTGCTGTGACCTCACAAGCACAGCCAGCAGCTATGGGCCTGCCACTGTGCTATGAGGCACTGAGGCTGCTGTGACCTCACAAGCATAGCCAGCAGCCAGGGGCCTGCTGCTGGCCAATCAGGCTGTAGGAGTGTTGTGACCTGACAAGCACAGCCAGCAGCAATTGGTCTGCCACTGGCCTACAAGAAAAGGAGGCTGATGGGACCTCACAAGCACAGCGAGTAGCCAGGGGCCTCCCACTGACCTATAAGGTACAGAGACAAATGTGACCTCAAAAGGCATCCAGCACACAGGGGCCTTCCACGGCCCTGTCAGGAACTAGGACTGCTGTGACCTCACAAGCACAGCCAGCAGCTATGGGCCTGCCACTGGCCTATAGGGAACGGAGGCTGCTGTGACCTCACAAGCACAGCCAGCAGCCATTGGCCTGCCACTGTCCAAACAGGCACTGAGGCTGCTTTGACCTAACCAGCACACCAAGCAGCCATTGGCCTCCCTCTGGCCTACAGGAAAAGGAGGCTGATGGGACCTCACAAGCACAGCAAGGAGCCAGAGGCCTCCCACTGCCCTATAAGGTACAGAGACAAATGTGACCTCAAAAGGCAGCCAGCAGACAGAGGCCTGCCACAAGCCTATCAGGAAATAGGACTGCTGTGACGTTACAAGCACAGCCAGCAGCTATGGGCCTGCCACTGGCCTATGAGGCACGGAGGCTGCTGTGACCTCAAAAGCACACCAAGCAGACATTGGCCTCCCATGGGCCTGTCAGGCACTGAGGCTGCTGTGACCTCACAAGCACAGCCAGCAGCCATTGGCCTCCAACTGCCTGATGAGGCGCTGACGCTGCTGTGAACTCAGAAGCACAGTAAATAGTCAGGGGCCTGCCACTGCCCTAAAGGGCATGGAGGCTGCTGTGACCTCAGAAGCCCAGTGAGCAGCTATGGGCCTGCCACTGCCCTATAGGGCACTGAGGCTTCTCTGACCTCACAAGCCCACCCAGCAGTCATTGGCCTCGAACTGGCATACCTGGCACTGAAGCTTCTGTAACCTGAAAAGCACAGCCAGCAGCCACGTGCCTGCCACTGGCCTGTGAAGCACTGAGGCTGCTGTGACCTCACAAGCACAGCCAGCAGACAGGGGCCTGCCACTGCCCTATAAGACACTGAGGCTGCTGTGACCTCACAAGCAAAGCCAGCAGCTGTGGGTCTGCCACTGGCCTATCAGGCTGTAGGACTGCTGTGACCTCACAAGCACAGCCAGCAGCTATGGGCCTGCCACTGGCCTGTGAAGCACTGAGGCTGCTGTGACCTCACAAGCACAGACAGCAGCTATGGGCCTGCAACTGGCCTATGAGGCACTGAGGCTTCTCTGACCTGACAAGCACAGCCAGCAGCTATGGGCCTGCCACTGGCCTATAGGGCACTGAGGCTGCTGTGACCTCACAAGCACAGCGAGGAGCCAGAGGCCTGCCATTGCCCTATAAGGTACAGAGACAAATGTGACCTCAAAAGGCAGCCAGCAGACGGGGCCTCCCACGGGCCCATCAGGAAATAGGACTGCTGTGACCTCACAAGCACAGCCAGCAGCTATGGGCCTGCCACTGGCCTATACAGCACTGAGGCTTCTCTGACCTCACAAGCACAACCAGCAGCTATGGACCTCGCACTGGCTATCAGGCACTCATACTGCTGTGACCTCACAAGCACAGCCAGCAGCCATGGGCCTGCCCCTGGTGTATGAGGAACTAGGACTCCTGTGCCTTCACAAGCACAGGCAGCAGCTGTGGGCCTGCCACTGAACTGTGAAGCACGGAGACAAACATGGCCTCACAAGCACAACCAGCAGCCAGGGGCCTGCCACTGCCCTATGAGACACTGAGGCTGCTGTGACCTCACAAGCAAAGCCAGCAGCCAGGGGACTCCCTTTGGCCTATGAGGCACTGATGCTGCTATGACCTCACAAGGACAGCCAACAGCCAGGAGCCATCCCACTGGCCTATCAGGCTATAGGACTGCTGTGACCTCACAAGCACAGCCAGCAGCTATGGGCCTGCCAGTGACCTATCAGACACGTGTCGCGGCCCGAAAGGAGTCGTTCAGGACGACCTCCCTCCCCTTAGGACCAACGACCAAGTTCGTGATGCCCTTGCACTCAATTAAGGTGAAAACGACACCAGCCAACCAGTTTAAGATTTATTAAGGCAAAATGGAATCAACTAACGAGACATGTCCCGCGTCACACGTTTAGGGAAAAAGAGAGGAAAAGGGGAAGAGAGAGAGAGAAAGATATCACCACCCGTGGATCCAGCGGCGTCCCGTTGGTCCTCTTCTTTTGGGAGTCCTTGCGGCGGGGCGGGGGGGCAGAGGGGGGAAGTTCCCGTCTGGTTCCGCTGACTCTGCTCGAGTTCTTCAGTCGTCGCAAGCAAGCCCCCCCATTCACACAGTCTGCAGTTTTTATAGGTTCTTGCCCGGCCTCTGGGAGGTGCTTCCTCGCTTCCCATGCAGATTAACCGTCATGCGCAGTCCGCCCTCTCGGAACCTTCCAGAAATGGGCTGGGGTATCTGGGGGTCTCCTGCTCATGCGCAGATGGCAAATGAGTACGTGCGGTTCGTGCCCTAGAGACGACCTTCTGCCCTTTTCGCACCCTTTTTACCCTGTGCAGGTGCACGAGGTTGTTTACTTCGCAGACGGCTCCCGGGGGCGCCAGCGCGGCATTGCCCGACACACCTTGGCAGCGGCAGCTTTGCAGCAGCAGCAGCAATGTCAAGACAAAACCGCATTTAGTACCGGTCCTCTACACCACCCCGTGTCTCAACATTGCAGCTTGGCAGCAGGAGAGAGAGAGAGAGAAAGAAAGCAAGCAAGCAAGGAAGGAAAGGAGAGAGAATTAGGGACGGGGAGGAAGTCGTGGGAACAACATGGGTTTGGGTAAAAAATAAAGTGCTTAACAGTGATTAAACAGAGGTCTTGCTCAATGCAAGCTTATTCTTTAACAACTTCAACAACATTTAACTTTACAAAACAGACATCAAAACTGAGTTAATGAGGTAGGATTGTTACAATAGGCATAAAACAGCTGGCAAATGCGCTGTGGATGTCAATATGCAATTTCCTCCTTCAGGAGAAACTGGGAAATGATGGGTACTGTGGTTGGCCACGGCCAATGGATGGCACGGATTTTCTTTATGCCGTCCGGCAAGGTGGTAGGAACAAATTGCATATTTGACACAACATGTCCGATTAATTGAACAAAGCAAGGAATTATACAAGAACATTAAGGCGGCAACTGCACCTAACAAATACAATATTAACTGTTTCACCCACGGTGCCCCCAGTAACCAGGACTACAAATTGCCACTCCAGCCATTCCAGGTTTGGACGAGGACGTGGGCTATTTTTCTGATATCTTTGGTTAACTGGAGAACTACTTCGCCTACATCATCTATTTCCAAACAACAGTTAGGAATATTTAATTTCCCCCACACTTCTCCCTCTTCAGCTAACAGGTAATCTAAAAACCATGTGGTGCTGAAGGATTGCCGTGCGCATCTGTTGGGATTGCCAAGTTAGAAGATCTATCGTGTCAGTGGTTTTGTTGGTAATAATTTCTAGAGCCGCTTGTAGTCTGATTATTTCCCCATTTTTGCGTCCCGCCCAAATTTCCCTTAATGGATCGCGTCTTACAGGCAACACTTCTGTCTCCAAGGTTATCATATACCTTTATGCCTAACCGAGGTCCACTTGTTTCTGGCAAAAGGAAAAACAAAGGTCTGATAATCCCTATATAACAAATTCCCAACCACCCCGTGGGTAAAAATGTATATGCTGTGTGCCTGCATATCCAGTAATGCCCCTTCTTAGCTCCAATGCCCTGAGCAAATGGCCCGTTTATCCCTGGTGGGAATTGAAAGTAAGTTGCACCTCTGTTGCCCAGAGGGCTGAAGAAGGTGGTTGCCCCATCACCTATTCGGCCGGTACAATACCAAGCCCCAGAAGTGTATTCTGGTGGTAGGTTTGCCATAGCACATATAAGCACATTAAGACAAGAAGTATCTTTCCAACACAGGTTAAGAATGCCATTCTTGGCTGTTGTGTTTTCAACAATAAAGCTAATTATGATCGCAGCACACAATTACAAAAAATGATAAAAATAACTGTTATAACTACCACAGGTAGTATCGTTGAGGACACTCAAGCTCAACATAAGACAAGTCTTCTTCCCCAGTGCCCTCTTCCTTTTACATTGTTGACCTAAAAGGAAGGGAGGATCCACCTGGCATGGATTCTATGATCTTTCCCATGGGCATCAGTAGCTACCCATGCATACAGATTTTTTGAAGCTTTTAGTACTAGAGGTATTTGTCCCACAGTGGGTAAGTCCACTAGAACCGGTTGTCCCGGGTAATACAAGGGATTCCTCGGTTTCTTATTCTCCCCAGTCCCAGGTAAGAGGGATGGAGGATTAGGGCAAAAAGCAGCGAGTCTGGGGCAGCCATTTACTCCCCATCGTCCATTGACTTTAGTTACTGCATCAGATATTCGTCGCGCCCATCCAGGAATGTGCGGTCTCAGGGTTCGTTTTAAGAGTCCTGGGGTGCAGACGGGGTCTTGGGATAAGGGAGGAGGAACTTTGGGGTTTGAGGAAGATGGGGTTCCCCTTATCCTGTCCCAACTTCTTACCAAACCTTCCAGGTTGGGAGTTGGTAACCTATCCATGACTTCTCTGGGAATTCCCTTTGAAATGCCTTCTGCCCATAATAATTGTCTCCTGCTATCCAACACCCGTACCGGTTTCCCAGGATGTGGGTGTTGCAGGGATTTATATTGCCTCCCACTTTCCTCAACTCTTCTTATTTCTGCTTTATGCTTTGTTTCCCCCTGGCCAGTGAATCCCATACGCCTTCCGTAATTAATTAGCTCCTGTGCCACCTCCCCCCAAGTCATGTCGGGGGGGCCTCCCCTTCGTCTCGGTCGGGGAGTTCGTAATCGGTCTTGCAGCTGAACAGCATATAGTTTTAAAGCATCAGGAAGTCCCCTGATCAGAGGATGTGACCTCTCGGGGTCTGCCACACACTGCATGGGGGAGGGCTGCTGCAGAAGCAGCAAACGGTCATGCATCAATTGGAGGCAAGCAGTTTTCTGCATGCTTTCCAGAATGTGGCCCGCTGTGGGTGTTTTAATAGAAAAAGGGTCTCCTCTTTCCATTGGGTCTAATCCTCCTGCCCAGTAGGCTACCCTCTGGGTCAAGGACCATGGTTCCCTGTTATCATTTGTGGTTAGAAAGACTCTGGGTCCCCAATATCCTCTAGCTTCATCTTCGCTCAGCAGAATGCGATCCCCCCCGGTGAGGGAGACTCTCCACACATACTCAGTTTCAGTTTCCCGGGAGCCCCGGGAGTATTTTTCCGAAGTCCTGAGGGGAATAGGGGATCATACGCGTGGTACGTCGTTGAATACCCCCCTGACCATTGTCAGTGGTTTCCGTTTTAATCAAGGGTCTCATTACTACGTTCCCATCTCCAGGATAAAAGGAGTTCCTGCTGTCTTCTAATTCTTTAATTGGATATATGGATTTTAGATCAGATGCCTGTTTTCCGTCTAGTTCGGCCACATTCGAGAATCCCGGTTCACTATCATCAACCCCCCGCCTGTTTTCTTCCAATTCAGACCGCAGGATTCTCTCTCGGTCTAGTGAGTCTGATAAGATTATGTGAAGCCGCTGAGTATGGTTGCGCTCCGCAGTGAGTTGACTTTGCAAGTTTCTTACCTGTTCTTGCAAAGACTCAACTGTCTCTTTGGCTCGACTCCGGGAGTCTTGCAAGAACTCGATTGTCTCTTTGGCTTGACTCTGGGAGTTTCTTATGTGTTCTCCCAAGGACTCAATGGTCTTTTTATCACCTTGCCTCCCCCACCGGGCAGCAATTAGTGCCGCCCCTAAAACACCACAAACTGTTGCCTGAGCCATGCCAAGAGAGAGCAGGGCTTTATAGCCCTTCAGATTCTCAAAAGAGGATTATCCTTCATTGTCAGATCCTCTGTACTACAAATTATTCACAAGCACAGCACACTGTCACGGGCCTGCCACTGCCATAAAGGGCACGGAGGCTGCTGTGACCTCACAAGCACAGCCAGCAGCCAGGGGCCTGCCATTGGCCTGTGAAGCACTGAGGCTGCAGTGACCTCACAAATACAGCGAGGAGCAAGAGGCCTGCCATTGCCCTATAAGGTACAGAGACAAATGTGACCTCAAAAGGCAGCCAGCAGACAGAGGCCTGCCATGGGCCTATCAGGAAATAGGACTGCTGTGACCTTACAAGCACAGCCAGCAGCTATGGGCCTGCCACTGGCCTATGAGGCACTGAGGCTGCTATGACCTCAACAAGCACAGTCAGCAGCCAGGGGCCTGCTGCTGGCCTCTCAGGCTGTAGGAGTGTTGTGACCTGACAAGCACAGCCAGCAGCTATGGGCCTGCCACTGGCCTATAGGGTACAGAGGCTGATGTGACCTCACAAGCACAGCCAGCAGCCATTGGCCTGCCACTGTCCAAACAGGCACTGAGGCTGCTTTGACCTAACCAGCACACCAAGCAGCCATTGGCCTCCCTCTGGCCTACAGGAAAAGGAGGCTGCTGTGACCTCACAAGCACAGCCAGCAGCCAGGGGCCTCCCACTGCACTATAAGGTACAGAGACAAATGTGACCTCAAAAGGCAGCCAGCAGACAGAGGCCTGCCACAGGCCTATCAGGAAATAGGACTGCTGTGACCTTACAAGCACAGCCAGCAGCTATGGGCCTGCCACTGCCCTATAGGGCACTGAGGCTTCTCTGACCTCACAAGCCCACCCAGCAGTCATTGGCCTCGAACTGGCATACCTGGCACTGAAGCTTCTGTAACCTGAAAAGCACAGCCAGCAGCCACGTGCCTGCCACTGGCCTGTGAAGCACTGAGGCTGCTGTGACCTCACAAGCACAGCCAGCAGACAGGGGCCTGCCACTGCCCTATAAGACACTGAGGCTGCTGTGACCTCACAAGCAAAGCCAGCAGCTGTGGGTCTGCCACTGGCCTATCAGGCTGTAGGACTGCTGTGACCTCACAAGCACAGCCAGCAGCTATGGGCCTGCCACTGGCCTGTGAAGCACTGAGGCTGCTGTGACCTCACAAGCACAGACAGCAGCTATGGGCCTGCAACTGGCCTATGAGGCACTGAGGCTTCTCTGACCTGACAAGCACAGCCAGCAGCTATGGGCCTGCCACTGGCCTATAGGACACTGAGGCTGCTGTGACCTCACAAGCACAGCGAGGAGCCAGAGGCCTGCCATTGCCCTATAAGGTACAGAGACAAATGTGACCTCAAAAGGCAGCCAGCAGACGGGGCCTCCCACGGGCCTATCAGGAAATAGGACTGCTGTGACCTCACAAGCACAGCCAGCAGCTATGGGCCTGCCACTGGCCTATACAGCACTGAGGCTTCTCTGACCTCACAAGCACAACCAGCAGCTATGGACCTCGCACTGGCTATCAGGCACTCATACTGCTGTGACCTCACAAGCACAGCCAGCAGCCATGGGCCTGCCCCTGGTGTATGAGGAACTAGGACTCCTGTGCCTTCACAAGCACAGGCAGCAGCTGTGGGCCTGCCACTGAACTGTGAAGCACGGAGACAAACATGGCCTCACAAGCACAACCAGCAGCCAGGGGCCTGCCACTGCCCTATGAGACACTGAGGCTGCTGTGACCTCACAAGCAAAGCCAGCAGCCAGGGGACTCCCTTTGGCCTATGAGGCACTGATGCTGCTATGACCTCACAAGGACAGCCAACAGCCAGGAGCCATCCCACTGGCCTATCAGGCTATAGGACTGCTGTGACCTCACAAGCACAGCCAGCAGCTATGGGCCTGCCAGTGACCTATCAGACACGTGTCGCGGCCCGAAAGGAGTCGTTCAGGACGACCTCCCTCCCCTTAGGACCAACGACCAAGTTCGTGATGCCCTTGCACTCAATTAAGGTGAAAACGACACCAGCCAACCAGTTTAAGATTTATTAAGGCAAAATGGAATCAACTAACGAGACATGTCCCGCGTCACACGTTTAGGGAAAAAGAGAGGAAAAGGGGAAGAGAGAGAGAGAAAGATATCACCACCCGTGGATCCAGCGGCGTCCCGTTGGTCCTCTTCTTTTGGGAGTCCTTGCGGCGGGGCGGGGGGGCAGAGGGGGGAAGTTCCCGTCTGGTTCCGCTGACTCTGCTCGAGTTCTTCAGTCGTCGCAAGCAAGCCCCCCCATTCACACAGTCTGCAGTTTTTATAGGTTCTTGCCCGGCCTCTGGGAGGTGCTTCCTCGCTTCCCATGCAGATTAACCGTCATGCGCAGTCCGCCCTCTCGGAACCTTCCAGAAATGGGCTGGGGTATCTGGGGGTCTCCTGCTCATGCGCAGATGGCAAATGAGTACGTGCGGTTCGTGCCCTAGAGACGACCTTCTGCCCTTTTCGCACCCTTTTTACCCTGTGCAGGTGCACGAGGTTGTTTACTTCGCAGACGGCTCCCGGGGGCGCCAGCGCGGCATTGCCCGACACACCTTGGCAGCGGCAGCTTTGCAGCAGCAGCAGCAATGTCAAGACAAAACCGCATTTAGTACCGGTCCTCTACACCACCCCGTGTCTCAACATTGCAGCTTGGCAGCAGGAGAGAGAGAGAGAGAAAGAAAGCAAGCAAGCAAGGAAGGAAAGGAGAGAGAATTAGGGACGGGGAGGAAGTCGTGGGAACAACATGGGTTTGGGTAAAAAATAAAGTGCTTAACAGTGATTAAACAGAGGTCTTGCTCAATGCAAGCTTATTCTTTAACAACTTCAACAACATTTAACTTTACAAAACAGACATCAAAACTGAGTTAATGAGGTAGGATTGTTACAATAGGCATAAAACAGCTGGCAAATGCGCTGTGGATGTCAATATGCAATTTCCTCCTTCAGGAGAAACTGGGAAATGATGGGTACTGTGGTTGGCCACGGCCAATGGATGGCACGGATTTTCTTTATGCCGTCCGGCAAGGTGGTAGGAACAAATTGCATATTTGACACAACATGTCCGATTAATTGAACAAAGCAAGGAATTATACAAGAACATTAAGGCGGCAACTGCACCTAACAAATACAATATTAACTGTTTCACCCACGGTGCCCCCAGTAACCAGGACTACAAATCGCCACTCCAGCCATTCCAGGTTTGGACGAGGACGTGGGCTATTTTTCTGATATCTTTGGTTAACTGGAGAACTACTTCGCCTACATCATCTATTTCCAAACAACAGTTAGGAATATTTAATTTCCCACACACTTCTCCCTCTTCAGCTAACAGGTAATCTAAAAACCATGTGGTGCTGAAGGATTGCCGTGCGCATCTGTTGGGATTGCCAAGTTAGAAGATCTATCGTGTCAGCGGTTTTGTTGGTAATAATTTCTAGAGCCGCTTGTAGTCTGATTATTTCCCCATTTTTGCGTCCCGCCCAAATTTCCCTTAATGGATCGCGTCTTACAGGCAACACTTCTGTCTCCAAGGTTATCATATACCTTTATGCCTAACCGAGGTCCACTTGTTTCTGGCAAAAGGAAAAACAAAGGTCTGATAATCCCTATATAACAAATTCCCAACCACCCCGTGGGTAAAAATGTATATGCTGTGTGCCTGCATATCCAGTAATGCCCCTTCTTAGCTCCAATGCCCTGAGCAAATGGCCCGTTTATCCCTGGTGGGAATTGAAAGTAAGTTGCACCTCTGTTGCCCAGAGGGCTGAAGAAGGTGGTTGCCCCATCACCTATTCGGCCGGTACAATACCAAGCCCCAGAAGTGTATTCTGGTGGTAGGTTTGCCATAGCACATATAAGCACATTAAGACAAGAAGTATCTTTCCAACACAGGTTAAGAATGCCATTCTTGGCTGTTGTGTTTTCAACAATAAAGCTAATTATGATCGCAGCACACAATTACAAAAAATGATAAAAATAACTGTTATAACTACCACAGGTAGTATCGTTGAGGACACTCAAGCTCAACATAAGACAAGTCTTCTTCCCCAGTGCCCTCTTCCTTTTACATTGTTGACCTAAAAGGAAGGGAGGATCCACCTGGCATGGATTCTATGATCTTTCCCATGGGCATCAGTAGCTACCCATGCATACAGATTTTTTGAAGCTTTTAGTACTAGAGGTATTTGTCCCACAGTGGGTAAGTCCACTAGAACCGGTTGTCCCGGGTAATACAAGGGATTCCTCGGTTTCTTATTCTCCCCAGTCCCAGGTAAGAGGGATGGAGGATTAGGGCAAAAAGCAGCGAGTCTGGGGCAGCCATTTACTCCCCATCGTCCATTGACTTTAGTTACTGCATCAGATATTCGTCGCGCCCATCCAGGAATGTGCGGTCTCAGGGTTCGTTTTAAGAGTCCTGGGGTGCAGACGGGGTCTTGGGATAAGGGAGGAGGAACTTTGGGGTTTGAGGAAGATGGGGTTCCCCTTATCCTGTCCCAACTTCTTACCAAACCTTCCAGGTTGGGAGTTGGTAACCTATCCATGACTTCTCTGGGAATTCCCTTTGAAATGCCTTCTGCCCATAATAATTGTCTCCTGCTATCCAACACCCGTACCGGTTTCCCAGGATGTGGGTGTTGCAGGGATTTATATTGCCTCCCACTTTCCTCAACTCTTCTTATTTCTGCTTTATGCTTTGTTTCCCCCTGGCCAGTGAATCCCATACGCCTTCCGTAATTAATTAGCTCCTGTGCCACCTCCCCCCAAGTCATGTCGGGGGGGCCTCCCCTTCGTCTCGGTCGGGGAGTTCGTAATCGGTCTTGCAGCTGAACAGCATATAGTTTTAAAGCATCAGGAAGTCCCCTGATCAGAGGATGTGACCTCTCGGGGTCTGCCACACACTGCATGGGGGAGGGCTGCTGCAGAAGCAGCAAACGGTCATGCATCAATTGGAGGCAAGCAGTTTTCTGCACGCTTTCCAGAATGTGGCCCGCTGTGGGTGTTTTAATAGAAAAAGGGTCTCCTCTTTCCATTGGGTCTAATCCTCCTGCCCAGTAGGCTACCCTCTGGGTCAAGGACCATGGTTCCCTGTTATCATTTGTGGTTAGAAAGACTCTGGGTCCCCAATATCCTCTAGCTTCATCTTCGCTCAGCAGAATGCGATCCCCCCCGGTGAGGGAGACTCTCCACACATACTCAGTTTCAGTTTCCCGGGAGCCCCGGGAGTATTTTTCCGAAGTCCTGAGGGGAATAGGGGATCATACGCGTGGTACGTCGTTGAATACCCCCCTGACCATTGTCAGTGGTTTCCGTTTTAATCAAGGGTCTCATTACTACGTTCCCATCTCCAGGATAAAAGGAGTTCCTGCTGTCTTCTAATTCTTTAATTGGATATATGGATTTTAGATCAGATGCCTGTTTTCCGTCTAGTTTGGCCACATTCGAGAATCCCGGTTCACTATCATCAACCCCCCGCCTGTTTTCTTCCAATTCAGACCGCAGGATTCTCTCTCGGTCTAGTGAGTCTGATAAGATTATGTGAAGCCGCTGAGTATGGTTGCGCTCCGCAGTGAGTTGACTTTGCAAGTTTCTTACCTGTTCTTGCAAAGACTCAACTGTCTCTTTGGCTCGACTCCGGGAGTCTTGCAAGAACTCGATTGTCTCTTTGGCTTGACTCTGGGAGTTTCTTATGTGTTCTCCCAAGGACTCAATGGTCTTTTTATCACCTTGCCTCCCCCACCGGGCAGCAATTAGTGCCGCCCCTAAAACACCACAAACTGTTGCCTGAGCCATGCCAAGAGAGAGCAGGGCTTTATAGCCCTTCAGATTCTCAAAAGAGGATTATCCTTCATTGTCAGATCCTCTGTACTACAAATTATTCACAAGCACAGCACACTGTCACGGGCCTGCCACTGCCATAAAGGGCACGGAGGCTGCTGTGACCTCACAAGCACAGCCAGCAGCCAGGGGCCTGCCATTGGCCTGTGAAGCACTGAGGCTGCAGTGACCTCACAAATACAGCGAGGAGCAAGAGGCCTGCCATTGCCCTATAAGGTACAGAGACAAATGTGACCTCAAAAGGCAGCCAGCAGACAGAGGCCTGCCATGGGCCTATCAGGAAATAGGACTGCTGTGACCTTACAAGCACAGCCAGCAGCTATGGGCCTGCCACTGGCCTATGAGGCACTGAGGCTGCTATGACCTCAACAAGCACAGTCAGCAGCCAGGGGCCTGCTGCTGGCCTCTCAGGCTGTAGGAGTGTTGTGACCTGACAAGCACAGCCAGCAGCTATGGGCCTGCCACTGGCCTATAGGGTACAGAGGCTGATGTGACCTCACAAGCACAGCCAGCAGCCATTGGCCTGCCACTGTCCAAACAGGCACTGAGGCTGCTTTGACCTAACCAGCACACCAAGCAGCCATTGGCCTCCCTCTGGCCTACAGGAAAAGGAGGCTGCTGTGACCTCACAAGCACAGCCAGCAGCCAGGGGCCTCCCACTGCACTATAAGGTACAGAGACAAATGTGACCTCAAAAGGCAGCCAGCAGACAGAGGCCTGCCACAGGCCTATCAGGAAATAGGACTGCTGTGACCTTACAAGCACAGCCAGCAGCTATGGGCCTGCCACTGGCTTATGATGCATGGAGGCTGCTGTGACCTCAAAAGCACACCAAGCAGCCATTGGCCGCCCATGGGCCTGTCAGGCACTGAGGCTGCTGTGACCTCACAAGCACAGCCAGCAGCTATGGGCCTGCCACTGGCCTGTGAAGCACTGAGGCTGCTGTGACCTCACAACCACAGTCAGCAGCCAGGGGCCTGCTGCTGGCCTCTCAGGCTGTAGGAGTGTTGTGACCTGACAAGCACAGCCAGCAGCTATGGGCCTGCCTCTGGCCTACAGGAAAAGGAGGCTGCTGTGACCTCACAAGCACAGCGAGTAGCCAGGGGCCTCCCACTGCCCTATAAGGTACAGAGACAAATGTGACCTCAAAAGGCAGCCAGCAGACAGAGGCCTGCCACAGGCCTATCAGGAAATAGGACTGCTGTGATGTTACAAGCACAGCCAGCAGCTGTGGGTCTGCCACTGGCTATCAGGCACTCAGACTGCTGTGAGCTCACAAGCACAGCAAACAGCCATGCGCCTGCCACTGCCCTATAGGGCACAGAGGCTGCTGTGACCTCACGAGCACAGCCAGCAGCCAGGAGCCTGCCACTGGCCTGTGAAGCACTGAGACAAATGTGACCTCACAAGCACAGCAAACAGCCTTGGGCATCCCACTGGCATATCAGTCAATGGGACTGCTGTGACCTCACGAGCACAGCCAGCAGCTATGGGCCTGCCACTGGCCTATAGGGCACGGAGGCTGCTGTGACCTCACAAGCACAGCCAGCAGGCACTGGCCTGCCCCTCGTATATCAGGCACTGAGGCTGCTGCTGTTGTCCGAAAAGCGGATTCGTTGCCCGGTGTGCAATAAGCCAATAATTACACACTCAGGAGAGACATTTGCTTATTTATTTCAGAGTTGCACAAGCCTGGGTGCTCGGTCGTTTCCCACAAATCAAGCACACACCCCCACCCCCCAACTTTTCAAGTAGCATTTATACAAACAAATTGCCAGATTTGCAATTTTCCCTTTTACACTGATTGGTTAGTGATTTCTTCATTCCCCGGGTCCCACCCCTGTCTCCCAAGGTCCTGATGAGGGGAGATCAATTAACACTGCCCCAGCAGGGACAGTAGGTGTTATCTCCCAAAGTCCTGACAAGGGGGAGATAGTCCAGACCCCTTAATTAACATTGTTTCAGCAGTGAGAGGAGGTTTTGCTTCCCAAGGTCCTGGTGCCCAAGCAGGCCTTATTTCAAAGCCTTGACATCCTCCCTTTCGGAGTGTGGGGCACAGGAATGCAGACTGCTTGTAACTCCCTTATCTTTCCAGCCTGCACCAGCTCTGGGGCCCTTTCTTACTGAACTAGGAGTGCGGCCTAAGGCTTCAGCAAATTTAGCTACTCATGAAGCAAGTTTTATCTAAGTGGCTACCTCTAGACCACTTCAGACTTAATGTTAGAAGTTATCCTAATCTACCTAGTTCACGCATTCCTTCTGAGCTTCCCAGGGTTGTCTTGTAATAATTCCCCCCTTTGAGACTTATATGATCATTTTCATATTAGTCTCACTCTTTTAAAATCTTTCCCATATTAATTTTGTACAACATCTACAAATGCATTGAATCACTACATAAACGCATACAAAAACTACTAACACCATTCCCAAAATTGTTAAGCACTTTTTAACCCATGAGCTCACGTCAGGGAACCAGGAAGTCAACCATTTCCATGTTTCTTCAAATCCAAAAGAGGTATCCTCTTTCTGAACCCCATGTAAGATTTCAGTCTGCTTCCAGATTTCATTTAGATCGGTAGAAATTCTCCCGCTTTGATCCACATATACACAGCAACTAGTATTTATTACTGTACATACTCCTCCCTGAGATGCCAATAACATATCTAGAGCCATCCTGTTTTGGGTAGTTATTTTCGCAATTTCTGAAACCTCCTCTTGTAAAGCTGCAGTGGCATCAGAGGTTTTATTCCCTATTTTTTTCAATAACTGCTGAAATATTTACTATTGCTTTTTCAAGTTCACTCACTCCCAGTTGTGGAAACAGCCACCTTACGAATGACTGCAACCTAGTAGGTCGATCTATTAAAGGATTATTGACCCTCTTTTGTCTCCTTATGAATGTTCTTAGCCAGGATTTTTGGTATTTATTACTCAATTCTTTTCTTATAGTAACATTAGGGATTATTGCCCCTAAAGTACATGTCCCTGACCAATTAGGAGGTAGCACTTTTCGTGCCTTGTTTCCACACAACCAATACCATCCACTACCTTTTGGAACACGCCACCCATTTAGTTCCTTACTTGGCCACTTATAACCTATTCAGGTATCCGAGAGCAATCTTTATAACCTCCTACCTTAATGGCTCCAGTACAGTTGATCGGTTGCTTTCCATAAAGTATAGTTTTCTCCCACCATTTATTACTATTATTACATCTTTGGATACATTGATAATAATCTCCTGTCACCCTCTGGACTTCCCATTCCTGTTTGGTTGTTTCATAGGCACTCCAATTAGTGGGAAGCCCTTGTTGGAAAGTTCAGGGAAGTGGGTACACACCCAGCAATCCCTCTGGTTAACTATCTTCATAGATTTCGTAATTACTTCCAAATGGAGATTGTGACTCCAAAATCCTTCCTGATTCCCTTTAATTGTTTGGCTCAGGTAACCTAGAAAAACTAACCACCACATTTCTCCCCTGGTTGTTAAGGAGAACATCATTTTTACACAGATACCGTAACAACAATATTAACCCTATTCCTAACAATCAGATTAAAGCATTTTTTCCCTGAATACAATCTAAATTTAAAACCGATTCGCTTCTAATACATCTCATATATCTTTATATATTTTTAACTTTAGAGGTTGAACTTGTTCAGCTTTCCACGTCTCTCGAGGTACTGCTTTCACTCGGGTGTAATCTAAAAGTATAACTGGATGTACCTACGGAGAGAAGAACCTTTGCCATAGACAAGAGATAATCACTTAAAATTTGATCACCCTTAACGTGCATTTGAATTTCATTTCCAGTTAAATTTACAGTGTAAGGTTTGCCATACAGAATCTCAAATGGACTAACTTTCTCCCTAACCCTTGGGGTTATTCTGGTTCTTAATAATGCCAGAGGTAAAACATCAGTCCATTTCATCTGAGTCTCCTGACACAATTTTCCTACCTGTCTCTTAATTGTTTGATTCATTCTTTCCACTTTTCCACTGGATTGTGGCCTCCAGGGGGTATGTAAGTCCCATTTAATTTGTAGTATTTTTGAGATTTGTTGTACTATTTCTGCTATAAAATGAGGTCCCCTATCTGAAGAAAACCCTTCTGGTACCCTAAATCTTGGTATGATTTCTTTTAATAACATTTTCACTACCTCCCCTGCTTTAGTGGTACGACACGGGAAAGCCTCAGGCCATCCTGAAAAGGTGTCAACAATTACCAACAAATATTTATATCCATTACATCTTGGTAATTCAGAAAAAATCAATTTGCCAGTAATCCCCAGGCATGAAGCCCCTTTTTACTTCCCCTGGGGGGGGCTTCTTCTGAATCCTGGGATTATTTCTAAGACAGATTTCACATTTTTGTGTAATACCCTTTGCAATTATTAACATACTAACTCCCACAGCAAATCTTTTAACTGTTTCAACCAATGCCTCAGCTCCCATGTGGGTACTACCATGTATTTGCTTCATCAGCTTCTTCATTATCGGCAAAGTTACCACACACTGTCCAGTAGAGGTCACCCACCATCCTTCAGGAGTTTTTATGCATTTCAGTATTTCTGCTAATTTATTTTCTTTTTCAGTGTATACTGGAATTTCCATTTTTAACATTCTCTCTGGAACTAATGCTGCCACTGACATGGATAATGCTGCCCTTTTTGCAGCCTCATCGGCCTGTTACGGAAATTAGGCTTGTCGGCCACCATAACAGGGCTCGACCCTAGGTTCCCCCAAGTAAAGTTCAGAGCCAAATCAAAACAAAGTAAATTTTAATCACACGCGTGCCGTAATTACAGCTCGAGCTGGGTGCCTCCGAAGAGGGACCCTAACATAAACAAATCCTGGGTAATTATAGTCTTTTCAACTTCCATTTCCCACCCCTCACGCGATAGTTAGACCAATAGTAATTTTTTGGTCTGGGGTCTCCTGCTCCTCATTGGGTCTCATCGTCTTTCTGAGGCAAGCTGGTTTTCTCCTTATTCTTGTTTTTTTGCAGTCTCTGATGACGGTTGTACTTCTGTTTTTGTTGGGTCTGGCGGTTGCCTCCCAAGGTCTTATTTTCCCCCATTGTTTTGGCGTCTTCCCTCTCGGAGTCGGTGACACAGGTGCGCAGACTGCGTGTGGCTCCCTTATCTTCCCAGCCTGAACGAGCTCTGAGGCACTATTTTTTATTAAACTAAGTAAAGATTCGTTACTTTTCCCACGCACGGCCTAAGGCTTCAGCAAATCTAGCCACTCATGCTAAGCAAGTTTTATGTAAGTTGTGCTAAGCAGCCATTTCTAGACAGTTTCAATTCACTATTCTTTAACAGTTTCCCCCCTTTGTTTTTATGAAGCATCCCTGCTAATATTTTAAACAGAGTTCTCGAAGTCTTTCGAGGCATACTATCACTTTCCATACTCTTATATATAATATGATCGTAAGCAATAGGCATAACACAGTTAAACTGAACACAACTACTACCGGGTGCAATACATGATTATAAATCCCTGTTGTGGTTGGTGACCACCCTAGAAGAGTTTCCCAGCCATGATGTTCTCCGTCCCTTTTTACCCTTTCTAAGATATGATGCATCTCTTTTGCATCATGGTGAACAGTGATTAGAGTTTTCTGTCCACTGTTCCGGATGCGCTCTAGCAGTCGATGCAAATCATCATGTTGCAGTAGTTTCCTTACCAGGGTGAGATTCATCCCAATGGGAGTAGGTAGTAAATTTTGAATTAATGTATAATTAGATTGTAACAATTGATAAGACGTGATAGGAGCTGAATAATTGAAATCACATCCCATGATTTTGGTAAAGCTACAAATACAAATATTTCAATGATTACTCATATCTACTACAATGCCATCTATAACTATAAGACTACAAAAGGTTCTCATACATACACACCCTCTCCCAATATATACAAGTATAGTTGCAGGTGTTTCATCAGGGTGTATTTCAAAGTGACAAACATTTTGCTCAGTGTCAAGACAAATGTCTTGGGCTTTGATGGTATTACTTTCACAAATAAACCCTTGCTGTTCCTGTACAATACATGCGCTAACGTCCACAGTTTGCCATTTATTTCCATTTCGTTGGGCCCATACTCTGTGTTCCAATGGATAGAGTATAGCTCCATTGTGATTTAATCCTAACGCAATGATTGGATATATTGTATATGTTGGAGCATTACGTATTGTTGAAACAAAGGCTGTGGCCTCAGTGTTGATAGGATCATAAGTAAAATTGACCAGATACCACCAGGATTGGAATTCCTTTTCAAATTCGGTCACATTATCCCAAATTACCTTTCGAATTTCAGTGGGTAAAGTGCCTTCTTCCCCTCCCTTATAATCGCTGCTGCCATAGATTGCATCCACAGTTGAGCTTGGATGCAACTGAGGGCCAGGGAAATATTAATTTGGGCTTCCCCAAGTGCATCCACTATCAAGTGGTGATCTTTTTCATTCATTTTTTCCCATTGAGGTAATATCTCGGATGAAAGCCATTGGTTAGTTCCTAATGCTAATAGAGAAGACCTCAATGGATGTTTTAATCTGTATAAGTCACTTGTTGTTGTGCTCAGTTTATTTACGAGTACTTCAGCATCTATACTGTTTAGGACTCCCAATCCTGTTCCTATGATACCGGTCACATCTCTCCTTGTTCATTTTGGAGAGGTGAGGGTTCGCCTATGTAACCACGCCGTCCATCCCACATAGGACGTACCTAAGAATGGTGAACAGGTCGGTTTGATTGTAGAGATATAATTTGCATTAATAGCTCTACTCGTTTGAGAGACCATGATGGATTAAATAACACTCGTTGTTGGCCTGTATTTCTAATCACATACGGTCCAATTTCAAAGATTTGTGGGGATAAGGTTTTCTTACTCTTCATGGTAACAGAGTTATTTATATTGGTGGAAATAATTGTAGTCAGGGTAGGTATTGCTGTACTGGGCTCAATAATGTCTATTTTAAATTCAAATGATAGTCCCACATTGTGGTGAGCCCACAGGCAAACTATAAAAAACAGGTTGTTCTAAGGTAAAATTGTACCAACAATCCAGTTTTTCAGTGGCACAAATTTTCCTTTCTTTTTCATTTGATTTGATTTTAGTGAGAGAGATTTGAGTTGCCTTCTCATGGGTGGACCCGTTGATCACTCGACACCCTATCTTTATTTCCTTTCCTGTCCTTCCCAGGAGTTGGGGAAGTTGGTTAGTATTATCCCAGCTCCATTCATTTTCTGAGTATACTTCAGTTCCATGCATGAGCAGGGTTGAGAGGTTTAAGTTTTTATCAGAACTTAATCCCATACTTCTGGTATACTTAACACGGGCCTGGGACCATGGCCACTCTAAGGTTCTTTGACCACAGCTTAGGGAAAGTAGCATTGCCAGGGTTTGAAACAGCAGGGTGCAGTAAAGGGAAAGAGATTTGTGTTAGTGAGGCGAGTCCGAACAGACTACCCTGGGGAAGTCGTGTATCCCATCGAGCTTTACGTGGTTGTTTTCACTGTTCTGCTGCAACCTCTGCTGTGTTTGCTTCTTGGACTGTCACTCGTTTCATGTGAGAGTGGTGAATCCAATTCTCTTTTCCTAGAATTTTAACAGCGCAGTAAGAACTTAACAATACAGTATAGGGTCCTTCCCATTTTGGTTCTAGTTTTGTTTTTCGCGAGAATACCTTTATCAACACTTTATCTCCAGGCTGTATAGCATGTGCCTGAATGTCTGATGGCACCGGCTGAAACCACTGAGCCTGATTTTGCAAGGCCTTAAACCGTTCTTGTAAGGCTAGTACATATTGTGTTACTCGTTCATCTCCGTCTAATAGGCTGGTCTTAGCAGGGATATAAGTCCCTGGTATCGCTAAATGTCTCCCAAAAAGAATTTCTGCTGGTGGTAGTCCTATGGGTTGCCGTGGAGAATTTCGAACATCCCACAGAGCTAAGTTTAATGCCTCTGGCCATTTTAGGCTAGCATGTGTGCATATTCTTGCTATTTTCTCTTTTAATGTTCTATTCATTCTTTCTACTTGTCCTGAAGATTGTGGGTGATAAGGAGCATGTAGGTTTCTTTTTATTCCTAACGATTTACATAACTGATTGATTATGCTTGCTGTAAAATGGGCACCCCTGTCTGAATCAATGGCTTCTGGGACCCCATACCTGGGTATGATTTCCTTCAGTAAGGCTTTTACCATTCCCCCTGTGTCAGCCTTTCTTGTTGGAAAAGCTTCTACCCAGCCTGATAACTGATCTATTATCACTAACAAGTGTTTGTATCCATAGACAGATGGCATATCTGCATAAGCTATTTGCAGCTTCTGGAAAGGGAAGTAAGCCCATGGTCGTCCCCCCCAAATCTGAGCTTGGCTTGTTATTTGAAAACTTCTGGCAGGTCGGGCAGCTATTTGTTATTCTTCTAGCAGCTGCATAGATTCCTGGAGCAGCCCATACTTTCTGTACCTGTTTAGCTATTCCCTCGGCTCCCCCATAAGCTTTATCGTGAAACCACCTAGCTATAGTAATTCAATATTTTTTTGGTAGAATTGGTTTTTCCCCAATTGTCCATATTCCGTCACCATTTTGTTTTGCTTCCCACTGTTCCCATTGTTTTTTCTCTTCCACTGAGCAGTCTTTTTCATACATAGTTTTGGGGTCTATTAAGTTTGGCCACTCACTCTGGTCCATCCTTGGAACTGCCCCCATACATTCTCTCAGAGGTTGTTGAGCTGCAGCCCTCGCAGCAGCGTTGGCTAGAGCATTTCCTCTGCTAATTTCTGTAGTGTCTTTAGTATGGGCTGGGCAGTGTATTACCGCAATTTCTTTGGGCAGTTGAACTGCTTCCAGCAAATTACGTATTTCTTCTCCATTAGCTAATTTCTTTCCTGATGACGGCAAGAATCCTCGTTCTTTCCATAACATCCCTGTTGCATGACACACTCCAAATGCATATTTAGAGTCGGTATAGATATTTACCCGCAAGCTCTTACCTATTTTTTGCTGCTTGGGTCAATGCTATTAATTCTGCTCCTTGAGCACTTACTGATGGAGACAAAGGATTGGCCTCGAGCACCTCAAAGACGTTAGTGACAGCATAGCCGGAGTGACGTCTTCCGTCCAAATAATAGGATGACCCATCTGTAAACAGAACTAAGTCCGGGTTCTCCAAAGGTTCATCTTTAAGGTCCTCCCGGGGCTTGCTCGAGCTGACGACCACCTGCTCACAGGAATGATGTGGCTCTCCGTCCTCCGGTTGAGGCAATAGCGTTGCTGGATTCAAAATATTGCATCTTTTGAAAGTCACATTATCTGCATGCAGTATTATCAGTTCATAGCGGTCAGCTCTCTGTGGGGATAGTGCTTGAGTCGCATATTGCTTCATTAACAGTTCTACTTCATGTGGCACATACACAGTTAATGAATGACCCAAAACCACAGGTCGTGTTTTTTTCAGTAAGAGCTGCAGTAGCTGCTATTGCTCTGATGCGTCCTGGAGTGCCTTTAGCTACCTCATCTAGTTGCGTGGAGTAATAGGCCACTGGTCTACGGTGAGGGCCTAGTTTTTGGGTGAGTACCCCACTTGCTACTCCCTGTCGCTCATGGACAAATAATTCAAATAGTTTGCTATAATCTGGTAACCCGAGAGCAGGGGCTGAAACCAACGCTTTTTTCACAGATGTAAAAGCTTTCTCCCTTTCTGGGCCCCAGGCCAAAGGCTCTATCTCCTCCTTTTTTGTTGCCTGTACCAGAGGCTTAGTAAGTTCTGCTAACCCCGGAATCCACGGTCGGCAGAATCCTACAGCTCCTAAAAATCCCCTAAGCTGTTTTTTTGTTACAGGATGAGGCATATCAAGAATTGTCTTTACTCGTTCTGGATCAACTAACCTGTGTCCTTCTCTTAAGATAAAACCCAAATATTTTACCTCTCTTTGACACAGCTGGAGTTTAGACAGAGATGCTCGATGCCCTTTTTCTGCAAGAGCGTTACACAGAGAAACAGTATCTTTCAAACATGTCTCATAATCTTTACTTGCTAATAACAAATCATCTACATATTGTATTAATGCAGAATGTCCTGGAAGTTCGATATCTGAGAGGTCATTTTTAAGTATACGCGAAAAAACAGTCGGAGACCCAGTAAATCCCTGTGGCAGCCTTGTCCAAGTTAATTGTTGTCCCTTCCAAGTGAAAGCAAAGAGATCTTGGCTATCTTCAGCTATCGGTATACTAAAAAAGGCTGCTGTTAGGTCAATCACAGTAAAATAAGTTGCCCAGTGGGGTATCTGTAGTAAAATGGTTGATGGGTCGGGGACTACTGGATGTGGAGCAACTACATGTTGGTTTATAGCCCTTAAGTCTTGTACAAAGCGATACTCTGGATCACCATCAGCATCTTGCCTGTTCTTTTTAACTGGCAGAATTGGGGTGTTATATGGGGATTCACAGACTCTAAGGATACCCATTTTCAGATAATGATCAGTTTGTTTTTGGATACTCTTCTCTCTTCCTTTGGGATAGGATATTGTTTAACTGCAGGAGGCAATCCCCCCTTTGTTTTTATCGAGACTGGACTGGCTGATTTCAGTAGTCCCACATCCATTCCTGAAGAGCTCCATAATTTTTTAGAAACTGATTCTAAACCTGTTGGAATTTGCAGATTAGTTGACTCTGGTTCTGGTGTCTTAGCCAGAACACATGAACCCATAATTATTAGCTTTATCCCTTCCGGCTGTAAGCAGATCTGAGTATCCAAGGCTTGCAGGAGATCTCTCCCCAAAAGGCATATAGGTGCGTCTGTGGAAATTATAAAACGTCCCCACACTGTTTTACCCCCAATAGTGAGTAATAAGGGCTTAGATAACATTCATTCGCCCTTTCCCATCACTCCTTGCATCACTATTTTATCTGATGATTTGCATCCTTTAGGCTCAACATTTAAAAGGGAAAGGGTGGCTCCAGTATCCACTAGAAAGGGAACTTCTAAACCTTCAGTATTGCCATTACGTGACCCTCAAAATCCAAAACTACATCCCATAAATTTACTCCAATTTCCACAGTATTTTCTGAGTCTCCTGTTTCCTCTCATTGTGGATTGACTGGGAATCGCCTGGTCTCCTCCTTAGTGTTTGATTGTCTCATGCCGGTTCCTCTGTTCCTAACTACACGGGGCCTCACTGGGCACTCCTGCTGCCAGTGTCCTTGTTCCCCACAATAATAACAAACATCATTAACTCCTGACTGTACAGCACGTTCACTTTGGTTCCATCTATCTCTCCTGGCTCTTTCACCTCCCCTCCCCCTGGGTCCTCTAAATCCATCTCTTAACACAGCTGCTAACACACTAACTTCCTCTTTTTTTTGCTGTCTCTTTTCTTTTGCCCTCTCCTCCTCTCGACTATTATACACAAATGTGGCTAAACGTATTATTTCATCCATTCGCTTTCCTGGCCGGTCAGGAACATGTTTGGAAAACTACTTTCTAATGTCCGGGGCTGCTTGGTCTACAAATGTGGAAATCATTAGCGGCCTGTTAGCCTCGGCTTCTGGGTCTAGTCCTCCCCCATACATTCTGACTTGCTTAATTAGCCTAGCAAAGAAAGCCGAGGGGTGTTCCTCTGCCTGTTGCTGACACTCCCTTACTTTAGACCAATTTGCAGTCTTTTGTCCTGCCAAACGTATAGCTTCTTCTAAGCCCTCTCTGGCTAATTGCAACTGCCTGTAATCTGCATCTACATTATGATTCCATCCGGGGTCCACAGCTGGCCAGGCTGTTTGAGCAGCCCCAACACACCCCTCTGCTGCCCAACGGCGGTTTGCATCCAAACTTGAGCACCTTTCATCTGGAGTGAACACAGATTCAAGGAGCGTTCGTACATCTCCCCAGGTAGGGTCATACGCCCCCACAATTCCCCTTAATTGGGCACTTTTCTCTCGCTCCCTGGGAACCGCAGTCACACCACCCGAGTCTTTAACTGCTAGGACTACTGTCCCTTCGCAGCGGGCAGCTTTTCAGCCGATGGGTGCCCCAATCGGTTCCCAGGCTACACGCACTCACACACACACACACACACAAACACACAGTGCTGTTTACACTCACACCAGTCACGGTGACTCTAGATTTCGGTCTTACAGTTTTGCAGTGCGCCTTATGCTGATCAGGCTGCGCACCCCTCCTCCAGCCAGACCGAGCTGGGACTTAGACCCACTCTAACCCTGGGGATGGGACTCACGCCCGTCCCCCTGGTACGCCTTATGGTGGCCAGTCCTCGTACCCCCTTCAGTGCACTGTTACCAGACCAGAATTTAGAATTTAGGCGGGAGTTTAAGACTCACCTTCTCGGTGCCTCTCGTTGCCAAAGATCCCAGGTGAACTCACCCGATGGTGCCAGATGATCGTTTGGAGATGAGAAGCCCGACAGTCGTCGCCTAGGGTCCCATCTGGGGTGCCAAACTGTTATGGAAAATAGGCTTGTCGGCCACCATAACAGGGCTCGACCCTAGGTTCCCGCAGAAAAGTTCAGAGTCAAATCAAAACAAATTAGATAATTTTAATAATGCGCATGCCGTAATTACAGCTCGAGCTGGGTGCCTCCGAAGAGGGACCCCAACATAAACAAATTCTGGGTAATTATAGTCTTTTCGACTTCCATTTCCCACCCTCACGTGATAGTTAGACCAATAGTAATGTTTTGGTCTGGGGTCTCCTGCTCCTCATTGGGTCTCATCGTCTTTCTGAGGCAAGCTGGTTTTCTCCTTATTCTTGTTTGGCTGCTGGCTGTACTTGTGATGTCACGGAAGTACCAGTGCCTGATAGGCCAGTGACAGCTCCACGCCTGCTGGCTGCGTTATGAGGTCACGTTTGTCTCGGGGCCTCATAGGGCAGTTGGAAGCCCATGCCTGCTGGCTGTGCTTGTGAGGTCACAGCAGTCCTGTTGCCTGATAGGCCAGTTCGAGGCCAATGACTGCTGGGTGGGCTTATGAGGTCAGAGAAGCCTCAGTGCCCTATAGGGCAGTGGCAGGCCCATAGCTGCTGGCTTTGCTTGTGAGGTCACAGCAGCCTCCATGCCCTTGAGGGCAGTGGCAGGCCCCTGACTGTTTATTGTGCTTCTGAGTTGACAGCAGCGCCAGCACCTGACTGGGCAGTTGGAGGCCAATGGCTGCTGCCTGTGCTTGTGAGGTCAAATCAGCCTCCGGGCTGTATAGGCTAGTGGCAGGCCCTTGGCTGTTGGCTGTGCTTTTGAGGTCACAGCAGCCTCAGTGCCCTATAGGGCAGTGGCAGGCCCCTAGCTGCTGGCTGTGCTTGGGAGGTCACAGCAGCCGCAGGGCTTCACAGGCCACTAGCAGGCCCCTGGCTACTCGCTGTGCTTGTGAGGTCACAACACTCCTACAGCCTGACAGTCCAGTGGCAGACCCACAGCTGCTGGCTTTGCTTGTGAGGTCACAGCAGCCTCAGTGTCTTATAGGGCAGTGGCAGGCCCCTGGCTGCTGGCTGTGCTTGTGAGGTCACAGCAGTCCTACAGCCTGACAGTCCAGTGGCAGACCCACAGCTGCTGGCTTTGCTTGTGAGGTCACAGCAGCCTCAGTGTCTTATAGGGCAGTGGCAGGCCCCTGGCTGCTGGCTGTGCTTGTGAGGTCAAATCAGCCTCCGTGCCCTTTCTGGCAGTGTCAGCCCCGTGACAGTGCACTCTGCTTGTGAGGTCAGAACCTCATCGGGCAGTGGAAGGCCAATGGCTGCTGGCTGTGCTTGTGAGGTCACAGCAGCCTCCTTTTCCTGTAGGCCAGAGGGAGGCCAATGGCTGCTTGGTGTGCTGGTTAGGTCAAAGCAGCCTCAGTGCCTGTTTGGACAGTGGCAGGCCCATAGCTGCTGGCTGTGCTTGTCAGGTCACAACACTCCTACAGCCTGAGAGGCCAGCAGCAGGCCCCTGGCTGCTGACTGTGCTTGTTGAGGTCATAGCAGCCTCAGTGCCTCATAGGCCAGTGGCAGGCCCATAGCTGCTGGCTGTGCTTGTAAGGTCACAGCAGTCCTATTTCCTGATAGGCCCGTGGCAGGCCTCTGTCTGCTGGCTGCCTTTTGAGGTCACATTTGTCTCTGTACCTTATAGGGCAATGGCAGGCCTCTTGCTCCTCGCTGTATTTGTGAGGTCACTGCAGCCTCAGTGCTTCACAGGCCAATGGCAGGCCCCTGGCTGCTGGCTGTGCTTGTGAGGTCACAGCAGCCTCCGTGCCCTTTATGGCAGTGGCAGGCCCGTGACAGTGTGCTGTGCTTGTGAATAATTTGTAGTACAGAGGATCTGACAATGAAGGATAATCCTCTTTTGAGAATCTGAAGGGCTATAAAGCCCTGCTCTCTCTTGGCATGGCTCAGGCAACAGTTTGTGGTGTTTTAGGGGCGGCACTAATTGCTGCCCGGTGGGGGAGACAAGGTGATAAAAAGACCATTGAGTCCTTGGGAGAACACATAAGAAACTCCCAGAGTCAAGCCAAAGAGACAATCGAGTTCTTGCAAGACTCCCGGAGTCGAGCCAAAGAGACAGCTGAGTCTTTGCAAGAACAGGTAAGAAACTTGCAAAGTCAACTCACTGCGGAGCGCAACCATACTCAGCGGCTTCACATAATCTTATCGGACTCACTAGACCGAGAGAGAATCCTGCGGTCTGAATTGGAAGAAAACAGGCGGGGGGTTGATGATAGTGAACCGGGATTCTCGAATTTGGCCGAACTAGACGGAAAACAGGCATCTGATCTAAAATCCATATATCCAATTAAAGAATTAGAAGACAGCAGGAACTCCTTTTATCCTGGAGATGGGAACGTAGTAATGAGACCCTTGATTAAAACGGAAACCACTGACAATGGTCAGGGGGGTATTCAACGACGTACCACGCGTATGATCCCCTATTCCCCTCAGGACTTCGGAAAAATACTCCCGGGGCTCCCGGGAAACTGAAACTGAGTATGTGTGGAGAGTCTCCCTCACCGGGGGGGGGATCGCATTCTGCTGAGCGAAGATGAAGCTAGAGGATATTGGGGACCCAGAGTCTTTCTAACCACAAATGATAACAGGGAACCATGGTCCTTGACCCAGAGGGTAGCCTACTGGGCAGGAGGATTAGACCCAATGGAAAGAGGAGACCCTTTTTCTATTAAAACACCCACAGCGGGCCACATTCTGGAAAGCGTGCAGAAAACTGCTTGCCTCCAATTGATGCATGACCGTTTGCTGCTTCTGCAGCAGCCCTCCCCCATGCAGTGTGTGGCAGACCCCGAGAGGTCACATCCTCTGATCAGGGGACTTCCTGATGCTTTAAAACTATATGCTGTTCAGCTGCAAGACCGATTACGAACTCCCCGACCGAGACGAAGGGGAGGCCCCCCCGACATGACTTGGGGGGAGGTGGCACAGGAGCTAATTAATTACGGAAGGCGTATGGGATTCACTGGCCAGGGGGAAACAAAGCATAAAGCAGAAATAAGAAGAGTTGAGGAAAGTGGGAGGCAATATAAATCACTGCAACACCCACATCCTGGGAAACCGGTACGGGTGTTGGATAGCAGGAGACAATTATTATGGGCAGAAGGCATTTCAAAGGGAATTCCCAGAGAAGTCATGGATAGGTTACCAACTCCCAACCTGGAAGGTTTGGTAAGAAGTTGGGACAGGATAAGGGGAACCCCATCTTCCTCAAACCCCAAAGTTCCTCCTCCCTTATCCCAAGACCCCGTCTGCACCCCAGGACTCTTAAAACGAACCCTGAGACCGCACATTCCTGGATGGGCGCGACGAATATCTGATGCAGTAACTAAAGTCAATGGATGATGGGGAGTAAATGGCTGCCCCAGACTCGCTGCTTTTTGCCCTAATCCTCCATCCCTCTTACCTGGGACTGGGGAGAATAAGAAACCGAGGAATCCCTTGTATTACCCGGGACAACCGGTTCTAGTGGACTTACCCACTGTGGGACAAATACCTCTAGTACTAAAAGCTTCAAAAAATCTGTATGCATGGGTAGCTACTGATGCCCATGGGAAAGATCATAGAATCCATGCCAGGTGGATCCTCCCTTCCTTTTAGGTCAACAGTGTAAAAGGAAGAGGACACTGGGGAAGAAGACTTGTCTTATGTTGAGCTTGAGTGTCCTCAACGATACTACCTGTGGTAGTTATAACAGTTATTTTTATCATTTTTTGTAATTGTGTGCTGCGATCATAATTAGCTTTATTGTTGAAAACACAACAGCCAAGAATGGCATTCTTAACCTGTGTTGGAAAGATACTTCTTGTCTTAATGTGCTTACATGTGCTATGGCAAACCTACCACCAGAATACACTTCTGGGGCTTGGTATTGTACCGGCCGAATAGGTGATGGGGCAACCACCTTCTTCAGCCCTCTGGGCAACAGAGGTGCAACTTACTTTCAATTCCCACCAGGGATAAACGGGCCATTTGCTCAGGGCATTGGAGCTAAGAAGGGGCATTACTGGATATGCAGGCACACAGCATATACATTTTTACCCACGGGGTGGTTGGGAATTTGTTATATAGGGATTATCAGACCTTTGTTTTTCCTTTTGCCAGAAACAAGTGGACCTCAGTTAGGCATAAAGGTATATGATAACCTTGGAGACAGAAGTGTTGCCTGTAAGACGCGATCCATTAAGGGAAATTTGGGCGGGACGCAAAAATGGGGAAATAATCAGACTACAAGCGGCTCTAGAAATTATTACCAACAAAACCGCTGACACGATAGATCTTCTAACTTGGCAATCCCAACAGATGCGCATGGCAATCCTTCAGCACCACATGGTTTTTAGATTACCTGTTAGCTGAAGAGGGAGAAGTGTGGGGGAAATTAAATATTCCTAACTGTTGTTTGGAAATAGATGATGTAGGCGAAGTAGTTCTCCAGTTAACCAAAGATATCAGAAAAATAGCCCACGTCCCCGTCCAAACCTGGAATGGCTGGAGTGGTGATTTGTAGTCCTGGTTACTGGGGGCACCGTGGGTGAAACAGTTAATATTGTATTTGTTAGGTGCAGTTGCCGCCTTAATGTTCTTGTATAATTCCTTGCTTTGTTCAATTAATCGGACATGTTGTGTCAAATATGCAATTTGTTCCTACCACCTTGCCGGACGGCATAAAGAAAATCCGTGCCATCCATTGGCCGTGGCCAACCACAGTACCCATCATTTCCCAGTTTCTCCTGAAGGAGGAAATTGCATATTGACATCCACAGCGCATTTGCCAGCTGTTTTATGCCTATTGTAACAATCCTACCTCATTAACTCAGTTTTGATGTCTGTTTTGTAAAGTTAAATGTTGTTGAAGTTGTTAAAGAATAAGCTTGCATTGAGCAAGACCTCTGTTTAATCACTGTTAAGCACTTTATTTTTTACCCAAACCCATGTTGTTCCCACGACTTCCTCCCCGTCCCTAATTCTCTCTCCTTTCCTTGCTTGCTTGCTTGCTTGCTTTCTCTCTCTCTCTCTCCTGCTGCCAAGCTGCAATGTTGAGACACGGGGTGGTGTAGAGGACCGGTACTAAATGCGGTTTTGTCTTGACATTGCTGCTGCTGCTGCAAAGCTGCCGCTGCCAAGGTGTGTCGGGCAATGCCGCGCTGGCGCCCCCGGGAGCCGTCTGCGAAGTAAACAACCTCGTGCACCTGCACGGGGTAAAAAGGGTGCAAAAAGGGCAGAAGGGCGTCTCTAGGGCACGAACCGCACGTACTCATTTGCCATCTGCGCA
The DNA here is from genome assembly GCF_036370855.1 of Dromaius novaehollandiae. Classification (NCBI taxonomy): domain Eukaryota; kingdom Metazoa; phylum Chordata; class Aves; order Casuariiformes; family Dromaiidae; genus Dromaius; species Dromaius novaehollandiae. The sequence continues at coordinate 772,683 of NW_026991319.1, forward strand.
TGAGCAGGAGACCCCCAGATACCCCAGCCCATTTCTGGAAGGTTCCGAGAGGGCGGACTGCGCATGACGGTTAATCTGCATGGGAAGCGAGGAAGCACCTCCCAGAGGCCGGGCAAGAACCTATAAAAACTGCAGACTGTGTGAATGGGGGGGCTTGCTTGCGACGACTGAAGAACTCGAGCAGAGTCAGCGGAACCAGACGGGAACTTCCCCCCTCTGCCCCCCCGCCCCGCCGCAAGGACTCCCAAAAGAAGAGGACCAACGGGACGCCGCTGGATCCACGGGTGGTGATATCTTTCTCTCTCTCTCTTCCCCTTTTCCTCTCTTTTTCCCTAAACGTGTGACGCGGGACATGTCTCGTTAGTTGATTCCATTTTGCCTTAATAAATCTTAAACTGGTTGGCTGGTGTCGTTTTCACCTTAATTGAGTGCAAGGGCATCACGAACTTGGTCGTTGGTCCTAAGGGGAGGGAGGTCGTCCTGAACGACTCCTTTCGGGCCGCGACACGTGTCTGATAGGTCACTGGCAGGCCCATAGCTGCTGGCTGTGCTTGTGAGGTCACAGCAGTCCTATAGCCTGATAGGCCAGTGGGATGGCTCCTGGCTGTTGGCTGTCCTTGTGAGGTCATAGCAGCATCAGTGCCTCATAGGCCAAAGGGAGTCCCCTGGCTGCTGGCTTTGCTTGTGAGGTCACAGCAGCCTCAGTGCCTCATAGGCGAGAGAGAGGCCCCTGGCTGCTGGCTGTGTTTGTGAGTGTTAAAGAATAGTGAATTGAAACTGTCTAGAAATAGCTGCTTAGCACAACTTACATAAAACTTGCTTAGCATGAGTGGCTAGTTTTGCTGAAGCCTTAGGCTGCATGTGGGAAAAGTAACGAATCTTTACCTAGTTTAATAAAAAATAGTGCCTCAGAGCTCATTCAGGCTGGGAAAATAAGGAAGCCACACGCAGTCTGCGCACCTGTGTCACCGACTCCGAGAGGGAAGACGCCAAAACAATTGGGAAAATAAGACCTTGGGAAACAGCCGCCAGACCCAACAAAAACAGAGGTACAACCATCATCAGAGACTGCAAAAAAACAAAAAAAAGGAGAAAACCAGCTTGCCTCAGAAAGATGATGAGACCCAATCAGGAGCAGGAGACCCCAGACCAAAAAATTACTATTGGGCTAACTACCGCGTGAGGGGTGGGAAATGGAAGTCGAAAAGACTATAATTACCCAGGATTTGTTTATGTTAGGGTCCCTCTTCGGAGGCACCCAGCTCGAGCTGTAATTACGGTACGCGCGTGATTAAAATTATCTGATTTGTTTTGATTTGGCTCTGAACTTTTCTGCGGGAACCTAGGGTCGAGCCCTGTTATTGTGGCCGACAGGCCTAATTTCCATAACAGTTTGGCACCCCAGATGGGACCCTAGGCGACCACTGTTGGGGCCTCTCATCTCCAAACAATCATCTGGCGCCATCGGGTGAGTTCACCTGGGATCTTTGGCAACGAGAGGCACCGAGAAGGTGAGTCTTAAACTCCCGCCTAAATTCTAAATTCTGGTCTGGTAACAGTGCACTGAAAGGGTACGCGGACTGATCACCGTAAGGCGTACCAGGTGTGTGGGGGGGGTACGCGGGCTGGCCACTGTAAGGCATACCAGGGGGACAGGTAGGAGTCCCATCCCCAGGGTTAGAGTGGGTTTTAAGTCCCAGCTCGGTCCGGCCGGAGGAGGGTTGTGCAGCCTGATCAGCATAAGGCGCACTGCAAAACTGTAAGACCGAAATCTAGAGTCACCGTGACTGGTGTGAGTGTAAACAGCACTGTGTGTTTGTGTGTGTGTGTGTGTGTGTGTGTGAGTGCGTGTAGCCTGGGAACCGATTGGGGCACCCGTCGGCTGAGAAGCCGCCTGCTGCGAAGGGACAGCAGTCCTAGCAGTTAAAGACGCGGGTGGTGTGAGTGCAGTTCCCAGAGAGCGAGAGAAAGAGAGGGAGAGAAATAGTGTGTGTGATCACACCAGCTACAGGGACTGGTGTTACCGGGAAGGAAGTGCACTGCCTGATTTGCTTAAGACGCACTTTTCAGGAACTCAATATGGGAAATAATTTCGGCATAGAAAAGGGGACGCCCTTAGCCGAAATTTTGGTAAACTGGAGTAAGATTGATGGTACCAAAAATTTAGGGAGAAAAAGGTTAGTCCAACTATGTCAGGAGGATTGGCCGTTCCTGACTAAGGAAGGTAATCTGGCAGAGCGATGGCCACCCCAGGGGTCCTTCAGTTACCAGGAACTAACTTTCCTGCGTCATCATTTGCAGAATAGGTTCCCCAGACAAATGGATTACTGGTATGTATGGGACAACTGGGCATTTGCTAGATGAAAAGAGGCGCCTAGGAAAGAGAGACTCTTTCCTCAGAATGCTGTAAGTACCGCAGCTGCTGAAACGCTTGTGGAAACTATTCCACCCTATGCGCTACCCTCTGCTTCAGCTTCCCTACACCCCCGCTTGCCTTCCGCCCCCGCCTTTCAAGCTCCTCTGGAAGGCCTTCCTGTGCCAGGAGTGCCCCCACCCGGTCTGGAAGGGGTACCTCGGGTCGCCACTACACGAGTTTACCGACCCTGGAGACCCCAAGATTTAATTATATGGAGTCAATGGCTCCCCAGACTTAGGGATGATCCAGAAAGAGTGTTACAAATCATAAGGGGAATTATGCGGGCGTATGACCCTACCTGGGGAGATGTACAAATGCTCCTTGAATCTGTGTTCGCTCCAGATGAAAGGTGCTCAAGTTTGGATGCAAACCGCCGTTGGGCAGCAGAGGGGTGTGTTGGGGCTGCTCAAACAGCCTGGCCAGCTGTGGACCCCGGATGGAATCATAATGTAGATGCAGATTACAGGCAGTTGCAATTAGCCAGAGAGGGCTTAGAAGAAGCTATACGTTTGGCAGGACAAAAGACTGCAAATTGGTCTAAAGTAAGGGAGTGTCAGCAACAGGCAGAGGAACACCCCTCGGCTTTCTTTGCTAGGCTAATTAAGCAAGTCAGAATGTATGGGGGAGGACTAGACCCAGAAGCCGAGGCTAACAGGCCGCTAATGATTTCCACATTTGTAGACCAAGCAGCCCCGGACATTAGAAAGTAGTTTTCCAAACATGTTCCTGACCGGCCAGGAAAGCGAATGGATGAAATAATACGTTTAGCCACATTTGTGTATAATAGTCGAGAGGAGGAGAGGGCAAAAGAAAAGAGACAGCAAAAAAAAGAGGAAGTTAGTGTGTTAGCAGCTGTGTTAAGAGATGGATTTAGAGGACCCAGGGGGAGGGGAGGTGAAAGAGCCAGGAGAGATAGATGGAACCAAAGTGAACGTGCTGTACAGTCAGGAGTTAATGATGTTTGTTATTATTGTGGGGAACAAGGACACTGGCAGCAGGAGTGCCCAGTGAGGCCCCGTGTAGTTAGGAACAGAGGAACCGGCATGAGACAATCAAACACTAAGGAGGAGACCAGGCGATTCCCAGTCAATCCACAATGAGAGGAAACAGGAGACTCAGAAAATACTGTGGAAATTGGAGTAAATTTATGGGATGTAGTTTTGGATTTTGAGGGTCACGTAATGGCAATACTGAAGGTTTAGAAGTTCCCTTTCTAGTGGATACTGGAGCCACCCTTTCCCTTTTAAATGTTGAGCCTAAAGGATGCAAATCATCAGATAAAATAGTGATGCAAGGAGTGATGGGAAAGGGCGAATGAATGTTATCTAAGCCCTTATTACTCACTATTGGGGGTAAAACAGTGTGGGGACGTTTTATAATTTCCACAGACGCACCTATATGCCTTTTGGGGAGAGATCTCCTGCAAGCCTTGGATACTCAGATCTGCTTACAGCCGGAAGGGATAAAGCTAATAATTATGGGTTCATGTGTTCTGGCTAAGACACCAGAACCAGAGTCAACTAATCTGCAAATTCCAACAGGTTTAGAATCAGTTTCTAAAAAATTATGGAGCTCTTCAGGAATGGATGTGGGACTACTGAAATCAGCCAGTCCAGTCTCGATAAAAACAAAGGGGGGATTGCCTCCTGCAGTTAAACAATATCCTATCCCAAAGGAAGAGAGAAGAGTATCCAAAAACAAACTGATCATTATCTGAAAATGGGTATCCTTAGAGTCTGTGAATCCCCATATAACACCCCAATTCTGCCAGTTAAAAAGAACAGGCAAGATGCTGATGGTGATCCAGAGTATCGCTTTGTACAAGACTTAAGGGCTATAAACCAACATGTAGTTGCTCCACATCCAGTAGTCCCCGACCCATCAACCATTTTACTACAGATACCCCACTGGGCAACTTATTTTACTGTGACTGACCTAACAGCAGCCTTTTTTAGTATACCGATAGCTGAAGATAGCCAAGATCTCTTTGCTTTCACTTGGAAGGGACAACAATTAACTTGGACAAGGCTGCCACAGGGATTTACTGGGTCTCCGACTGTTTTTTCGCGTATACTTAAAAATGACCTCTCAGATATCGAACTTCCAGGACATTCTGCATTAATACAATATGTAGATGATTTGTTATTAGCAAGTAAAGATTATGAGACATGTTTGAAAGATACTGTTTCTCTGTGTAACGCTCTTGCAGAAAAAGGGCATCGAGCATCTCTGTCTAAACTCCAGCTGTGTCAAAGAGAGGTAAAATATTTGGGTTTTATCTTAAGAGAAGGACACAGGTTAGTTGATCCAGAACGAGTAAAGACAATTCTTGATATGCCTCGTCCTGTAACAAAAAAACAGCTTAGGGGATTTTTAGGAGCTGTAGGATTCTGCCGACCGTGGATTCCGGGGTTAGCAGAACTTACTAAGCCTCTGGTACAGGCAACAAAAAAGGAGGAGATAGAGCCTTTGGCCTGGGGCCCAGAAAGGGAGAAAGCTTTTACATCTGTGAAAAAAGCGTTGGTTTCAGCCCCTGCTCTCGGGTTACCAGATTATAGCAAACTATTTGAATTATTTGTCCATGAGCGACAGGGAGTAGCAAGTGGGGTACTCACCCAAAAACTAGGCCCTCACCGTAGACCAGTGGCCTATTACTCCACGCAACTAGATGAGGTAGCTAAAGGCACTCCAGGACGCATCAGAGCAATAGCAGCTACTGCAGCTCTTACTGAAAAAAACACGACCTGTGGTTTTGGGTCATTCATTAACTGTGTATGTGCCACATGAAGTAGAACTGTTAATGAAGCAATATGCGACTCAAGCACTATCCCCACAGAGAGCTGACCGCTATGAACTGATAATACTGCATGCAGATAATGTGACTTTCAAAAGATGCAATATTTTGAATCCAGCAACGCTATTGCCTCAACCGGAGGACGGAGAGCCACATCATTCCTGTGAGCAGGTGGTCGTCAGCTCGAGCAAGCCCCGGGAGGACCTTAAAGATGAACCTTTGGAGAACCCGGACTTAGTTCTGTTTACAGATGGGTCATCCTATTATTTGGACGGAAGACGTCACTCCGGCTATGCTGTCACTAACGTCTTTGAGGTGCTCGAGGCCAATCCTTTGTCTCCATCAGTAAGTGCTCAAGGAGCAGAATTAATAGCATTGACCCAAGCAGCAAAAAATAGGTAAGAGCTTGCGGGTAAATATCTATACCGACTCTAAATATGCATTTGGAGTGTGTCATGCAACAGGGATGTTATGGAAAGAACGAGGATTCTTGCCGTCATCAGGAAAGAAATTAGCTAATGGAGAAGAAATACGTAATTTGCTGGAAGCAGTTCAACTGCCCAAAGAAATTGCGGTAATACACTGCCCAGCCCATACTAAAGACACTACAGAAATTAGCAGAGGAAATGCTCTAGCCAACGCTGCTGCGAGGGCTGCAGCTCAACAACCTCTGAGAGAATGTATGGGGGCAGTTCCAAGGATGGACCAGAGTGAGTGGCCAAACTTAATAGACCCCAAAACTATGTATGAAAAAGACTGCTCAGTGGAAGAGAAAAAACAATGGGAACAGTGGGAAGCAAAACAAAATGGTGACGGAATATGGACAATTGGGGAAAAACCAATTCTACCAAAAAAATATTGAATTACTATAGCTAGGTGGTTTCACGATAAAGCTTATGGGGGAGCCGAGGGAATAGCTAAACAGGTACAGAAAGTATGGGCTGCTCCAGGAATCTATGCAGCTGCTAGAAGAATAACAAATAGCTGCCCGACCTGCCAGAAGTTTTCAAATAACAAGCCAAGCTCAGATTTGGGGGGGACGACCATGGGCTTACTTCCCTTTCCAGAAGCTGCAAATAGCTTATGCAGATATGCCATCTGTCTATGGATACAAACACTTGTTAGTGATAATAGATCAGTTATCAGGCTGGGTAGAAGCTTTTCCAACAAGAAAGGCTGACACAGGGGGAATGGTAAAAGCCTTACTGAAGGAAATCATACCCAGGTATGGGGTCCCAGAAGCCATTGATTCAGACAGGGGTGCCCATTTTACAGCAAGCATAATCAATCAGTTATGTAAATCGTTAGGAATAAAAAGAAACCTACATGCTCCTTATCACCCACAATCTTCAGGACAAGTAGAAAGAATGAATAGAACATTAAAAGAGAAAATAGCAAGAATATGCACACATGCTAGCCTAAAATGGCCAGAGGCATTAAACTTAGCTCTGTGGGATGTTCGAAATTCTCCACGGCAACCCATAGGACTACCACCAGCAGAAATTCTTTTTGGGAGACATTTAGCGATACCAGGGACTTATATCCCTGCTAAGACCAGCCTATTAGACGGAGATGAACGAGTAACACAATATGTACTAGCCTTACAAGAACGGTTTAAGGCCTTGCAAAATCAGGCTCAGTGGTTTCAGCCGGTGCCATCAGACATTCAGGCACATGCTATACAGCCTGGAGATAAAGTGTTGATAAAGGTATTCTCGCGAAAAACAAAACTAGAACCAAAATGGGAAGGACCCTATACTGTATTGTTAAGTTCTTACTGCGCTGTTAAAATTCTAGGAAAAGAGAATTGGATTCACCACTCTCACATGAAACGAGTGACAGTCCAAGAAGCAAACACAGCAGAGGTTGCAGCAGAACAGTGAAAACAACCACGTAAAGCTCGATGGGATACACGACTTCCCCAGGGTAGTCTGTTCGGACTCGCCTCACTAACACAAATCTCTTTCCCTTTACTGCACCCTGCTGTTTCAAACCCTGGCAATGCTACTTTCCCTAAGCTGTGGTCAAAGAACCTTAGAGTGGCCATGGTCCCAGGCCCGTGTTAAGTATACCAGAAGTATGGGATTAAATTCTGATAAAAACTTAAACCTCTCAGCCCTGGTCATGCATGGAACTGAAGTATACTCAGAAAATGAATGGAGCTGGGATAATACTAACCAACTTCCCCAACTCCTGGGAAGGACAGGAAAGGAAATAAAGATAGGGTGTCGAGTGATCAACGGGTCCACCCATGAGAAGGCAACTCAAATCTCTCTCACTAAAATCAAATCAAATGAAAAAGAAAGGAAAATTTGTGCCACTGAAAAACTGGATTGTTGGTACAATTTTACCTTAGAACAACCTGTTTTTATAGTTTGCCTGTGGGCTCACCACAATGTGGGACTATCATTTAAATTTAAAATAGACATTATTGAGCCCAGTACAGCAATACCTACCCTGACTACAATTATTTCCACCAATATAAATAACTCTGTTACCATGAAGAGTAAGAAAACCTTATCCCCACAAATCTTTGAAATTGGACCGTATGTGATTAGAAATACAGGCCAACAACGAGTGTTATTTAATCCATCATGGTCTCTCAAACGAGTAGAGCTATTAATGCAAATTATATCTCTACAATCAAACCGACCTGTTCACCATTCTTAGGTACGTCCTATGTGGGATGGACGGCGTGGTTACATAGGCGAACCCTCACCTCTCCAAAATGAACAAGGAGAGATGTGACCGGTATCATAGGAACAGGATTGGGAGTCCTAAACAGTATAGATGCTGAAGTACTCGTAAATAAACTGAGCACAACAACAAGTGACTTATACAGATTAAAACATCCATTGAGGTCTTCTCTATTAGCATTAGGAACTAACCAATGGCTTTCATCCGAGATATTACCTCAATGGGAAAAAATGAATGAAAAAGATCACCACTTGATAGTGGATGCACTTGGGGAAGCCCAAATTAATATTTCCCTGGCCCTCAGTTGCATCCAAGCTCAACTGTGGATGCAATCTATGGCAGCAGCGATTATAAGGGAGGGGAAGAAGGCACTTTACCCACTGAAATTCGAAAGGTAATTTGGGATAATGTGACCGAATTTGAAAAGGAATTCCAATCCTGGTGGTATCTGGTCAATTTTACTTATGATCCTATCAACACTAAGGCCACAGCCTTTGTTTCAACAATACGTAATGCTCCAACATATACAATATATCCAATCATTGCGTTAGGATTAAATCACAATGGAGCTATACTCTATCCATTGGAACACAGAGTATGGGCCCAACGAAATGGAAATAAATGGCAAACTGTGGACGTTAGCGCATGTATTGTACAGGAACAGCAAGGGTTTATTTGTGAAAGTAATACCATCAAAGCCCAAGACATTTGTCTTGACACTGAGCAAAATGTTTGTCACTTTGAAATACACCCTGATGAAACACCTGCAACTATACTTGTATATATTGGGAGAGGGTGTGTATGTATGAGAACCTTTTGTAGTCTTATAGTTATAGATGGCATTGTAGTAGATATGAGTAATCATTGAAATATTTGTATTTGTAGCTTTACCAAAATCATGGGATGTGATTTCAATTATTCAGCTCCTATCACGTCTTATCAATTGTTACAATCTAATTATACATTAATTCAAAATTTACTACCTACTCCCATTGGGATGAATCTCACCCTGGTAAGGAAACTACTGCAACATGATGATTTGCATCGACTGCTAGAGCGCATCCGGAACAGTGGACAGAAAACTCTAATCACTGTTCACCATGATGCAAAAGAGATGCATCATATCTTAGAAAGGGTAAAAAGGGACGGAGAACATCATGGCTGGGAAACTCTTCTAGGGTGGTCACCAACCACAACAGGGATTTATAATCATGTATTGCACCCGGTAGTAGTTGTGTTCAGTTTAACTGTGTTATGCCTATTGCTTACGATCATATTATATATAAGAGTATGGAAAGTGATAGTACGCCTCGAAAGACTTCGAGAACTCTGTTTAAAATATTAGCAGGGATGCTTCATAAAAACAAAGGGGGGAAACTGTTAAAGAATAGTGAATTGAAACTGTCTAGAAATGGCTGCTTAGCACAACTTACATAAAACTTGCTTAGCATGAGTGGCTAGATTTGCTGAAGCCTTAGGCCGTGCGTGGGAAAAGTAATGAATCTTTACTTAGTTTAATAAAAAATAGTGCCTCAGAGCTCGTTCAGGCTGGGAAGATAAGGGAGCCACACGCAGTCTGCGCACCTGTGTCACCGACTCCGAGAGGGAAGACGCCAAAACAATGGGGGAAAATAAGACCTTGGGAGGCAACCGCCAGACCCAACAAAAACAGAAGTACAACCGTCATCAGAGACTGCAAAAAAACAAGAATAAGGAGAAAACCAGCTTGCCTCAGAAAGACGATGAGACCCAATGAGGAGCAGGAGACCCCAGACCAAAAAATTACTATTGGTCTAACTATCGCGTGAGGGGTGGGAAATGGAAGTCGAAAAGACTATAATTACCCAGGATTTGTTTATGTTAGGGTCCCTCTTCGGAGGCACCCAGCTCGAGCTGTAATTACGGCACGCATGTGATTAAAATTTACTTTGTTTTGATTTGGCTCTGAACTTTACTTGGGGGAACCTAGGGTCGAGCCCTGTTATGGTGGCCGACAAGCCTAATTTCCGTAACAGGCCGATGAGGCTGCAAAAAGGGCAGCATTATCCATGTCAGTGGCAGCATTAGTTCCAGAGAGAATGTTAAAAATGGAAATTCCAGTATACACTGAAAAAGAAAATAAATTAGCAGAAATACTGAAATGCATAAAAACTCCTGAAGGATGGTGGGTGACATCTACTGGACAGTGTGTGGTAACTTTGCCGATAATGAAGAAGCTGATGAAGCAAATACATGGTAGTACCCACATGGGAGCTGAGGCATTGGTTGAAACAGTTAAAAGATTTGCTGTGGGAGTTAGTATGTTAATAATTGCAAAGGGTATTACACAAAAATGTGAAATCTGTCTTAGAAATAATCCCAGGATTCAGAAGAAGCCCCCCCCAGGGGAAGTAAAAAGGGGCTTCATGCCTGGGGATTACTGGCAAATTGATTTTTCTGAATTACCAAGATGTAATGGATATAAACATTTGTTGGTAATTGTTGACACCTTTTCAGGATGGCCTGAGGCTTTCCCGTGTCGTACCACTAAAGCAGGGGAGGTAGTGAAAATGTTATTAAAAGAAATCATACCAAGATTTAGGGTACCAGAAGGGTTTTCTTCAGATAGGGGACCTCATTTTATAGCAGAAATAGTACAACAAATCTCAAAAATACTACAAATTAAATGGGACTTACATACCCCCTGGAGGCCACAATCCAGTGGAAAAGTGGAAAGAATGAATCAAACAATTAAGAGACAGGTAGGAAAATTGTGTCAGGAGACTCAGATGAAATGGACTGATGTTTTACCTCTGGCATTATTAAGAACCAGAATAACCCCAAGGGTTAGGGAGAAAGTTAGTCCATTTGAGATTCTGTATGGCAAACCTTACACTGTAAATTTAACTGGAAATGAAATTCAAATGCACGTTAAGGGTGATCAAATTTTAAGTGATTATCTCTTGTCTATGGCAAAGGTTCTTCTCTCCGTAGGTACATCCAGTTATACTTTTAGATTACACCCGAGTGAAAGCAGTACCTCGAGAGACGTGGAAAGCTGAACAAGTTCAACCTCTAAAGTTAAAAATATATAAAGATATATGAGATGTATTAGAAGCGAATCGGTTTTAAATTTAGATTGTATTCAGGGAAAAAATACTTTAATCTGTTTGTTAGGAATAGGGTTAATATTGTTGTTACGGTATCTGTGTAAAAATGATGTTCTCCTTAACAACCAGGGGAGAAATGTGGTGGTTAGTTTTTCTAGGTTACCTGAGCCAAACAATTAAAGGGAATCAGGAAGGATTTTGGAGTCACAATCTCCATTTGGAAGTAATTACGAAATCTATGAAGATAGTTAACCAGAGGGATTGCTGGGTGTGTACCCACTTCCCTGAACTTTCCAACAAGGGCTTCCCACTAATTGGAGTGCCTATGAAATAACCAAACAGGAATGGGAAGTCCAGAGGGTGACAGGAGATTATTATCAATGTATCCAAAGATTGTAATAATAGTAATAAATGGTGGGAGAAAACTATACTTTATGGAAAGCAACCGATCAACTGTACTGGAGCCATTAAGGTAGGAGGTTATAAAGATTGCTCTCGGATACCTGAATAGGTTATAAGTGGCCAAGTAAGGAACTAAATGGGTGGCGTGTTCCAAAAGGTAGTGGATGGTATTGGTTGTGTGGAAACAAGGCACGAAAAGTGCTACCTCCTAATTGGTCAGGGTCATGTACTTTAGGGGCAATAATCCCTAATGTTACTATAAGAAAAGAATTGAGTAATAAATACCAAAAATCCTGGCTAAGAACATTCATAAGGAGACAAAAGAGGGTCAATAATCCTTTAATAGATCGACCTACTAGGTTGCAGTCATTCGTAAGGTGGCTGTTTCCACAACTGGGAGTGAGTGAACTTGAAAAAGCAATAGTAAATATTTCAGCAGTTATTGAAAAAAATAGGGAATAAAACCTCTGATGCCACTGCAGCTTTACAAGAGGAGGTTTCAGAAATTGCGAAAATAACTACCCAAAACAGGATGGCTCTAGAGATGTTATTGGCATCTCAGGGAGGAGTATGTACAGTAATAAATACTAGTTGCTGTGTATATGTGGATCAAAGCGGGAGAATTTCTACCGATCTAAATGAAATCTGGAAGCAGACTGAAATCTTACATGGGGTTCAGAAAGAGGATACCTCTTTTGGATTTGAAGAAACATGGAAATGGTTGACTTCCTGGTTCCCTGACGTGAGCTCATGGGTTAAAAAGTGTTTAACAATTTTGGGAATGGTGTTAGTAGTTTTTGTATGCGTTTATGTAGTGATTCAATGCATTTGTAGATGTTGTACAAAATTAATATGGGAAAGATTTTAAAAGAGTGAGACTAATATGAAAATGATCATATAAGTCTCAAAGGGGGGAATTGTTACAAGACAACCCTGGGAAGCTCAGAAGGAATGCGTGAACTAGGTAGATTAGGATAACTTCTAACATTAAGTCTGAAGTGGTCTAGAGGTAGCCACTTAGATAAAACTTGCTTCATGAGTAGCTAAATTTGCTGAAGCCTTAGGCCGCACTCCTAGTTCAGTAAGAAAGGGCCCCAGAGCTGGTGCAGGCTGGAAAGATAAGGGAGTTACAAGCAGTCTGCATTCCTGTGCCCCACACTCCGAAAGGGAGGATGTCAAGGCTTTGAAATAAGGCCTGCTTGGGCACCAGGACCTTGGGAAGCAAAACCTCCTCTCACTGCTGAAACAATGTTAATTAAGGGGTCTGGACTATCTCCCCCTTGTCAGGACTTTGGGAGATAACACCTACTGTCCCTGCTGGGGCAGTGTTAATTGATCTCCCCTCATCAGGACCTTGGGAGACAGGGGTGGGACCCGGGGAATGAAGAAATCACTAACCAATCAGTGTAAAAGGGAAAATTGCAAATCTGGCAATTTGTTTGTATAAATGCTACTTGAAAAGTTGGGGGGGGGGTGTGTGTGCTTGATTTGTGGGAAACGACCGAGCACCCAGGCTTGTGCAACTCTGAAATAAATAAGCAAATGTCTCTCCTGAGTGTGTAATTATTGGCTTATTGCACACCGGGCAACGAATCCGCTTTTCGGACAACAGCAGCAGCCTCAGTGCCTGATATACGAGGGGCAGGCCAGTGCCTGCTGGCTGTGCTTGTGAGGTCACAGCAGCCTCCGTGCCCTATAGGCCAGTGGCAGGCCCATAGCTGCTGGCTGTGCTCGTGAGGTCACAGCAGTCCCATTGACTGATATGCCAGTGGGATGCCCAAGGCTGTTTGCTGTGCTTGTGAGGTCACATTTGTCTCAGTGCTTCACAGGCCAGTGGCAGGCTCCTGGCTGCTGGCTGTGCTCGTGAGGTCACAGCAGCCTCTGTGCCCTATAGGGCAGTGGCAGGCTCATGGCTGTTTGCTGTGCTTGTGAGCTCACAGCAGTCTGAGTGCCTGATAGCCAGTGGCAGACCCACAGCTGCTGGCTGTGCTTGTAACGTCACAGCAGTCCTATTGCCTGATAGGCCTGTGGCAGGCCTCTGTCTGCTGGCTGCCTTTTGAGGTCACATTTGTCTCTGTACCTTATAGGGCAGTGGGAGGCCCATGGCTGCTGACTCTGCTTGTGAGCTCACAGCAGCCTCACAGCCACAGTGCTTAATAGGCGAGTGGCAGGATCCTGTAAGCCAGCTTTTTTTGTGAGGTTAGAGCACTCTCATTGCCTCATAGGCCAGTGGCAGACCCCTGTTTGCTGGCTGTGCTTGTGAAGTCAAAGCAGTCCCAGTGCCTGATACACCAGGGGCAGGGCCCTGGCTGCATTCTGTGCTTGTGAGGTCACATTTATCTCAGTGCTTCACAGGGCAGTGGCAGTCCCCCGGCTGTGCTTGTGAGGTCACAGCAGCCTCCATGCCCTATACGCCAGTGGCAGGCCAATGGATGATGGCTGTGCTTGTAAGGTCACAATAACCTCAGGGACTGATAGGCCAGTGTCAGCTTCCTGGGTGCTGGCTGTGCTTGTGAAGTCAAAGCAGTCCCAGTGCATCATAAGCCAGTAGCAGGCTCATGGCTGCTGGCTGTGCTGGTGATGTCACAGCAGCCTCAGTGCTTCCTAGGCCAGTGGCAGGCTCCTGGCTGCTGGCGGTGCTTGTGAGGTCACAGCAGCCTCAGTGCCTCCTAGGCCAGTGTCAGGCTCATGGCTGCTTTCTGTGCTTGTGAGGTCACAGCAGCCTCCGTGCCTCAAAGGCCAGTGGCAGGCCCATAGCTGCTGGCTGAGCTTGTGAGGTCACAGCAACCTCAATGCCTCATAAGCCGCTGGCAGTCCCCTGACTGCTGGCTGTGCTTGTGAGGTCACAGCAGCCTCAGTGCCTCATAAGCCAGTAGCAGGCTCCTGGCTGCTGGCTGTGCTGGTGATGTCACAGCAGCCTCAGTGCTTCCTAGGCCAGTGGCAGGCTCCTGGCTGCTGGCTGTGCTTGTGAGGTCACAGCAGCCTCAGTGCTTCCTAGGCCAGTGGCAGGCTCCTGCCTGCTGGCTGTGCTTGTGACGTCACAGCAGCCTCAGTGCCTCCTAGGACAGTGGCAGGCTGCTGGCTGCGTTTGTGAGGTCACAGCAGCCTCAGTGCCTCCGAGGCCAGTGGCAGGCTCATGGCTGCTGGCTGTGCTTGTGAGGTCACAGCAGCCTGACTGCCTCCTAGGCCAGTGGCAGGCTCATGGTTGCTGGCTGTTCTTGTGAGGTCACAGCAGCCTGACTGCCTCCTAGGCCAGTGGCAGGCTCCTGGCTGCTGGATGTGCTTGTGACGTCACAGCAGCCTCAGTGACTCATAGGTTAGTCTACAGCGCCTCCTGCTGGCTGTGTTTGTGAGGTCACAGCACCCTCAGTGCCTCCTAGGCCAGTGTCAGGCTCATGGCTGCTGGCTGTGCTGCTGAGGTCACAGCACCCTCAGTGCTTCACAGGCCAATGGCAGGCCCCTGGCGGCTGGCTGTGCTTGTGACGTCACAGCAGCCTCAGTGCCTCCGAGGCCAGTGGCAGGCTCCTGGCTGCTGGCTGTGCTTGTGAGGTCACAGCAGCCTCAGTGCCTCCTAGGCCAGTGGCAGGCTCATGGTTGCTGGCTGTGCTTGTGAGGTCACAGCAGCCTCAGTGCCTCATAGGTTAGTCTACAGCGTACCCTGCTGGCTGTGTTTGTGAGGTCACAGCACCCTCAGTGCCTCCTAGGCCAGTGTCAGGCGCATAGCTGCTGGCTGTGCTTGTGAGGTCACAGCACCCTCAGTGCCTCATAAGCCACTGGCAGGCCCCTGACTGCTGGCTGTGCTGGTGAGGTCACAGCAGCCTGAGTGCCTCTGAGGCCAGTGGCAGGCTCATGGCTGCTGGCTGTGCTGCTGAGGTCACAGCAGCCTCAGTGCCTCCTAGGCCAGTGGCATGCTCATAACTGCTGGCTGTGCTTGTGATGTCACAGTAGCCTCAGTGCCTCCTAGGTTAGTCTACAGGGTCCGCTGCTGGCTGTGCTTGTGAGGTCACAGCAGCCTGAGTGGCTCCTAGGCCAGTGGCAGGCTCATGGTTGCTGGCTGTGCTTGGGATGTCACAGCAGCCTGAGTGCCTCCGAGGCCAGTAGCAGGCTGCTGGCTGTACTTGTGAGGTCACAGCAGCCTCAGTGCCTCCGAGGCCAGTGGCAGGCTCATTGCTGCTGGCTGTGCTTGTGAGGTCACAGCAGCCTCAGTGCCTCCGAGGCGAGTAGCAGGCTCCTGGATGATGGCTGTGCTTTTTGGTCACAGCAGCCTGAGTGCGTACTAGGCCAGGGGCATGCTCCTGGCTGCTGGCTGTGCTTGGGAGGTCACAGCACCCTCAGTGCCTCATAGGTTAGTGTCCTGCGCCCCCTGCTGGCTGTGCTTGTGATGTCACAGCAGCCTGAGTGCCTCTAAGGCCAGTGTCAGGCTCCTGGCTGCTGGCTGTGCTTGTGAGGTCACAGCAGCCTCTGTGCCTGCTAGGCAAGTGTCAGGCTCCTGGCTGCTGGCTGTGCTTGTGATGTCACAGTAGCCTCAGTGCCTCATAGGTTAGTCTACACGGCCCCCTGCTGGCTGTGCTTCTGAGTTGACAGCAGCGTCAGCGCCTCCTAGGGCAGTGGGAGGCTAATGGCGGCTGCCTGTGCTTGTGAGGTCACAGCAGCCTCCGTGCTGTATAGGCCGGTGGCAGGCCCATAGCTGCTGGCTGTGCTTGTGAGGTCACAGCAGTCCTATTGCCTGATAGGCTTGTGGCAGGCCCTTGGCTGCTGGCTGTGCTTGTGAGGTCACAGCAGCCTCCTTTTCCTGTAAGCTAGAGGCAGGCCCATAGCTGCTGGCTGTGCTTGTCAGGTCACAACACTCCTACAGCCTGATAGGCCCGTGGGAGGCCCCATCTGCTGGCTGCCTTTTGAGGTCACATTTGTCTCTGTACCTTATAGGGCAATGGCAGGCCTCTGGCTCCTCGCTGTGCTTGTGAGGTCACAGCAGCCTCAGTGCCCTATAGGCCAGTGGCAGGCCCATAGCTGCTGGCTGTGCTTGTCAGGTCACAGCAGTCCTATTGCCTGACAGGCCAGTGGCAGACCCACAGCTGCTGGCTTTGCTTGTGAGGTCACAGCAGCCTCAGTGCCTGATAGACCAGTTCGAGGCCAATGACTGCTGGGTGGTCTTGTGAGGTCAGAGAAGCCTCAGTGCCCTATAGGGCAGTGGCAGGCCCCTGACTGTTTACTGTGCTTCTGAGTTGACAGCAGCGTCAGCGCCTCATTGGGCAGTGGGAGGCTCCTGGCTGCTGCCTGTGCTTGTGAGGTCACAGCAGCCTCCGTGCCTCATAGGCCAGTGGCAGGCCCAAAGCTGCTGTCTGTGCTTGTGAGGTCACAGCAGTCCCATGGCCCGATAGGCCAGTGGCAGGCCCATAGCTGCTGGCTGTGCTTGTCAGGTCACAGCAGCCTCTGTGCCCTATAGGGCAGTGGCAGGCTCATGGCTGTTTGCTGTGCTTGTGAGCTCACAGCAGTCCCATTGCCTGATAGGCCAGTGTGACGCCATTGGCTGCTGGCTGTCCTTTTGAGCTCACAGCAGTCTGAGTGCCTGATAGCCAGTGGCAGACCCACAGCTGCTGGCTGTGCTCGTGAGGTCACAGCAGTCCCATTGCCTGATAGGCCAGTGCGAGGCCATTGGCTGCTGGCTGTCCTTTTGAGCTCACAGCAGTCTGAGTGACTGATAGGCCAGTGGCAGGCCTCTGCGTGCTGGCTGCATTTTGAGGTCACCTTGGTCTCAGTGCCTCATCAGGCAGTGGGATGCCCATGGCTGCTGACTCTGCTTGTGAGCTCACAGAAGTACCAGTGCCTGATAGGCCACTGGCAGGCCCCAGGCGGCTTCCTGTCCTTGTCAGGTCACATCAGCCTCTGTGTCTGATAGGGAAGTGGAAGGTGTTGTAGAGGCCTCTGAGTGCCTTTTTTTGCAGTGCAGGGTCCTCAGGGTGCTTTTTTTTGCAGTGTAGTAGCCTCCAAGTGCCTTTTTTTGCAATGTAGGGGCTTCCGAGTGCCTTTTTTGTGGTGCAGGGACCTCCAAGTGCCTTTATTTCCAGTGTACAGGCCTCCGAGTGCCTCTTTTTCCAGTGCAGGAGCCTCCGAGTGCCTTTCTTGGTGGTGCTGGGCCCCCCGAGTGCCTTGTTTCACATTGTAGCAGCCCCCAAGAGCCTTTGTTTGTGCTGTAGGGGCCACTGAGTGCCTTTTTTTGTGGTGTAGCGCCCTCCGAGTGCCTTTTTTTGCATTGTAGCAGCCTCCAAGTGCCTTTTTTGTGGTGCACTGGCCTCCGAGTGCCTTTTTTTCCAGTACAGGGGCCTCCGAGTGCCTTTCTCTACAGTGTAGCAGCCTCCGAGTGCCTTTTTTTGTGGTGCAGGGCCCTGCGAGTGCCTTTTTTTCCGGTGCAGGGGCCTCAGGGTGCATTTTTTTTGCAGTGTAGTAGCCTCCAAGTGCCTTTTTTTCAGTGCACTGGCCTCCGAGTGCCCTTTTTTGCAGTGTGGAGGCCTCTGAGTGCCTTTTTTTGAGGTGCGGGAGCCTCCGAGTGCCTTTATTTCCAGTGTAGGGGCCTCCGAGTGCCTTTTTTTTGCATTGTAGCAGCCCCCAAGTGCCTTTTTTTGTGCTGTAGGGGCCTCCGAGTGCCTTTCTCTGTGGTGTAGGGGCCTCCGAGTGCCATTTTTTCTGGTGAACAGGCCTGCAAGTGCCTCTTTTTGCAGTGCAGGAGCCTCCGAGTGCCTCTTTTGGTGGTGCTGGGCCCTCCGAGTGCCTTGTTTCACATTGTAGCAGCCCCCGAGTGCCTTTTCTTGTGCTGTAGGAGCCACCGAGTGCCTTTTCTTGTGGTTCAGGGGCCTCCGAGTGCCTTGTTTCACATTGTAGCAGGCCCCAAGTGCCTTTTTTGTGCTGTAGGGGCCTCCGAGTGCCTTTTTTTCCAGTGTAGGGGCAGCCAAGTGCCTTTTTTTGCGGTGCTGGGGCCTCAGGGGGCATTTTTTTCCATTGCAGGTGCCTCCAAGTGCCTTTCTCTGCGGTGTAGCGGCCTCCGAGTGCCTTTTTTTCCGGTGTACAGGCCTGCAAGTGCCTCTTTTTCCAGTGCAGGAGCCTCCGAGTGCCTCTTTTGGTGGTGCCGGGCACTCCGAGTGCCTTGTTTCGCATTGTAGCAGCCCCCGAGTGCCTTTGTGCTGTCGGGGCCACCCAGTACCTTTTTTTGTGGTGTGGTCCTCTGAGTGCCTTTTTTTGTGCTGTAGTGGCCACCGAGTGCCTTTTTTTACAGTGTAGTGGCCTCCGAGGGCTTTTTTTTTCCTCTGCAGGGGCCTCCGAGTGCCTTTGTCTGTGGTGTAGCGCCCTCCAATTGCCTTTTTTTGTGATGCAGCGGCCTGCAAGTGCCTATTTCTGCGGTGCAGGGGCCTCCGAGTGACTTTTTTTCATATGTAGGGGCATCCGAGGGCCCTTTTCTGGCGGTGCAGGGCCCTCTGAGTGCTTTTTTTCATGGTGCAGTGGTTTCCAAGTGCTTTTTCTTTGCAGTGGGGCCTCCGAGAGCCCTTTTTTTGCGGTGCAGGTCCTTCTGAGTGCCTTTTTTGCTGTGCAGTGGTCTCCACGTGCCTTTTTTTGTGGTGCAGGTCCTCGCTCTGCTTGTGAGGTTGCTTCTGCCTCTGTGCTTGATAGGCCAGTGGCAGGGTCATGCCACCTGGCTTTGCTTGTGAGGATACTTGTGTCTGCATGCCGAAAAGGGCAGTGGCAGGCCCATGGTTGCTGGTTGTGTCTTACGATGTCACTTTGACCTGCATGCCATTGCATGCATGGCATGCATGGGCATGCACTGCCACGCCCATGGCTGCTGGTCTGCTTGGGTGTTCCCTTCTTTCTCCGTGCTTGATGCGCCATGGCAGGCCCAGAGCTGCTGGCTGTGCTTGTGAGGTCCCTTTGACCTCAGTGCCTGATGAGGCACTCAGAGCGCCATGAGTCCTGCCTGCGCTTCTGAGCTCACTTCTGCCTCAGTGCCTGATTGGCAAGTGGCAGGCCAATAGCTGCTTGCTGAGGTAGTGAGGTCATTTTTACCAGCAGCCCTAAACTTAGCGCTACGGGATGTTCAGAATCCTCCGTGACAGCCTCTAAGACTATTGCCAGTAGAAATGGGACCAAGACATTACCCAAACTGAGAAGTCCAGTGTGTCACTAACTACAAATTGTAGTGACTCTCGCCTGGTGCCGGAGAGACGATTGCACTGAAAACTTCCGCCTTCCATTGCCCGGGTCCCGGCAGACCCCGGTGATGCGTCCTAACGAACGCTCTTGTAATGGGAGTGTAACTTGTAAGTCTACGCCATTAGTTCTACCCTGCACTCTCAGGAGCAGGCTTTCAACACTCTCTCCTGCTTTAACCACTTCCCCAATGCTCTCCATTTTAACTTTCCCTGCGGTCACTGCAGGAACAGCCCGACCATCTCCGCAGAGCTCCCACGCAGTTAAATCAACCGGAACACAAAAGTTACTGTTGAACCCTTTGTGGTCTCTAAAACCTGTAGCGTTACTCAGGCAAGAGAACATGTCTATGATTAAGCCATCCTGTCTGCCATTTTTAAATATAGCTTACACCACATGGATGGAATGGTTACGCAAGCGGACCTGAAGCGCCAAATGGCGAGAAAGAAAGGATGTCAGTGGTGTTACAGGGCCAGGATTAGGAGTTCTAAATAGCATCGATGCTGAGGCATTAGTGAATAAGTAAGTGCCACAAACAGAGATGTGTCTAGATTAGACAAAGCAAAGCCATTACGATCATCTCTGTTACCTCTTGGACGTAATCAACGGTGCTCCTCTCAGATTTCTACCTCAGTGGGAGCTCAAAGAAGGCAAGCTCATCAGCTTCCTTAGTTGCAGCAGGAGGAGCTCAAACTAATGTTTCTTTGGCGGTCCATTGTATCCAAGCCAAATGGACACAATCCGGACCAGTTGCAACAACTCGGGCAGGTGAGAAAGGGCTCCTACCCAGTGAAATTCGCAAAGCAGGACTCCTTCCAAAGGAGTTCAGTGTTAAGGACTCTTGGACTGCCACCATCTAGAGTTAATCAGAGTCAGGCTAGGGCAGCCCCATGACATTGCCTCCCGCACCCCCGGTCGACAATAACACCAGGCCTGTTCCCACCTTTCTCCTAAGAGTGTGAAACTGCTCAAACTCTCCCACCTATCAGTTCACATGGATCAGAGGTCTGGGCCCGCCAAGCTTGCCTCCGGCAGCCCCACAAGACACGCCCATCTCACCATCCTCCCCTGTGGACACTTACACCACGTCCACTCACAGCTGCCTCCTAAGAATGCCCGCCTGCTCAGCTGCCTGTTTGAACAGCTGACGCTGACAGGCAAGAGCTGTTGCCAAGCAAGCTTGACCTGCATGCGCAGGGCAGCCCCATAGCACTTTCACAGCTGCCTTCCTCGCCGGTTGACACTTACAGCAGGGCTATTCCCTCCGAACGCCTAGGAGTGCCACACTGCTCCAATGCCTCCACTGACAGTCAGGGCTCACAGGCAGGAGCTAGTCCCAGCCAAGCTTCCCCTGCATGCCTAAGGCAGTCCCACAACAGGATAACGGCTTGCCTTCCTTTCCTGTCGACATTAATAGCACCGCTACTCCCGTCTTCCTCCTAGCAATGCCACGTTGCTCAAATGCCTGTCCAACGAGCAAGGGCTGCTGGGCAAGAGCGCGGGTATGCGAAACTAGCCTTGGGCAGCCCCACAAGATGTACCCCTTCCTCCCCCGTCAACAATTACAGCAGGCGTACTCACAGCTTCCTCCTAAGAATGCCCAACTGCTCAGACGCCTGTCCGAACAGCAAGGGCCGCTAGGCAAGAGCTCTGGGCATGCCAAGCTTCCCTTTGCCAGCCCACAACATATTCCCTGCTCTCTTCTAGGTGAGGGCCTTTTGGCCTTTACATCACGGCTACTCCCAACTTAGTCCTAAGAATGCCAAAATGCTCAGACGCCTTTGCGAGCAAGCAGGGCTCATCCCCACCACACAAAACCTGCTAAGCCACAGCAGGCGCACAACACGTTCACGGTTGCCTTCCTCTCCTGTCCACACTTAAAGGCTGCGTACTCACGCCTTACTCCGAGGAGTGCCATATTGCGCAAACGCCTCTCTCACCTGTCAGTCCTCACAGGCAAGAATTCTGGACACGAGCTGGAAAAGAGCTTCTGGCAGCCGCACAGGATATGCGCAGCTCACCGTTCACTTGTGTCGCCGATCACACCAGGCGTACTCAGCGCTTCCTCAATGAATGCCAGAATAGTCAGTGGCGCGTCCGAGCAGCCAGGGCTCACAGGCAAGAGCCTTCATCCCTAACGCCACCGCACAATATGTTCCCGAGTGGCCATCCTCTCCTGGCAAAACAGAGGGGCTTGCTCGCTCTAAGTGTGGAGGGAAGAGGCGGGCAAAATGCGAACCTGTTGTAGAGCTGCCTCAGATATGCAGCTCAAGCCTGTGAGCGCTGGCTGTTCGGACAGCCGTCGGAGCAGTCTGTCGTGCTTAGGAAGAAGCTGTGAGTACGCCTGCTGTAACTGTCGACAGGGGAGGATGGTGAGCCCGGCTCGTTTTGTGGCCCTGCCAGAGACAATCTTCTCCTGCCCAGATCTCTTGCTTATGAGTGCCGGCTCTCCGGAGAAGCCTCTGAGCACCCTCTTAAGAGTAAGCATGGTGTAGTTGTTCATGGGGGAGGATGGCAAAATGTGACTACCTGTGGGGCTTCCAGAGACAAGCTTGTTATGCCAAGAACGCTCGCCTGTGAGTAATGACAGGGGAGAAAGGCATCTGAGCAGTGTGCCACTCCTAGCAGTAGGTTGGGAATTGGCGCGCTGTAACTGTCAGCAGGCGAAGAAGGCAAGCAAATGTCGATGGCGGAAGGATGGCGAGACGGGCTCATTTTG
The DNA here is from genome assembly GCF_036370855.1 of Dromaius novaehollandiae. Taxonomy (NCBI): domain Eukaryota; kingdom Metazoa; phylum Chordata; class Aves; order Casuariiformes; family Dromaiidae; genus Dromaius; species Dromaius novaehollandiae. The sequence continues at coordinate 794,999 of NW_026991319.1, forward strand.
TTGTGCTCCCAGAGACAAGCTTGTCGTGGCCAGCGCTCTTGCCCGTGAGTGCCGGCTGCCAGACAGGTGTCTGAGCAGGCGAGCTTTCTAAAGCGTAAGCCTGGTGTAATTGTCGACAGGTCTCACAGGCAAGAGAGCTGGACCCCCCCCCACCCAGAATTGTTCTGCATGCTTAGGGCAGCCCAACAGCACATTCACGGCTCGCCTTCTTTGACGGTCGACACTTACGAGCTTTCTTAAGAGTAAGCATGGTATAATTGTCGGCAGGGGGCACAGGCAGGAGCGCTATCCAACCAAGCTTCCTTTTCATGCTTAGGGCAGCACCGCAACACATTCACAGCTGCCTTCCTCGCCGGTCGACACTTACAGCAGGGCTATTCCCTCCAGACGCCTAGGAGTGCCACACTGCTCAAGCGCCTCCACCGACAATCAGGGCTCACAGGCGGGAGCTAGTCCAAGCCAAGCTTCCCCTGCATGCCTAAGGCAGTCCCACAACAGGATAACAGCTTCCTTTCTTCTCCTGTCGACATTAAAAGCACGTCAGCATCCACCTTCCTCCTAGCAATGCCACATTGCTCAAATGCCTGTCCAACGAGCAAGGGCTGCTGGGCTTGCCTCGAGCAGCCCCACAAGAGGTACCCATCTCACCTTCCTCCGCCGCCGACAAATACAGCATGAATACTCACAGCTTCCTCCTAAGAATGCCAGAGTGCTCAGACGCCTGAGCGAACGACAAGTGCAGAGAGGTAATAGCTCTGGGCATGCCAAGCTTCCCTTTGGCAGCCCACAAAATATTCCCTTGCCCTCTTCCTAGGTGCGCGCCTTTTGGCCCTTTACACCACGGCTGCTCACAAGCCTTATTCCTGAGAATGCCGGCCGGCTCCGACACCCGTCGTGGCAGAAGTGGATTCAGAGGGGAGAGCTCTGGGCACCACAGGCTTGCCTCGGGCAGCCTGACCAAAAACGTCCGGGTCTCGCTTTCCTTCCCTGTGGACACTTACAGCAGGACTCTTCCCAGCTCACTCCTGGGATAGGCACAGGTAGCACATGTCTCTCCCACTTGTCAGCACTCACAGGCAAGAGCTCTGGGCACCCCAAACTGGCTTCCGACAGCCTCGCAAAAAGTCCCCCTCTCGCCATCCTTCCCCTCGATAAGAAGACCAGGCCAACTCAAAGCTTCCTCCTATGAATGCCAGAAGACTCAGATACAGCCAAGGCTCACAGGCAAGAGCTCTTCCCAAGCAAGCAGGCCCTTCATCCCTAAGGCCACCGCACAGCACGTTCGCAAGTGGCCTTCCTCTCCTGGCGCCACTTACAGCGGCCTTTGCTTGCTCTAAGTGTGGCGAGGAGAGGCAGGCAAAGTGCACATCTGTTGTAGAGCCGCCTTAGATATGCAGCTCAGGTCTGTGAGTTCTGGTTATTCGGAAAGGTGTCAGAGCAGTCTGGCATTCTTAGGAGGAAGTTTTGAGTACGCCTGTTGCAATTGTCGAAGGGGAGGAGGGTGAGGTGGAGGTTTCTTGTGAGCTTCGAGAGACAAGCTTGTCATGTCCGGAGCGCTTGCCCGTGCGTACTGACGAGGAGAGAGCCGTTTGAGCAGTGTGGCACTCCTAGCAGTAAGGTGGAATAGGCCTGCTATACGTGCCGACAGGCAAAGAAAGGGACCCGGGAACGTATTAATTGGGCTGCCCTGAGCATGCGGAGCAAGCTTGCTGGGGCAGTGCTCTTCCTTGTGAGCGCAGTCGACAGTTACAGCAGGCTGAATCTTAAGAAAGCAAGCCTGCTCAGAAGCCTCTCTGGACTGGCGGCAGTCACAGGCGAGCGCTCTGGACACAACAAGCTTCTTTCTGGCAGCTCCACAAGAAGTCCACATCTCGCCTTCCTCCCCGTCGGCAATTACACCAGGCATACTCAGAGCTGCCTCCTAAGAATGCCAGACTGCTCAGACACCTGTCCGAACAGCCTGGGCTCTGGCCACCGCACAGCACGTTCCCGAGTGGCCGTTCTCTGCTGGCAGCACGTAAAGCGGGGCTTGCTTGTTCTAAGTGTGGAGAGAAGAGGTAGGCAAACTGCGAACCTGTTGGAGAGCCGCAGATCAACGTTGTGAGCTCTGGTTGTTCGGCCAGCCGTCCGAGCAGTCTGGCACTCCTAGGCGGAAGCTTTGAGTATGCCTGGTCTTATTCTCGATGGGGAGGATGGCGAGACGGACTCGTCTTGTAGGGCTGCCCGAGACAAGCTTGGCATGACCAGAGCTCATGGCTGTGGGAAAAGACAAGGGAGAGACGTTTAAACAGTGTGGCACTCCTAGAAATAAGGTGGGCATAGCCCTGTGTAATTGTCAACACAGGAGAAAGGCGAGACGGGGAACTTTTTGCGAGACTGCTCGAAGCAAGCTGGCCTGCCCAGAGCTCTTGCCTGTGAACGCCTGCTGGTCCAAGAGGCATCAGAGCAGCCTGGCATTCTTAGGAAGAAGCTGTGCGTGTACTGTTGCAATTGTCGACGGGCGAGATGGAGGGGCTTCGAGAGACACGCTTGTCGTGCCTACAGCGCTTGCCTGTGTGTGCTGGCGAGGAGAGAGGTGTTTGAGCAGTGTGGCACTCCGAGCAGTAAAGTGGAATCGGCCTGCTGTATGTGTCGACGGGCAAAGAACGCGAGCCGGGAACGTGTTGTGGGACTGGGCTAAGCATGCGGAGCAAGCTTGGTGGGGCAGCTCTCTTGCCTGTGAGTGCAGTCGACAGTTACACCAGGCCGACTCCTAAGAAAACCATCCTCTCGGACGCCTGTCCAGAGAGCCGGCACTCATGGGCAAGAGGTCTGGGCACGCCAAGCTTGTCTCTGGCAGCCCTGCGAGACAACCCGGCTCTCCGTCGACACTTACAGCAGGCGTACTCAATGCCTCCTTCTAAGAATGCCCGACTTCTCAGACAACTGGCCGAACACCCAGGCCTCGCAGACGCTGTCGACACTGCAGTTGCATGGCACTGCTAGGCGTGCAACTCTGCTCAAACGTGTCTCTCGCCCCTGTCAGTACTCACAGTCAAGCGCTCTGGGCACGACAAGCTTGTCTCTCGAAGCTCTCCCCATCTCGCCATCCTCCCCGTGGCCATTTACACCACATCCACTCACAGCTTCCTCCAAAGAATGCCCGCCTGCTCTGCTGCCTGTACGAACAGCCAGCGCTCACAGGCAAGACCTCTGGGCAGGACAAGCTTCCATCTGGAAGCCCAGAAGAAGAGCCAAATTCCCATATTACCCTTGTTTGACAGGTATACAAGCCTTACTGCTGAGAATGCCAGCCTGCTCAGACAACTCTCCGAATAGAAAGGGGTTCAGAGGCAAGAACTCTGGGCACTCCAAATGTGCTTCCGGCAGCCTCGCGAAACGCCCCTTTCTCGCCATCCTCCCCCTCGATTATAAAACCAGGCAGATTCAAATCTTCCTCTTATGAATGCCAAAATGCTCAGACGCCTGCCCGAACAGCCAGCGTTCACAGGCAAGAGCTCTTCCCCAAGCACGCTAGACCTTCATCCCTAAGGCAGCCGCACATGCCGTTCACGAGGGGGGGCCTTCCCTCTCCTGGCGACACTTACAGCGGGGCTTGCTTACGCTGTGTGGAGGTAGGCAAAGTGCAAACGTGTTGTAGAGCCGCCTTCGATATGCAGCTCAAGCCTGTGAGCTCTGGCTCTTCAGACAGGCAGCTGAGCAGGCTGGCATTGTTAGGAGGAAGGCGTGAGAACCCCTGGTGCAATTGTCGACGCGGGAGGATGGAGACTCAGCCTTGCCCATGGGCCGTCCCGAGACAAGCTTGGTGTATCCAGAGCTCTTGCCCATGAGTGCCCGCTCTCCGGACAGGCATCCGAGCAAGCTTACTTTCTTAGGAGTCAGCCTGGTGTAACTGTCGACTGCGCTCACAGGCAAGAGAGCTGCCCCACCAAGCTTGCTCCGCATGCTCAGGGCAGCCCAACAACACGTTCCCGGCTCGCGTTCTTTGCCCGTCGGCACATACAGCAGGCCTATTCCCACCTTACTGCTCGCCGTGCCACACTGCTCAAACGCGTCTCTCCTCGCCAGTACTCACAGGCGAGCGCTCTGGAACTGACAAGCTTGTCTCTGGCCGCTCCACAAGACGAACCCGTCTCGCCATCCTCCCCATCGACAATTACACCAGGTGTCCTCATAGCTTCCTCCTTAGAATGCCAGACTGCTCATCTGCCTGTGCGAACAGCCAGCGCTCACAGACCCGAGCTGCATATCTAAGCCAGCTCTCCAACAGTTTCGCAGTCTGCCTACCTCGTTTCCCAACACAGAGCAAGCAAGTTCCTCTGTAATCCCGCCAGGAGAGGACGGCCACTCCTGATTGTGTCGTGCGGCTGCCTTAGGGATGGAAGTCAAGCGTGCTTGGGAAAAGCTCTTGCCTTGGAGCCCTGGCTGCTGGGACAGGGGTCTGAGACCAGCAAGCTTTCATAGGAAAGAGCTCTGGGCATGCCACGCTTTCCTCAGGCAGCCCCGCAGAACGTGCCCTTGACTACCACCCCACATCGACCTGGTCGAAACACCACTTCTGCTCGCACCTTATTGACACCTGTCCGAAAAGCAAAGGCTTACAGGCAAGCGCTCTGGGCCAGGACAGCTTTCTTCGGGCAGTTTCGCCAAAATTCCCAGTCTCGCCTTATTCGCCTGTCGACGATAACACAAGGCCTTTTCCACCTTACGCCTATTTGTTCTACACTGCTTAAACGCCTCTCCCACCTGTCAGAATGCACAGACAGGAGATCTGGGCACGCCAAGCTTGTCTTGCGCAGCCCCATCAGATGAGCCCGTCTCACCATCCTCCCCCTTGACAATTGCACCAGGCGTACTCACAACTTCCTCCTGAGAGTGCCAGACTGCTCTGACACCTTTCCGAATAGCCAGAGCTCACAGACTTGATATGCATATCTAAGGCGGCTCTACAACAGCTTCGCACTTTGCCTACCCTCTTCTCTCCTCGCCACAGAGCCAGCAAGCCCCGATCTATGTGTCGCCGGGATAGGAAGGCCCGCCCCCCCGCCAACATGCTGTGCAGTGGCCTTAGGGATGAAGGGCCAGCTTGCTTGGGAAGAGCACTTGCCTGTGAGCCCTGCCTGCTCGTACAGGCATCTGAGTCTTCTGGCATTCTTAGGCGGAAGCTTTGAGTTGGCCTGGTCTTATCGAGGGGGAGGATGATGAGAGGGGGGCTTTTTGCGAGGCTGTCGAAAGCCAGTTTGGTGTGCCCAGAGCTCTTGCCTGTGAGTGCTGACAAGTGGGAGAGGCGGGTGATACCTGTGGCACGCCGAGGAGTGAGGTGGGAAGAGGCCTGCTATAAGTGTCCACAGGGACGGAAAGCGAGACCTGGATTTTTGGTCAGGCTGTCTGAGGCAAGCCTGTGGTGCCCAGAGCTCTCCCCTCTGAACCCATTTCTGCTCTTTGGACAGGCGTCTGAGCAGGCTGGCATTCTTAGGAGCAAGCCTTGTGTAATTGTCGACTGGGGAGGATGGTGCGCTGGTATGTCTTCTGGAGCTGCCAGAAGCTCTTTTCCAGCTGGTGTCCAGAATTCTTGCTTGTGCGTACTGACGCGGAGAGAAGCATTGGAGCAGTGTGGCACTCCGAGCAGTAAGGTGGGAGTAGGCCTGCTGTAAGTGTTGACAGGCAAAGAAGGCGAGACGTGGACGCATTGTGGGCTGCCGTAAGCATGAAAACACGCTTGGTTGGCGTATCTCTTGCCTGTGAGCCCTGCTGACAATTACATCAGTTTTACGCCTTAGAAAGCTCGCCGAATTGGAGCCTGTCCGGACAGTGGGCAAGCACAGGCAAGAACACTGGGCACGACAAGCTTGTCTCTGGAAGCACAACAAAATCAGCCCATCTTGCCATCTTCCCCTGTTTCCACAAGACGTACTCACGCTTCCAGATTGCTCAGCTGGCGCTCCGACCAGCCAGGGTTCACAGGCCAGGAAGCTGCCCCCACCAAGCTTGCTTTTCATGCTTATGGCAGTTCCACAACACGATCACAGTTTGCCGTCTTCGCCTGCTGACACAGCCTGCCTGTTCCAACCTACTGCTAGGAATGCCACACTGTTCAAACGCTTTTCTCTCCATCAGTATTCACAGGCGAGCGTTCTGGGCACAGGACAAGCCTGTCTCTGGCATCCCCACAGGACGTCCGCCTTTCGCCATCCTCCCCATGAACAATTACACCAGACTAACTCTTTAGAAATGTCGCCTAATCAGAACCTGCTCCAGAGAGCGAGCACTCACGGGCAAGAGCGCTGGGCACGACAAGCTTGTCTCTGGCAGTGCCACAAGACGAGCCCGTCTCGCCATCCTCCCTCGTCGACAATTACACCAGGCGTATTCACAACTTCTTCCTAAACACGACAGACTGTTCAGTGGCCCATCCGAACAGCCAGAGCTCATAGGTTCGATCAGCATAGCTAAGGCAGCCCTACCAGAATTTTGCTGTTTGCCTGCCTCTCCTCGCCACAATTAGAGCAAGCAAAGGCCGCTGTAAGTGGCGCCAGGAGAGGAAGGCCCACCTCGTGAACATGCTGTGCAGCGGCCTTGGGGATGAAGATCAAGCTTGCTTGGGAAGAGCACTTGCGTGTGAGCCCTCTCTGTTCGGACAGGTGTCTGAGTCTTCTAGCATTCTTAGGAGGAAGCTTTGAGTTGGCCTGGTCTTCTTATCGATGGAGGAGGATGGCGAGAGGGGACTTTTTGCGAGGCTGTCGGAAGCCAGTTTGGGGTGCCCAGAGCTCTTGCCTGTGAGTGCCGACAAGTGGGAGAGACATGTGCTACCTGTGCCTATCCCAGGAATGAGATGGGAAGATCCTGCTGTAAGTGTCCACAGGGAAGGAAAGCGAGACCTGGACGTTTTTGGTCAGGCTGCCCAAGGCAAGCCTGTGGTGCCCAGAGCTCTCCCCTCTGAATCCACTTCTGCCACGACGGGTGTCGGAGCCGGCCGGCATTCTCAGGAATAAGGCTTGTGAGCAGCCGTGGTGTAAAGGGCCAAAAGGCGCGCACCTAGGAAGAGGGCAAGGGAATATTTTGTGGGCTGCCAAAGGGAAGCTTGGCATGCCCAGAGCTCTTGCCTAGCTGCCCTTGCTGTTCGGACAGGCGTCTGAGCAGTTGGGCATTCTTAGGAGGCAGCTGTGAGTACGCCTGCTGTAATTGTTGACGGGGGAGGAAGGCGAGATGGGTACACCTTGTGGGGCTGCCCAAGGCTAGTTTCGCATACCCGCGCTCTTGCCCAGCAGCCCTTGCTCGTTGGACAGGCATTTGAGCAACGTGGCATTGCTAGGAGGAAGGCGGGAGTAGCGGTGCTGTTAATGTCGACAGGAAAGGAAGGCAGCTGTGAAAGTGCTATGGGGCTGCCCTGCGCATGCAGGTCAAGCTTGCTTGGCAACAGCTCTTGCCTGTCAGCGTCGGCTGTTCAAACAGGCAGCTGAGCAGGCGGGCATTCTTAGGAGGCAGCTGTGAGTGGACGTGGTGTAAGTGTCCACAGGGGAGGATGGCGAGATTGGGCATGTCTTGTGGGATTGCCCGAGGCAAGCCTGGTGTGCCCAGACCTCTGATCCATGTGAACTGATAGGTGGGAGAGTTTGAGCAGTTTCACACTCTTAGGAGAAAGGTGGGAACAGGCCTGGTGTTATTGTCGACTAGGGGCGCGGGAGGCAATGTCATGGGGCTGCCCTAGCCTGACTCTGATTAACTCTAGATGGTGGCAGTCCAAGATTCCTTAACACTGAACTCCTTTGGAAGGAGTCCTGCTTTGCGAATTTCACTGGGTAGGAGCCCTTTCTCACCTGCCCGAGTTGTTGCAACTGGTCCGGATTGTGTCCATTTGGCTTGGATACAATGGACCGCCAAAGAAACATTAGTTTGAGCTCCTCCTGCTGCAACTAAGGAAGCTGATGAGCTTGCCTTCTTTGAGCTCCCACTGAGGTAGAAATCTGAGAGGAGCACCGTTGATTACGTCCAAGAGGTAACAGAGATGATCGTAATGGCTTTGCTTTGTCTAATCTAGACACATCTCTGTTTGTGGCACTTACTTATTCACTAATGCCTCAGCATCGATGCTATTTAGAACTCCTAATCCTGGCCCTGTAACACCACTGACATTCTTTCTCGCCATTTGGCGCTTCAGGTCCGCTTGCGTAACCATTCCATCCATGTGGTGTAAGCTATATTTAAAAATGGCAGACAGGATGGCTTAATCATAGACATGTTCTCTTGCCTGAGTAACGCTACAGGTTTTAGAGACCACAAAGGGTTCAACAGTAACTTTTGTGTTCCGGTTGATTTAACTGCGTGGGAGCTCTGCGGAGATGGTCGGGCTGTTCCTGCAGTGACCGCAGGGAAAGTTAAAATGGAGAGCATTGGGGAAGTGGTTAAAGCAGGAGAGAGTGTTGAAAGCCTGCTCCTGAGAGTGCAGGGTAGAACTAATGGCGTAGACTTACAAGTTACACTCCCATTACAAGAGCGTTCGTTAGAACACATCACTGGGGTCTGCCGGGACCCGGGCAATGGAAGGCGGAAGTTTTCAGTGCAATCGTCTCTCCGGCACCAGGCGAGAGTCACTACAATTTGTAGTTAGTGACACACTGGACTTCTCAGTTTGGGTAATGTCTTGGTCCCATTTCTATCCGTATGGGATGCTCCTCCAGGGCTTTTGCCTCACCTTCAACGTGGTAGGCACTGCAACATGCTGTCAACTCTGTGGATGCGCTATTTGATACAAGTAGGAACAATAGCGTTCCTCATTTGCTTCCCAAATTGCTTCTCCTCGATTTTGGCTACAACACATTTTACTCGCAGGTTGGTTTTTTGCTAGGGCGGTTAAACAATACTCCAGTGCAAGCACAAATGTCATGACAACAACTAACAACACAAGCAAGTGTTACACGCCACACTTTGTAACATTTAATGTCCAGTACGGCTTAGCTCATGTGGTGCTTCCAAGAGCTTCCGGTCCACTCAGCCGCTTTACATCTGACTAGAGCCAATTTTCTTTACCTGGAAGTTTAACAGTGAAATAAGAACTCAACAATACAGTGTAGGGGCCTCCCGAGATTTGGTTGCACTTCGGACTTTCAGGTGACTATCTGTACCAACCCCTTATGTCCAGGCTGGATAGCGTGTGCTTGCACGCCACCTGGTACTGAGTGGGCCCACTGAGCTTTTCCCCTGCCTTTTGTAAGTGTAATTCGCTCATCTCCACCCAAGCGGTTGCTTTTAGCCTGAGTTGCCCACTGTGGCTAAAGGTCTCCCCAAAAGAATTTCCACTGGCAATAGTCTTAGAGGCTGTCACGGAGGATTCTGAACATCCCATAGTGCTAAGTTTAGGGCTGCTGGTAAAAATGACCTCACTACCTCAGCAAGCAGCTATTGGCCTGCCACTTGCCAATCAGGCACTGAGGCAGAAGTGAGCTCAGAAGCACAGGCAGGACTCATGGCGCTCTGAGTGCCTCATCAGGCACTTAGGTCAAAGGGACCTCACAAGCACAGCCAGCAGCTCTGGGCCTGCCATGGCGCATCAAGCACGGAGAAAGAAGGGAACACCCAAGCAGGCCAGCAGCCATGGGCGTGGCAGTGCATGCCCATGCATGCAATGGCATGCAGGTCAAAGTGACATCATAAGACACAACCAGCAACCATGGGCCTGCCACTGCCCTTTTTGGCATGGAGACACAAGTATCCTCACAAGCAAAGCCAGGAGGCATGGCCCTGCCACTGGCCTATCAAGCACAGAGGCAGAAGCAACCTCACAAGCAGAGCGAGGACTGATGGGCCTGACTGGCCTACCAGGCCGTGAGGCAGAAGTGACATGACTATCTCATCCAGCAGTGGTGGGCCTGACAATATCATTTCAGGCAGTACAGGTAAATACAGGTAAAGTGCTAACACAGAACGTTGAAGGACCATAACAGAAAAAAGGCACTTGGAGGCCTGAGCACTGGAAAAAAGGGCACTAGGAGGACATGCACTGCAAAAAATATGCACATGGAGGACACTATACTGGAAAAAAAGGCACTTTGGGAGCCTGCATCGCAAAAATAGGCACTTGGAGGCTGCTAGACTGGAAAAAAAGGCACTTAGATGCCCCTTCACTGCAAAAAAAGGCACTCAGACAGCAGTGCACCTCAAAAGGAGGCACTCGGAGGCCCCTGCACCACAAAAAAAGGCACCCGGACAACAGTGAATCACAAGAAAAGGCACTCGGAAGCCCCTACATCACAAAAAAAGGCACTTGGAGGCTAGTACACTGCAAAAAAAAAAGGCACTCGGAGGACCATGCACGGCAAAAAAAGGCACTCGGTGGCCCCTACAGCACAAAAGAAGGCACTCGGGGGCTGCTACAATGTGAAACAAGGCACTCGGAGGCCCCTGAACCACAAGAAAAGGCACTTGGGGCCACTACACCACAAAAAAAGGTACATGGAGGACCACACACCCCAAAATAACAGCACTCGGAGGCCCCTACACCACAAGAAAAGGCACTCGGTGGCTCCTACAGCACAAAAAAAGGCACTCGGGGGCTGCTACAATGTGAAACAAGGCACTCGGAGGGCCCTGCACCACCAAAAAAGGCACTCGGAAGCCCCTACACCACCAAAAAACGCACTTGGAGGCTAGTACACTGCAAAAAAATGCACCCTGTGGCTCCTACAGCACAAAAAAGGCACTCGGAGGCTGCTACAATGCGAAAAAAAGGCACTCGGATCCTGCTACACCGGAAAAATAAGGCACGCGGAGGGCCCTGCACCACAAAAAAAGGTACTCGGAGGCTGCTACACCGTAGAGAAAGGCACTCGGAGGCCCCTGCACTGGAAAAAAAAGGCACTCGGAGGCCAGTGCACCCCAAAAAAGGCACTTGGAGGCTGCTACAATGCAAAAAAAGGCACTCGGAGGCCTCTACACCACAATGAAAAGGCATTAGGAGGGCCTTACGCTGGCAAAAAAGGCACTAGGGGGCATCTACACTGCAAAAGAAGGCACTCGGAGGCCACTACACTGGAACAAAAGGCACTCGGAGGCCCGTGCACCACAAGAATAGGCACTTGGTGGCCTCTGAACCACAAGAAAAGGCACTCAGAGGCCTCCACACTGCAAAAAAAGGCACTCGGAGGCTCCTGCACCACAAAAGAAGGCACTCAGAGGCCCCTACACCACCAAGAAAGGCACTCGGTGGCCCCCACATTGCAAAAAAAGGCACTTGGAGGCTACTACACTGCAAATAAACGCACCCTGAGGCCCCTGCACCGCAAAAAAAGGCACTCGATGGCCCCTACGCTGGAAAGAAAGGCGCTCGGAGGGCCCTGCAGCACAAAAAAAGGCACTTGGCTGCCCCTACACTGGAAAAAAAAGGCATTTGGTGGCCCCTACACCACAGAAAAAGGCACTCGGGGGCCGCTACAATGCAAAAAAAGGTACTCAGAGGCCCCTACACTGGAATAAAAGGTACTCAGAGGCCAGTGCACCACAAGAAAAGGCACTCGGTGGCCCCTGCACTGCCAAAAAAGTCAATCACAGGCCCCTGCACAGCAAAAAAAGGCACTCAGAGGCTGCTACAATGCAAAAAAAAGGCACTCGGAGGACCACACCACAAAAAAAGGTACTGGGTGGCCCCGACAGCACAAACAAAGGCACTCGGGGGCTGCTACAATGTGAAAAAAAGCACTTGGAGGGCCCTGCACCACCAAAAAAGGCACTCGGAGGCCCCTGCACCACAAAAAAAGGCACTCAGAGGCCCCCACATTGCAAAAAAAGGCACTTGGAGGCTACTACACTGCAAAAAATGCACCCTGAGGCCCCAGCACCTCAAAAAAAGGCACTCCGGTGCCCCTACACTGGAAAGAAAGGCACTCAGAGGGCCCTGCAGCACAAAAAAAGGCACTCAGCTGCCCTTACAGTGGAAAAACAGGCACTTGGAGGCCTCTACACCCCAGAAAAAGGCACTCGGTGGCCCCTACACTGCAAAAAAAGGCACTCGGGGGCTACTACAATGTGAAACAAGGCACTCGGAGGGCCCAGCACCACCAAAAAAGGCACTCGGAGGCTCCTGCACTGCAAAAAGAGGCACTTGCAGGCCTGTACACCAGAAAAAATGGCACTCAGAGGCCGCTACACCACAGAGAAACGCACTCGGAGGCACCTGCAACAGAAAAAAAATGCACTCAGAGGCCCCTACACCACAAGAAAAAGCACTCGGCTGCCCCTACACTGGAAAAAAAGGCACTCGGAGGCCCGTACAGCACAAAAAAAGGCATTTGGGGGCTGCTACAATGCAAAAAAAGGCACTCGGCTGCCCCTACACTGGAAAAAAAAGGCACTCGGAGGCCCCTACAGCACAAAAAAAGGCACTCGGAGGCCCCTACAGCACAAAAAAAGGCACTTGGGGGCTGCTACAATGCAAAAAAAGGCACTCGGAGGCCCCTGCAGCACAAACAAAGGCACTCGGCGTGCCCTGCACCAGAAGAAAAGGCACTCGGGGCCACTACACCACAAAAAAAAGATACATGGAGGACCACACACCCCAAAATAACAGCACTCGGAGGCCCCTACACCACAAGAAAAGGCACTTCGGGGCTGCTACAATGTGAAACAAGGCACTTGGAGGCCCCTGCACCACAAAAAAGGCACTTGGAGGCCCCTGCACCACAAAAAAAGGCACTCAGAGGCCTCTACAACACCTTCCACTTCCCTATCAGACACAGAGGCTGATGTGACCTGACAAGGACAGGAAGCCGCCTGGGGCCTGCCAGTGGCCTATCAGGCACTGGTAATTCTGTGAGCTCACAAGCAGAGTCAGCAGCCATGGGCATCCCACTGCCTGATGAGGCACTGAGACCAAGGTGACCTCAAAATGCAGCCAGCACGCAGAGGCCTGCCACTGGCCTATCAGTCACTCAGACTGCTGTGAGCTCAAAAGGACAGCCAGCAGCCAATGGCCTCGCACTGGCCTATCAGGCAATGGGACTGCTGTGACCTCACGAGCACAGCCAGCAGCTGTGGGTCTGCCACTGGCTATCAGGCACTCAGACTGCTGTGAGCTCAAAAGGACAGCCAGCAGCCAATGGCCTCGCACTGGCCTATCAGGCAATGGGACTGCTGTGAGCTCACAAGCACAGCAAACAGCCATGAGCCTGCCACTGCCCTATAGGGCACAGAGGCTGCTGTGACCTCACGAGCACAGCCAGCAGCCAGGGGCCTCCCATTGCACTACAAGGTACAGAGACAAATGTTACCTCACAAGCACAGCCAGCAGACAGAGGCCTCCCACGGGCCTATCAGGAATAGGACTGCTGTGACCTGACAAGCACAGCCAGCAGCCATGGGCCTGCCACTGGCCTAGGAGGCACTGAGGCTGCTGTGACCTCACAAGCACAGTCAGCAGCCAGTGGCCTGCTGCTGGCCTATCGGGAACGGAGGCTGCTGTGACCTGACAAGCACAGCCAGCAGCTATGGGCCTGCCACTGGCCTATCGGGCCATGGGACTGCTGTGACCTCACAAGCACAGACAGCAGCTTTGGGCCTGCCACTGGCCTATGAGGCACGGAGGCTGATGTCACCTCACAAGCACAGGCAGCAGCCAGGGGCCTCCCACTGCCCGATGAGGCGCTGACACTGCTGTCAACTCAGAAGCACAGTAAACAGTCAGGGGCCTGCCATTGCCCTGTAGGGCACTGAGGCTTCTCTGACCTCACAAGCCCACCCAGCAGTCATTGGCCTCAAACTGGCCTATCAGGCACTGAGGCTGCTGTGACCTCACAAGCACGGCCAGCAGGCATGGGCATCCAACTGCCCTATAAGACACTGAGGCTGCTGTGACGTCACAAGCAAAGCCAGCAGCTGTGGGTCTGCCCCCGGCCTGTCAGGCAATAGGACTGCTGTGACCTCACAAGCACAGCCAGCAGCTATGGGCCTGCCACTGGCCTATAGGGCACTGAGGCTGCTGTGACCTCACAAGCATGGCCAGCAGGCATGGGCATCCAACTGCCCTATAAGACACTGAGGCTGCTGTGACATCACAAGCAAAGCCAGCAGCAGTGGGTCTGCCACTGACCTGTCAGGCAATAAGACTGCTGTGACCTGACAAGCACAGCCAGCAGCTATGGGCCTGCCACTGGCCTATAGGGCACTGAGGCTGCTGTGACCTCACAAGCACAGCAAGGAGCCAGAGGCCTGCCATTGCCCTATAAGGTACAGAGACAAATGTGACCTCAAAAGGCAGCCAGCAGATGGGGCCTCCCACGGGCCTATCAGGCTGTAGGAGTGTTGTGACCTCACAAGCACAGCCAGCAGCTATGGGCCTGACACTGGCCTATACAGCACGGAGGCTGCTGTGACCTCACAAGCACAGCCAGCCGCCATTAGCCTCCCACTGCCCTAGGAGGCGCTGACGCTGCTGTCAACTCAGAAGCACAGCCAGCAGGGGGCCCTGTAGACTAACTTATGAGGAACTGAGGCTGCTGTGACGTCACAAGCACAGCCAGCAGGGGGCGCTGGACACTAACCTATGAGGCACTGAGGCTGCTGTGACCTCACAAGCACAGCCAACAACCATGAGCCTGCCACTGGCCTAGGAGCCACTCAGGCTGATGTGACCTCACAAGCACAGCCAGCAGCCAGGAGCCTGCCACTGGCCTCGGAGGCACTGAGGCTGCTGTGACCTCACAAGCACAGCCAGCAGCCAGGAGCCTGCCACTGGCCTAGGAGGCAGTCAGGCTGCTGTGACCTCAGCAGCACAGCCAGCAGCCATGAGCCTGACACTGGCCTCGGAGGCACTGAGGCTGCTGTGACCTCACAAGCACAGCCAGCAGGCACTGGCCTGCCCCTTGTATATCAGGCACTGAGGCTGCTGCTGTTGTCCGAAAAGCGGATTCGTTGCCCGGTGTGCAATAAGCCAATAATTACACACTCAGGAGAGACATTTGCTTATTTATTTCAGAGTTGCACAAGCCTGGGTGCTCGGTCGTTTCCCACAAATCAAGCACACACACCCCCCCCCCAACTTTTCAAGTAGCATTTATACAAACAAATTGCCAGATTTGCAATTTTCCCTTTTACACTGATTGGTTAGTGATTTCTTCATTCCCCGGGTCCCACCCCTGTCTCCCAAGGTCCTGATGAGGGGAGATCAATTAACACTGCCCCAGCAGGGACAGTAGGTGTTATCTCCCAAAGTCCTGACAAGGGGGAGATAGTCCAGACCCCTTAATTAACATTGTTTCAGCAGTGAGAGGAGGTTTTGCTTCCCAAGGTCCTGGTGCCCAAGCAGGCCTTATTTCAAAGCCTTGACATCCTCCCTTTCGGAGTGTGGGGCACAGGAATGCAGCCTGCTTGTAACTCCCTTATCTTTCCAGCCTGCACCAGCTCTGGGGCCCTTTCTTACTGAACTAGGAGTGCGGCCTAAGGCTTCAGCAAATTTAGCTACTCATGAAGCAAGTTTTATCTAAGTGGCTACCTCTAGACCACTTCAGACTTAATGTTAGAAGTTATCTTAATCTACCTAGTTCAAACATTGCTTCTGAGCTTCCCAGGGTTGTCTTGTAACAATTCCCCCCTTTGAGACTTATATGATCATTTTCATATTAGTCTCACTCTTTAAAATCTTTCCCATATTAATTTTGTACAACATCTACAAATGCATTGAATCACTACATAAACGCATACAAAAACTACTAACACCATTCCCAAAATTGTTAAACACTTTTTAACCCATGAGCTCACGTCAGGGAACCAGGAAGTCAACCATTTCCATGTTTCTTCAAATCCAAAAGAGGTATCCTCTTTCTGAACCCCATGTAAGATTTCAGTCTGCTTCCAGATTTCATTTAGATCGGTAGAAATTCTCCCGCTTTGATCCACATATACACAGCAACTAGTATTTATTACTGTACATACTCCTCCCTGAGATGCCAATAACATATCTAGAGCCATCCTGTTTTGGGTAGTTATTTTCGCAATTTCTGAAACCTCCTCTTGTAAAGCTGCAGTGGCATCAGAGGTTTTATTCCCTATTTTTTTCAATAACTGCTGAAATATTTACTATTGCTTTTTCAAGTTCACTCACTCCCAGTTGTGGAAACAGCCACCTTACGAATGACTGCAACCTAGTAGGTCGAGCTATTAAAGGATTATTGACCCTCTTTTGTCTCCTTATGAATGTTCTTAGCCAGGATTTTTGGTATTTATTACTCAATTCTTTTCTTATGGTAACATTAGGGATTATTGCCCCTAAAGTACATGTCCCTGACCAATTAGGAGGTAGCACTTTTCGTGCCTTGTTTCCACACAACCAATACCATCCACTACCTTTTGGAACACGCCACCCATTTAGTTCCTTACTTGGCCACTTATAACCTATTCAGGTATCCGAGAGCAATCTTTATAACCTCCTACCTTAATGGCTCCAGTACAGTTGATCGGTTGCTTTCCATAAAGTATAGTTTTCTCCCACCATTTATTACTATTATTACACCTTTGGATACATTGATAATAATCTCCTGTCACCCTCTGGACTTCCCATTCCTGTTTGGTTGTTTCATAGGCACTCCAATTAGTGGGAAGCCCTTGTTGGAAAGTTCAGGGAAGTGGGTACACACCCAGCAATCCCTCTGGTTAACTATCTTCATAGATTTCGTAATTACTTCCAAATGGAGATTGTGACTCCAAAATCCTTCCTGATTCCCTTTAATTGTTTGGCTCAGGTAACCTAGAAAAACTAACCACCACATTTCTCCCCTGGTTGTTAAGGAGAACATCATTTTTACACAGATACCGTAACAACAATATTAACCCTATTCCTAACAAACAGATTAAAGCATTTTTTCCCTGAATACAATCTAAATTTAAAACCGATTCGCTTCTAATACATCTCATATATCTTTATATATTTTTAACTTTAGAGGTTGAACTTGTTCAGCTTTCCACGTCTCTCAAGGTACTGCTTTCACTCGGGTGTAATCTAAAAGTATAACTGGATGTACCTACGGAGAGAAGAACCTTTGCCATAGACAAGAGATAATCACTTAAAATTTGATCACCCTTAACGTGCATTTGAATTTCATTTCCAGTTAAATTTACAGTGTAAGGTTTGCCATACAGAATCTCAAATGGACTAACTTTCTCCCTAACCCTTGGGGTTATTCTGGTTCTTAATAATGCCAGAGGTAAAACATCAGTCCATTTCATCTGAGTCTCCTGACACAATTTTCCTACCTGTCTCTTAATTGTTTGATTCATTCTTTCCACTTTTCCACTGGATTGTGGCCTCCAGGGGGTATGTAAGTCCCATTTAATTTGTAGTATTTTTGAGATTTGGTGTACTATTTCTGCTATAAAATGAGGTCCCCTATCTGAAGAAAACCCTTCTGGTACCCTAAATCTTGGTATGATTTCTTTTAATAACATTTTCACTACCTCCCTTGCTTTAGTGGTACGACACGGGAAAGCCTCAGGCCATCCTGAAAAGGTGTCAACAATTACCAACAAATGTTTATATCCATTACATCTTGGTAATTCAGAAAAAATCAATTTGCCAGTAATCCCCAGGCATGAAGCCCCTTTTTACTTCCCCTGGGGGGGCTTCTTCTGAATCCTGGGATTATTTCTAAGACAGATTTCACATTTTTGTGTAATACCCTTTGCAATTATTAACATACTAACTCCCACAGCAAATCTTTTAACTGTTTCAACCAATGCCTCAGCTCCCATGTGGGTACTACCATGTATGTGCTTCATCAACTTCTTCATTATCGGCAAAGTTACCACACACTGTCCAGTAGATGTCACCCACCATCCTTCAGGAGTTTTTATGCATTTCAGTATTTCTGCTAATTTATTTTCTTTTTCAGTGTATACTGGAATTTCCATTTTTAACATTCTCTCTGGAACTAATGCTGCCACTGACATGGATAATGCTGCCCTTTTTGCAGCCCCATCGGCCTGTTATGGAAATTAGGCTTGTCGGCCACCATAACAGAGTTCGACCCTAGGTTCCCCCAAGTAAAGTTCAGAGCCAAATCAAAACAAATTAAATTTTAATCACACGTGTGCCATAATTACAGCTCGAGCTGGGTGCCTCCGAAGAGGGACCCTAACATAAACAAATCCTGGGTAATTATAGTCTTTTCGACTTCCATTTCCCACCCCTCACGCGATAGTTAGACCAATAGTAATTTTTTGGTCTGGGGTCTCCTGCTCCTCATTGGGTCTCATCGTCTTTCTGAGGCAAGCTGGTTTTCTCCTTATTCTTGTTTTTTTGCAGTCTCTGATGACGGTTGTACTTCTGTTTTTGTTGGGTCTGGCGGTTGCCTCCCAAGGTCTTATTTTCCCCCATTGTTTTGGCGTCTTCCCTCTCGGAGTCGGTGACACAGGTGCGCCGACTGCGTGTGGCTCCCTTATCTTCCCAGCCTGAACGAGCTCTGAGGCACTATTTTTTATTAAACTAAGTAAAGATTCGTTACTTTTCCCACGCACGGCCTAAGGCTTCAGCAAATCTAGCCACTCATGCTAAGCAAGTTTTATGTAAGTTGTGCTAAGCAGCCATTTCTAGACAGTTTCAATTCACTATTCTTTAACAGTTTCCCCCCTTTGTTTTTATGAAGCATCCCTGCTAATATTTTAAACAGAGTTCTCGAAGTCTTTCGAGGCATACTATCACTTTCCATACTCTTATATATAATATGATCGTAAGCAATAGGCATAACACAGTTAAACTGAACACAACTACTACCGGGTGCAATACATGATTATAAATCCCTGTTGTGGTTGGTGACCACCCTAGAAGAGTTTCCCAGCCATGATGTTCTCCGTCCCTTTTTACCCTTTCTAAGATATGATGTATCTCTTTTGCATCATGGTGAACAGTGATTAGAGTTTTCTGTCCACTGTTCCGGATGCGCTCTAGCAGTCGATGCAAATCATCATGTTGCAGTAGTTTCCTTACCAGGGTGAGATTCATCCCAATGGGAGTAGGTAGTAAATTTTGAATTAATGTATAATTAGATTGTAACAATTGATAAGACGTGATAGGAGCTGAATAATTGAAATCACATCCCATGATTTTGGTAAAGCTACAAATACAAATATTTCAATGATTACTCATATCTACTACAATGCCATCTATAACTATAAGACTACAAAAGGTTCTCATACATACACACCCTCTCCCAATATATACAAGTATAGTTGCAGGTGTTTCATCAGGGTGTATTTCAAAGTGACAAACATTTTGCTCAGTGTCAAGACAAATGTCTTGGGCTTTGATGGTATTACTTTCACAAATAAACCCTTGCTGTTCCTGTACAATACATGCGCTAACGTCCACAGTTTGCCATTTATTTCCATTTCGTTGGGCCCATACTCTGTGTTCCAATGGATAGAGTATAGCTCCATTGTGATTTAATCCTAATGCAATGATTGGATATATTGTATATGTTGGAGCATTACGTATTGTTGAAACAAAGGCTGTGGCCTTAGTGTTGATAGGATCATAAGTAAAATTGACCAGATACCACCAGGATTGGAATTCCTTTTCAAATTCGGTCACATTATCCCAAATTACCTTTCGAATTTCAGTGGGTAAAGTGCCTTCTTCCCCTCCCTTATAATCGCTGCTGCCATAGATTGCATCCACAGTTGAGCTTGGATGCAACTGAGGGCCAGGGAAATATTAATTTGGGCTTCCCCAAGTGCATCCACTATCAAGTGGTGATCTTTTTCATTCATTTTTTCCCATTGAGGTAATATCTCGGATGAAAGCCATTGGTTAGTTCCTAATGCTAATAGAGAAGACCTCAATGGATGTTTTAATCTGTATAAGTCACTTGTTGTTGTGCTCAGTTTATTTACGAGTACTTCAGCATCTATACTGTTTAGGACTCCCAATCCTGTTCCTATGATACCGGTCACATCTCTCCTTGTTCATTTTGGAGAGGTGAGGGTTCGCCTATGTAACCACGCCGTCCATCCCACATAGGACGTACCTAAGAATGGTGAACAGGTCAGTTTGATTGTAGAGATATAATTTGCATTAATAGCTCTACTCGTTTGAGAGACCATGATGGATTAAATAACACTCGTTGTTGGCCTGTATTTCTAATCACATATGGTCCAATTTCAAAGATTTGTGGGGATAAGGTTTTCTTACTCTTCATGGTAACAGAGTTATTTATATTGGTGGAAATAATTGTAGTCAGGGTAGGTATTGCTGTACTGGGCTCAATAATGTCTATTTTAAATTCAAATGATAGTCCCACATTGTGGTGAGCCCACATGCAAACTATAACAACAGGTTGTTCTAAGGTAAAATTGTACCAACAATCCAGTTTTTCAGTGGCACAAATTTTCCTTTCTTTTTCATTTGATTTGATTTTAGTGAGAGAGATTTGAGTTGCCTTCTCATGGGTGGACCCGTTGATCACTCGACACCCTATCTTTATTTCCTTTCCTGTCCTTCCCAGGAGTTGGGGAAGTTGGTTAGTATTATCCCAGCTCCATTCATTTTCTGAGTATACTTCAGTTCCATGCATGAGCAGGGTTGAGAGGTTTAAGTTTTTATCAGAACTTAATCCCATACTTCCGGTATACTTAACACGGGCCTGGGACCATGGCCACTCTAAGGTTCTTTGACCACAGCTTAGGGAAAGTAGCATTGCCAGGGTTTGAAACAGCAGGGTGCAGTAAAGGGAAAGAGATTTGTGTTAGTGAGGCGAGTCCGAACAGATTACCCTGGGGAAGTCGTGTATCCCATCGAGCTTTACGTGGTTGTTTTCACTGTTCTGCTGCAACCTCTGCTGTGTTTGCTTCTTGGACTGTCACTCGTTTCATGTGAGAGTGGTGAATCCAATTCTCTTTTCCTAGAATTTTAACAGCGCAGTAAGAACTTAACAATACAGTATAGGGTCCTTCCCATTTTGGTTCTAGTTTTGTTTTTCGCGAGAATACCTTTATCAACACTTTATCTCCAGGCTGTATAGCATGTGCCTGAATGTCTGATGGCACTGGCTGAAACCACTGAGCCTGATTTTGCAAGGCCTTAAACCGTTCTTGTAAGGCTAGTACCTATTGTGTTACTCGTTCATCTCCGTCTAATAGGCTGGTCTTAGCAGGGATATAAGTCCCTGGTATCGCTAAATGTCTCCCAAAAAGAATTTCTGCTGGTGGTAGTCCTATGGGTTGCCGTGGAGAATTTCGAACATCCCACAGAGCTAAGTTTAATGCCTCTGGCCATTTTAGGCTAGCATGTGTGCATATTCTTGCTATTTTCTCTTTTAATGTTCTATTCATTCTTTCTACTTGTCCTGAAGATTGTGGGTGATAAGGAGCATGTAGGTTTCTTTTTATTCCTAACGATTTACATAACTGATTGATTATGCTTGCTGTAAAATGGGCACCCCTGTCTGAATCAATGGCTTCTGGGACCCCATACCTGGGTATGATTTCCTTCAGTAAGGCTTTTACCATTCCCCCTGTGTCAGCCTTTCTTGTTGGAAAAGCTTCTACCCAGCCTGATAACTGATCTACTATCACTAACAAGTGTTTGTATCCATAGACAGATGGCATATCTGCATAAGCTATTTGCAGCTTCTGGAAAGGGAAGTAAGCCCATGGTCGTCCCCCCCCAAATCTGAGCTTGGCTTGTTATTTGAAAACTTCTGGCAGGTCGGGCAGCTATTTGTTATTCTTCTAGCAGCTGCATAGATTCCTGGAGCAGCCCATACTTTCTGTACCTGTTTAGCTATTCCCTCGGCTCCCCCATGAGCTTTATCGTGAAACCACCTAGCTATAGTAATTAAATATTTTTTTGGTAGAATTGGTTTTTCCCCAATTGTCCATATTCCGTCACCATTTTGTTTTGCTTCCCACTGTTCCCATTGTTTTTTCTCTTCCACTGAGCAGTCTTTTTCATACATAGTTTTGGGGTCTATTAAGTTTGGCCACTCACTCTGGTCCATCCTTGGAACTGCCCCCATACATTCTCTCAGAGGTTGTCGAGCTGCAGCCCTCGCAGCAGCGTTGGCTAGAGCATTTCCTCTGCTAATTTCTGTAGTGTCTTTAGTATGGGCTGGGCAGTGTATTACCGCAATTTCTTTGGGCAGTTGAACTGCTTCCAGCAAATTACGTATTTCTTCTCCATTAGCTAATTTCTTTCCTGATGACGGCAAGAATCCTCGTTCTTTCCATAACATCCCTGTTGCATGACACACTCCAAATGCATATTTAGAGTCGGTATAGATATTTACCTGCAAGCTCTTACCTATTTTTTGCTGCTTGGGTCAATGCTATTAATTCTGCTCCTTGAGCACTTACTGATGGAGACAAAGGATTGGCCTCGAGCACCTCAAAGACGTTAGTGACAGCATAGCCGGAGTGACGTCTTCCGTCCAAATAATAGGATGACCCATCTGTAAACAGAACTAAGTCCGGGTTCTCCAAAGGTTCATCTTTAAGGTCCTCCCGGGGCTTGCTCGAGCTGACGACCACCTGCTCACAGGAATGATGTGGCTCTCCGTCCTCCGGTTGAGGCAATAGCGTTGCTGGATTCAAAATATTGCATCTTTTGAAAGTCACATTATCTGCATGCAGTATTATCAGTTCATAGCGGTCAGCTCTCTGTGGGGATAGTGCTTGAGTCGCATATTGCTTCATTAACAGTTCTACTTCATGTGGCACATACACAGTTAATGAATGACCCAAAACCACAGGTCGTGTTTTTTTCAATAAGAGCTGCAGTAGCTGCTGTTGCTCTGATGCATCCTGGAGTGCCTTTAGCTACCTCATCTAGTTGCGTGGAGTAATAGGCCACTGGTCTACGGTGAGGGCCTAGTTTTTGGGTGAGTACCCCACTTGCTACTCCCTGTCGCTCATGGACAAATAATTCAAATAGTTTGCTATAATCTGGTAACCCGAGAGCAGGGGCTGAAACCAACGCTTTTTTCACAGATGTAAAAGCTTTCTCCCTTTCTGGGCCCCAGGCCAAAGGCTCTATCTCCTCCTTTTTTGTTGCCTGTACCAGAGGCTTAGTAAGTTCTGCTAACCCCGGAATCCACGGTCGGCAGAATCCTACAGCTCCTAAAAATCCCCTAAGCTGTTTTTTTGTTACAGGACGAGGCATATCAAGAATTGTCTTTACTCGTTCTGGATCAACTAACCTGTGTCCTTCTCTTAAGATAAAACCCAAATATTTTACCTCTCTTTGACACAGCTGGAGTTTAGACAGAGATGCTCGATGCCCTTTTTCTGCAAGAGCGTTACATAGAGAAACAGTATCTTTCAAACATGTCTCATAATCTTTACTTGCTAATAACAAATCATCTACATATTGTATTAATACAGAATGTCCTGGAAGTTCGATATCTGAGAGGTCATTTTTAAGTATACGCGAAAAAATAGTCGGAGACCCAGTAAATCCCTGTGGCAGCCTTGTCCAAGTTAATTGTTGTCCCTTCCAAGTGAAAGCAAAGAGATCTTGGCTATCTTCAGCTATCGGTATACTAAAAAAGGCTGCTGTTAGGTCAATCACAGTAAAATAAGTTGCCCAGTGGGGTATCTGTAGTAAAATGGTTGATGGGTCGGGGACTACTGGATGTGGAGCAACTACATGTTGGTTTATAGCCCTGAAGTCTTGTACAAAGCGATACTCTGGATCACCATCAGCATCTTGCCTGTTCTTTTTAACTGGCAGAATTGGGGTGTTATATGGGGATTCACAGACTCTAAGGATACCCATTTTCAGATAACGATCAGTTTGTTTTTGGATACTCTTCTCTGCTTCCTTTGGGATAGGATATTGTTTAACTGCAGGAGGCAATCCCCCCTTTGTTTTTATCGAGACTGGACTGGCTGATTTCAGTAGTCCCACATCCATTCCTGAAGAGCTCCATAATTTTTTAGAAACTGATTCTAAACCTGTTGGAATTTGCAGATTAGTTGACTCTGGTTCTGGTGTCTTAGCCAGAACACATGAACCCATAATTATTAGCTTTATCCCTTCCGGCTGTAAGCAGATCTGAGTATCCAAGGCTTGCAGGAGATCTCTCCCCAAAAGGCATATAGGTGCGTCTGTGGAAATTATAAAATGTCCCCACACTGTTTTACCCTCAATAGTGAGTAATAAGGGCTTAGATAACATTCATTCGCCCTTTCCCATCACTCCTTGCATCGCTATTTTATCTGATGATTTGCATCCTTTAGGCTCAAAATTTAAAAGGGAAAGGGTGGCTCCAGTATCCACTAGAAAGGGAACTTCTAAACCTTCAGTATTGCCATTACGTGACCCTCAAAATCCAAAACTACATCCCATAAATTTACTCCAATTTCCACAGTATTTTCTGAGTCTCCTGTTTCCTCTCATTGTGGATTGACTGGGAATCGCCTGGTCTCCTCCTTAGTGTTTGATTGTCTCATGCCGGTTCCTCTGTTCCTAACTACACGGGGCCTCACTGGGCACTCCTGCTGCCAGTGTCCTTGTTCCCCACAATAATAACAATCATTAACTCCTGACTGTACAGCACGTTCACTTTGGTTCCATCTATCTCTCCTGGCTCTTTCACCTCCCCTCCCCCTGGGTCCTCTAAATCCATCTCTTAACACAGCTGCTAACACACTAACTTCCTCTTTTTTTTGCTGTCTCTTTTCTTTTGCCCTCTCCTCCTCTCGACTATTATACACAAATGTGGCTAAACGTATTATTTCATCCATTCGCTTTCCTGGCCAGTCAGGAACATGTTTGGAAAACTACTTTCTAATGTCCGGGGCTGCTTGGTCTACAAATGTGGAAATCATTAGCGGCCTGTTAGCCTCGGCTTCTGGGTCTAGTCCTCCCCCATACATTCTGACTTGCTTAATTAGCCTAGCAAAGAAAGCCGAGGGGTGTTCCTCTGCCTGTTGCTGACACTCCCTTACTTGCAGTCTTTTGTCCTGCCAAACGTATAGCTTCTTCTAAGCCCTCTCTGGCTAATTGCAACTGCCTGTAATCTGCATCTACATTATGATTCCATCCGGGGTCCACAGCTGGCCAGGCTGTTTGAGCAGCCCCAACACACCCCTCTCTGCTGCCCAACGGTGGTTTGCATCCAAAATTGAGCACCTTTCATCTGGAGTGAACACAGATTCAAGGAGCATTTGTACATCTCCCCAGGTAGGGTCATACGCCCGCATAATTCCCCTTATGATTTGTAACACTCTTTCTGGATCATCCCTAAGTCTGGGGAGCCGTTGACTCCATATAATTAAATCTTGGGGTCTCCAGGGTCGGTAAACTCGTGTAGTGGCGACCCGAGGTACCCCTTCCAGACCGGGTGGGGGCACTCCTGGCACAGGAAGGCCTTCCAGAGGAGCTTGAAAGGCGGGGGCGGAAGGCAAGCGGGGGTGTAGGGAAGCTGAAGCAGAGGGTAGCGCATAGGGTGGAATAGTTTCCACAAGCGTTTCAGCAGCTGCGGTACTTACAGCATTCTGAGGAAAGAGTCTCTCTTTCCTAGGCGCCTCTTTTCATCTAGCAAATGCCCAGTTGTCCCATACATACCAGTAATCCATTTGTCTGGGGAACCTATTCTGCAAATGATGACGCAGGAAAGTTAGTTCCTGGTAACTGAAGGACCCCTGGGGTGGCCATCGCTCTGCCAGATTACCTTCCTTAGTCAGGAACGGCCAATCCTCCTGACATAGTTGGACTAACCTTTTTCTCCCTAAATTTTTGGTACCATCAATCTTACTCCAGTTTACCAAAATTTCGGCTAAGGGCGTCCCCTTTTCTATGCCGAAATTATTTCCCATATTGAGTTCCTGAAAAGTGCGTCTTAAGCAAATCAGGCAGTGCACTTCCTTCCCGGTAACACCAGTCCCTGTAGCTGGTGTGATCACACACACTATTTCTCTCCCTCTCTTTCTCTCGCTCTCTGGGAACTGCACTCACACCACCCGCGTCTTTAACTGCTAGGACTGCTGTCCCTTCGCAGCAGGCGGCTTCTCAGCCGACGGGTGCCCCAATCGGTTCCCAGGCTACACGCACTCACACACACACACACACACACACACACAAACACACAGTGCTGTTTACACTCACACCAGTCACGGTGACTCTAGATTTCGGTCTTACAGTTTTGCAGTGCGCCTTATGCTGATCAGGCTGCACAACCCTCCTCCGGCCGGACCGAGCTGGGACTTAAAACCCACTCTAACCCTGGGGATGGGACTCCTACCTGTCCCCCTGGTATGCCTTACAGTGGCCAGCCCGCGTACCCCCCCCACACACCTGGTACGCCTTACGGTGATCAGTCCGCGTACCCTTTCAGTGCACTGTTACCAGACCAGAATTTAGAATTTAGGCGGGAGTTTAAGACTCACCTTCTCGGTGCCTCTCGTTGCCAAAGATCCCAGGTGAACTCACCCGATGGCGCCAGATGATTGTTTGGAGATGAGAGGCCCCAACGGTGGTCGCCTAGGGTCCCATCTGGGGTGCCAAACTGTTATGGAAATTAGGCCTGTCGGCCACCATAACAGGGCTCGACCCTAGGTTCCCCCAAGTAAAGTTCAGAGCCAAATCAAAACAAATCAGATAATTTTAATCACGCGCGTACCGTAATTACAGCTCGAGCTGGGTGCCTCCGAAGAGGGACCCTAACATAAACAAATCCTGGGTAATTATAGTCTTTTCAACTTCCATTTCCCACCCCTCACGCGGTAGTTAGCCCAATAGTAATTTTTTGGTCTGGGGTCTCCTGCTCCTGATTGGGTCTCATCATCTTTCTGAGGCAAGCTGGTTTTCTCCTTTTTTTTGTTTTTTTGCAGTCTCTGATGATGGTTGTACCTCTGTTTTTGTTGGGTCTGGCGGCTGTTTCCCAAGGTCTTATTTTCCCAATTGTTTTGGCGTCTTCCCTCTCGGAGTCGGTGACACAGGAGCGCAGACTGCGTGTGGCTTCCTTATTTTCCCAGCCTGAATGAGCTCTGAGGCACTATTTTTTATTAAACTAGGTAAAGATTCGTTACTTTTCCCACATGCAGCCTAAGGCTTCAGCAAATCTAGCCACTCATGCTAAGCAAGTTTTATGTAAGATGTGCTAAGCAGCTATTTCTAGACAGTTTCAATTCACTATTCTTTAACACTCACAAACACAGCCAGCAGCCAGGGGCCTCTCTCTCGCCTATGAGGCACTGAGGCTGCTGTGACCTCACAAGCCCACCCAGCAGTCATTGGCCTCAAACTGGCCTATCAGGCACTGAGGCTGCTGTGACCTCACAAGCACGGCCAGCAGGCATGGGCATCCAACTGCCCTATAAGACACTGAGGCTGCTGTGACATCACAAGCAAAGCCAGCAGCTGTGGGTCTGCCACTGGCCTGTCAGGCAATAGGACTGCTGTGACCTGACAAGCACAGCCAGCAGCTATGGGCCTGCCACTGGCCTATAGGGCACTGAGGCTGCTGTGACCTCACAAGCACAGCGAGGAGCCAGAGGCCTGCCATTGCCCTATAAGGTACAGAGACAAATGTGACCTCAAAAGGCAGCCAGCAGACGGGGCCTCCCACGGGCCTATCAGGCAATAGGACTGCTGTGACCTGACAAGCACAGCCAGCAGCTATGGGCCTGCCACTGGCCTATCAGGCACTGAGGCTTCTCTGACCTCACAAGCACAACCAGCAGCTATGGACCTCGCACTGGCTATCAGGCACTCATACTGCTGTGACCTCACAAGCACAGCCAGCAGCCATGGGCCTGCCCCTGGTGTATGAGGAACTAGGACTCCTGTGCCTTCACAAGCACAGGCAGCAGCTGTGGGCCTGCCACTGAACTGTGAAGCACGGAGACAAACATGGCCTCACAAGCACAACCAGCAGCCAGGGGCCTGCCACTGCCCTATGAGACACTGAGGCTGCTGTGACCTCACAAGCAAAGCCAGCAGCCAGGGGACTCCCTTTGGCCTATGAGGCACTGATGCTGCTATGACCTCACAAGGACAGCCAACAGCCAGGAGCCATCCCACTGGCCTATCAGGCTATAGGACTGCTGTGACCTCACAAGCACAGCCAGCAGCTATGGGCCTGCCAGTGACCTATCAGACACGTGTCGCGGCCCGAAAGGAGTCGTTCAGGACGACCTCCCTCCCCTTAGGACCAACGACCAAGTTCGTGATGCCCTTGCACTCAATTAAGGTGAAAACGACACCAGCCAACCAGTTTAAGATTTATTAAGGCAAAATGGAATCAACTAACGAGACATGTCCCGCGTCACACGTTTAGGGAAAAAGAGAGGAAAAAGGGAAGAGAGAGAGAGAAAGATATCACCACCCGTGGATCCAGCGGCGTCCCGTTGGTCCTCTTCTTTTGGGAGTCCTTGCGGCGGGGCGGGGGGGCAGAGGGGGGAAGCTCCCGTCTGGTTCCGCTGACTCTGCTCGAGTTCTTCAGTCGTCGCAAGCAAGCCCCCCCATTCACACAGTCTGCAGTTTTTATAGGTTCTTGCCCGGCCTCTGGGAGGTGCTTCCTCGCTTCCCATGCAGATTAACCGTCATGCGCAGTCCGCCCTCTCGGAACCTTCCAGAAATGGGCTGGGGTATCTGGGGGTCTCCTGCTCATGCGCAGATGGCAAATGAGTACGTGCGGTTCGTGCCCTAGAGACGCCCTTCTGCCCTTTTCGCACCCTTTTTACCCCGTGCAGGTGCACGAGGTTGTTTACTTCGCAGACGGCTCCCGGGGGCGCCAGCGCGGCATTGCCCGACACACCTTGGCAGCGGCAGCTTTGCAGCAGCAGCAGCAATGTCAAGACAAAACCGCATTTAGTACCGGTCCTCTACACCACCCCGTGTCTCAACATTGCAGCTTGGCAGCAGGAGAGAGAGAGAGAGAAAGAAAGCAAGCAAGGAAGGAAGGAAAGGAGAGAGAATTAGGGACGGGGGGGAAGTCGTGGGAACAACATGGGTTTGGGTAAAAAATAAAGTGCTTAACAGTGATTAAACAGAGGTCTTGCTCAATGCAAGCTTATTCTTTAACAACTTCAACAACAGTTAACTTTACAAAACAGACATCAAAACTGAGTTAATGAGGTAGGATTGTTACAATAGGCATAAAACAGCTGGCAAATGCGCTGTGGATGTCAATATGCAATTTCCTCCTTCAGGAGAAACTGGGAAATGATGGGTACTGTGGTTGGCCACGGCCAATGGATGGCACGGATTTTCTTTATGCCGTCCGGCAAGGTGGTAGGAACAAATTGCATATTTGACACAACATGTCCGATTAATTGAACAAAGCAAGGAATTATACAAGAACATTAAGGCGGCAACTGCACCTAACAAATACAATATTAACTGTTTCACCCACGGTGCCCCCAGTAACCAGGACTACAAATCGCCACTCCAGCCATTCCAGGTTTGGACGAGGACGTGGGCTATTTTTCTGATATCTTTGGTTAACTGGAGAACTACTTCGCCTACATCATCTATTTCCAAACAACAGTTAGGAATATTTAATTTCCCCCACACTTCTCCCTCTTCAGCTAACAGGTAATCTAAAAACCATGTGGTGCTGAAGGATTGCCGTGCGCATCTGTTGGGATTGCCAAGTTAGAAGATCTATGGTGTCAGCGGTTTTGTTGGTAATAATTTCTAGAGCCGCTTGTAGTCTGATTATTTCCCCATTTTTGCGTCCCGCCCAAATTTCCCTTAATGGATCGCGTCTTACAGGCAACACTTCTGTCTCCAAGGTTATCATATACCTTTATGCCTAACCGAGGTCCACTTGTTTCTGGCAAAAGGAAAAACAAAGGTCTGATAATCCCTATATAACAAATTCCCAACCACCCCGTGGGTAAAAATGTATATGCTGTGTGCCTGCATATCCAGTAATGCCCCTTCTTAGCTCCAATGCCCTGAGCAAATGGCCCGTTTATCCCTGGTGGGAATTGAAAGTAAGTTGCATCTCTGTTGCCCAGAGGGCTGAAGAAGGTGGTTGCCCCATCACCTATTTGGCCGGTACAATACCAAGCCCCAGAAGTGTATTCTGGTGGTAGGTTTGCCATAGCACATATAAGCACATTAAGACAAGAAGTATCTTTCCAACACAAGTTAAGAATGCCATTCTTGGCTGTTGTGTTTTCAACAATAAAGCTAATTATGATCGCAGCACACAATTACAAAAAATGATAAAAATAACTGTTATAACTACCACAGGTAGTATCGTTGAGGACACTCAAGCTCAACATAAGACAAGTCTTCTTCCCCAGTGCCCTCTTCCTTTTACATTGTTGACCTAAAAGGAAGGGAGGATCCACCTGGCATGGATTCTATGATCTTTCCCATGGGCATCAGTAGCTACCCATGCATACAGATTTTTTGAAGCTTTTAGTACTAGAGGTATTTGTCCCACAGTGGGTAAGTCCACTAGAACCGGTTGTCCCGGGTAATACAAGGGATTCCTCGGTTTCTTATTCTCCCCAGTCCCAGGTAAGAGGGATGGAGGATTAGGGCAAAAAGCAGCGAGTCTGGGGCAGCCATTTACTCCCCATCGTCCATTGACTTTAGTTACTGCATCAGATATTCGTCACGCCCATCCGGGATTGTGCGGTCTCAGGGTTCGTTTTAAGAGTCCTGGGGTGCAGACGGGGTCTTGGGATAAGGGAGGAGGAACTTTGGGGTTTGAGGAAGATGGGGTTCCCCTTATCCTGTCCCAACTTCTTACCAAACCTTCCAGGTTGGGAGTTGGTAACCTATCCATGACTTCTCTGGGAATTCCCTTTGAAATGCCTTCTGCCCATAATAATTGTCTCCTGCTATCCAACACCCGTACCGGTTTCCCAGGATGTGGGTGTTGCAGGGATTTATATTGCCTCCCACTTTCCTCAACTCTTCTTATTTCTGCTTTATGCTTTGTTTCCCCCTGGCCAGTGAATCCCATACGCCTTCCGTAATTAATTAGCTCCTGTGCCACCTCCCCCCAAGTCATGTCGGGGGGGCCTCCCCTTCGTCTCAGTCGGGGAGTTCGTAATCGGTCTTGCAGCTGAACAGCATCAGGAAGTCCCCTGATCAGAGGATGTAACCTCTCGGGGTCTGCCACACACTGCATGGGGGAGGGCTGCTGCGGAAGCAGCAAACGGTCATGCATCAATTGGAGGCAAGCAGTTTTCTGCACGCTTTCCAGAATGTGGCCCGCTGTGGGTGTTTTAATAGAAAAAGGGTCTCCTCTTTCCATTGGGTCTAATCCTCCTGCCCAGTAGGCTACCCTCTGGGTCAAGGACCATGGTTCCCTGTTATCATTTGTGGTTAGAAAAACTCTGGGTCCCCAATATCCTCTAGCTTCATCTTCGCTCAGCAGAATGCGATCCCCCCCGGTGAGGGAGACTCTCCACACATACTCAGTTTCAGTTTCCCGGGAGCCCCGGGAGTATTTTTCCTGTATTTTAGCCAAGTCCTGAGGGGAATAGGGGATAATACGCGTGGTACGTCGTTGAATACCCCCCTGACCATTATCAGTGGTTTCCGTTTTAATCAAGGGTCTCATTACTACATTCCCATCTCCAGGATAAAAGCAGTTCCTGCTGTCTTCTAATTCTTTAATTGGATATATGGATTTTAGATCAGATGCCTGTTTTCCGTCTAGTTCGGCCAAATTCGAGAATCCCGGTTCACTATCATTAACCCCCCGCCTGTTTTCTTCCAATTCAGACCGCAGGATTCTCTCTCGGTCTAGTGAGTCTGATAAGATTATGTGAAGCCGCTGAGTATGGTTGCGCTCCACAGTGAGTTGACTTTGCAAGTTTCTTACCTGTTCTTGCAAAGACTCAACTGTCTCTTTGGCTCGACTCCGGGAGTCTTGCAAGAACTCGATTGTCTCTTTGGCTCGACTCTGGGAGTTTCTTATGTGTTCTCCCAAGGACTCAATGGTCTTTTTATCACCTTGCCTCCCCCACCGGGCAGCAATTAGTGCCGCCCCTAAAACACCACAAACTGTTGCCCGAGCCATGCCAAGAGAGAGCAGGGCTTTATAGCCCTTCAGATTCGCAAAAAGAGGATTATCCTTCATTGTCGGATCCTCTGTACTACAAATTATTCACAAGCACAGCACACTGTCACGGGCCTGCCACTGCCAT
Organism: Dromaius novaehollandiae; assembly: GCF_036370855.1. Lineage (NCBI taxonomy): Eukaryota > Metazoa > Chordata > Aves > Casuariiformes > Dromaiidae > Dromaius > Dromaius novaehollandiae. The sequence goes on from NW_026991319.1 coordinate 827,096, forward strand.
AAAGGGCACGGAGGCTGCTGTGACCTCACAAGCACAGCCAGCAGTCAGGGGCCTGCCACTGGCTTAGGAGGCACTGAGGTTGCTGTGACCTCACAAGCACAGCCAGCAGTCAGGGGCCTGCCAGTGGCCAAGGAGGCACTGAGGTTGCTGTGACCTCACAAGCACCGCCAGCAGCCATGAGCTAGCCAGTGGCCAAGGAGGCATGGAGGCTGCTGTGACCTCACAAGCACAGGAGCAGCCAGGAGCATGCCACTGGCCTAGGAGGCACTCAGGCTGCTGTCACCTGACAAGCACAGCCACCAGCCAGGAGCCTGCCACTGCCCTGAGAAGCACTGAGGCTGCTGTGACCTCACAAGCACAGAAAGCAGCCATGAGCCTGCCACTGGCCTTTGAGGCACGGAGGCTGCTGTGACCTCAGAAGCCCAGCCAGCAGTCATGAGCCTGACACTGGCCTAGGAGGCACTGAGGCTGCTGTGACCTCACAAGCACAGCCAGCAGCTAGGAGCCTACAACTGGCCTCAGGGGCACTGAGGCTGCTGTGACCTCACAAGCACAGCCAGCAGTCAGGGGCCTGCCACTGGCTTATAAGGCACTGAGGTTGCTGTGACCTCACAAGCACCGCCAGCAGCCATGAGCTAGTCAGTGACCTAGGAGGCACTCAGGCTGCTGTGACCTCACAAGCACAGCCAGCAACCATGAGCCTGACACTGCCCTATGAGACACGGAGGCTGCTGTGACCTCACAAACACAGCCAGCAGCCAGGATCCTGCCACTGCCCTATAAGATACAGAGACAAATATGACCTCAAAAGGCAGCCAGCAGACAGAGGCCTGCCACAGGCCTATCAGGAAATAGGACTGCTGTGACCTTACAAGCACAGCCAGCAGCTACGGGCCTCCACTGGCCTAGGAGGCACGGAGGCTGCTGTGACCTCAAAAGCACACCAAGCAGCCATTGGCCTCCCATGGGCCTATCAGGCACTGAGGCTGCTGTACCTCACAAGCACAGCCAGCAGGCATGGGCATCCAACTGCCCTATGAGGCCCCAAGACAAACGTGACCTCATAACGCAGCCAGCAGGCATGGAGCTCTCACTGCCCAGTGAGGCACTATGACAAAGGTGACCTCAAAATGCAGCTAGCAGACAGAGGCGTGCCAGTGGCCTATCAGGCAACAGACCTGCTATGACCTCACAAGCACAGCCAGCAGCCAGCAGCCAGGGCATACCACTGGCCTATGAGGCACTGAGGCTGCTGTGACGTCACAAAAACAGCCAGCACCCAGAGGCCTGCCACTGGCCTATCAGTCACTCAGACTGCTGTGACGTCAACAGGACAGCCAGCAGCCATTGGCCTGCCACTGACCTATCAGGCAATAGGACTGCTGTGACGTCACAAGCACAGCCAGCAGCTGTGGGTCTGTCACTGGCCTAGGAGGCATTCAGGCTGCTGTGACCTGACAAGCACAAACAGAAGGGGGCGCCTGCCCCTAACCTATGAGGCCCTGAGGCTGCTGTGACCTGACAAGCACAGCCAGCAGCCATGAGCCTGCCACTGGCCTAGGAGGCACTGAGGCTGCTGTGACCTCACAAGCACAGCCAGCAGACAGGGGCTTGACACTGCCCTAGGAGGTACTGAGGCTGCTGTGACCTCACAAGCACACCTAGCAACCATCAGCCTACCAGTGGCTTATGAGGCCCTGAGGCTGCTGTGACCTCCCAAGCACAGCCAGCAGCCATGAGCTTGCCAGTCGCCTGGGAGGCACTGAGGCTGCTGTGACCTCACAAGCACAGCCAGCAGCCATGAGCCTGCCACTGCCCTATGAGGCACTGAGGGTGCTGTGACCTCACAAGCACAGCCAGCAGCCAAGAGCCTGCCACTGGCCTCAGGAGCACTGAGCTGTGGGTCTGTCACTGGCCTAGGAGGCATGGAGGCTGCTGTGACCTCACAACACACAGCCAGCAGCCAGGGGCCTGCCACTGCCTGATGAGGCGCTGACACTGCTCTGACCTCACAAGCACAGCACACTGTCACGGGCCTGCCACTGCCATAAAGGGCACGGAGGCTGCTGTCACCTCACAAGCACAGGCAGCAGACAGGGGCCTGCCATTGGCCTGTGAAGCACTGAGGCTGCTGTGACCTCACAAGCACAGCCAGCAGACAGGGGCCTGCCACTGCCCTATAAGACACTGAGGCTGCTGTGACCTCACAAGCAAAGCCAGCAGCTGTGGGTCTGCCACTTGCCTATCAGGCAATAGGACTGCTGTGACCTGACAAGCACAGCCAGCAGCTATGGGCCTGCCACTGGCCTGTGAAGCACTGAGGCTGCTGTGACCTCACAAGCACAGACAGCAGACAGGGGCCTGCCACTGCCCTATAAGACACTGAGGCTGCTGTGACCTCACAAGCAAAGCCAGCAGCTGTGGGTCTGCCACTTGCCTATCAGGCAATAGGACTGCTGTGACCTGACAAGCACAGCCAGTAGCCAGGGGCCTGCCACTGGCCTAAAGGGAACGGAGGCTGCTGTGACCTCACGAGCCCAGGCAGCAGCCAAGGGCCTGCCACTGCCCTATAGGGCACTGAGGCTGCTGTGACCTCACAAGCACAGCCAGCAGCTATGGGCCTGCCACTGTGCTATGAGGCACTGAGGCTGCTGTGACCTCACAAGCACAGCCAGCAGCCAGGGGCCTGCTGCTGGCCAATCAGGCTGTAGGAGTGTTGTGACCTGACAAGCACAGCCAGCAGCAATTGGTCTGCCACTGGCCTACAAGAAAAGGAGGCTGATGTGACCTCACAAGCACAGCGAGTAGCCAGGGGCCTCCCACTGCCCTATAAGGTACAGAGACAAATGTGACCTCAAAAGGCATCCAGCACACAGGGGCCTTCCACGGCCCTATCAGGAACTAGGACTGCTGTGACCTCACAAGCACAGCCAGCAGCTATGGGCCTGCCACTGGCCTATAGGGAACGGAGGCTGCTGTGACCTCACAAGCACAGCCAGCAGCCATTGGCCTGCCACTGTCCAAACAGGCACTGAGTTTGCTCTGACCTCACCAGCACACCAAGCAGCCATTGGCCTCCCTCTGGCCTACAGGAAAAGGAGGCTGATGGGACCTCACAAGCACAGCGAGGAGCCAGAGGCCTCCCACTGCCCTGTAAGGTACAGAGACAAATGTGACCTCAAAAGGCAGCCAGCAGACAGAGGCCTGCCACAAGCCTATCAGGAAATAGGACTGCTGTGACGTTACAAGCACAGCCAGCAGCTTCGGGCCTGCCACTGGCCTATGAGGCACGGAGGCTGCTGTGACCTCAAAAGCACACCAAGCAGACATTGGCCTCCCATGGGCCTGTCAGGCACTGAGGCTGCTGTGACCTCACAAGCACAGCCAGCAGCCATTGGCCTCCAACTGCCTGATGAGGCGCTGACGCTGCTGTCAACTCAGAAGCACAGTAAATAGTCAGGGGCCTGCCACTGCCCTAAAGGGCATGGAGGCTGCTGTGACCTCAGAAGCCCAGTGAGCAGCTATGGGCCTGCCACTGCCCTATAGGGCACTGAGGCTTCTCTGACCTCACAAGCCCACCCAGCAGTCATTGGCCTCGAACTGGCATACCTGGCACTGAAGCTTCTGTAACCTGAAAAGCACAGCCAGCAGCCACGTCCCTGCCACTGGCCTGTGAAGCACTGAGGCTGCTGTGACCTCACAAGCACAGCCAGCAGACAGGGGCCTGCCACTGCCCTATAAGACACTGAGGCTGCTGTGACCTCACAAGCAAAGCCAGCAGCTGTGGGTCTGCCACTGGCCTATCAGGCTGTAGGACTGCTGTGACCTCACAAGCACAGCCAGCAGCTATGGGCCTGCCAGTGACCTATCAGACACGTGTCGCGGCCCGAAAGGAGTCGTTCAGGACGACCTCCCTCCCCTTAGGACCAACGACCAAGTTCGTGATGCCCTTGCACTCAATTAAGGTGAAAACGACACCAGCCAACCAGTTTAAGATTTATTAAGGCAAAATGGAATCAACTAACGAGACATGTCCCGCGTCACACGTTTAGGGAAAAAGAGAGGAAAAAGGGAAGAGAGAGAGAGAAAGATATCACCACCCGTGGATCCAGCGGCGTCCCGTTGGTCCTCTTCTTTTGGGAGTCCTTGCGGCGGGGCGGGGGGGCAGAGGGGGGAAGCTCCCGTCTGGTTCCGCTGACTCTGCTCGAGTTCTTCAGTCGTCGCAAGCAAGCCCCCCCCATTCACACAGTCTGCAGTTTTTATAGGTTCTTGCCCGGCCTCTGGGAGGTGCTTCCTCGCTTCCCATGCAGATTAACCGTCATGCGCAGTCCGCCCTCTCGGAACCTTCCAGAAATGGGCTGGGGTATCTGGGGGTCTCCTGCTCATGCGCAGATGGCAAATGAGTACGTGCGGTTCGTGCCCTAGAGACGCCCTTCTGCCCTTTTCGCACCCTTTTTACCCCGTGCAGGTGCACGAGGTTGTTTACTTCGCAGACGGCTCCCGGGGGCGCCAGCGCGGCATTGCCCGACACACCTTGGCAGCGGCAGCTTTGCAGCAGCAGCAGCAATGTCAAGACAAAACCGCATTTAGTACCGGTCCTCTACACCACCCCGTGTCTCAACATTGCAGCTTGGCAGCAGGAGAGAGAGAGAGAGAAAGAAAGCAAGCAAGGAAGGAAGGAAAGGAGAGAGAATTAGGGACGGGGGGGAAGTCGTGGGAACAACATGGGTTTGGGTAAAAAATAAAGTGCTTAACAGTGATTAAACAGAGGTCTTGCTCAATGCAAGCTTATTCTTTAACAACTTCAACAACAGTTAACTTTACAAAACAGACATCAAAACTGAGTTAATGAGGTAGGATTGTTACAATAGGCATAAAACAGCTGGCAAATGCGCTGTGGATGTCAATATGCAATTTCCTCCTTCAGGAGAAACTGGGAAATGATGGGTACTGTGGTTGGCCACGGCCAATGGATGGCACGGATTTTCTTTATGCCGTCCGGCAAGGTGGTAGGAACAAATTGCATATTTGACACAACATGTCCGATTAATTGAACAAAGCAAGGAATTATACAAGAACATTAAGGCGGCAACTGCACCTAACAAATACAATATTAACTGTTTCACCCACGGTGCCCCCAGTAACCAGGACTACAAATCGCCACTCCAGCCATTCCAGGTTTGGACGAGGACGTGGGCTATTTTTCTGATATCTTTGGTTAACTGGAGAACTACTTCGCCTACATCATCTATTTCCAAACAACAGTTAGGAATATTTAATTTCCCACACACTTCTCCCTCTTCAGCTAACAGGTAATCTAAAAACCATGTGGTGCTGAAGGATTGCCGTGCGCATCTGTTGGGATTGCCAAGTTAGAAGATCTATGGTGTCAGCGGTTTTGTTGGTAATAATTTCTAGAGCCGCTTGTAGTCTGATTATTTCCCCATTTTTGCGTCCCGCCCAAATTTCCCTTAATGGATCGCGTCTTACAGGCAACACTTCTGTCTCCAAGGTTATCATATACCTTTATGCCTAACCGAGGTCCACTTGTTTCTGGCAAAAGGAAAAACAAAGGTCTGATAATCCCTATATAACAAATTCCCAACCACCCCGTGGGTAAAAATGTATATGCTGTGTGCCTGCATATCCAGTAATGCCCCTTCTTAGCTCCAATGCCCTGAGCAAATGGCCCGTTTATCCCTGGTGGGAATTGAAAGTAAGTTGCATCTCTGTTGCCCAGAGGGCTGAAGAAGGTGGTTGCCCCATCACCTATTCGGCCGGTACAATACCAAGCCCCAGAAGTGTATTCTGGTGGTAGGTTTGCCATAGCACATATAAGCACATTAAGACAAGAAGTATCTTTCCAACACAGGTTAAGAATGCCATTCTTGGCTGTTGTGTTTTCAACAATAAAGCTAATTATGATCGCAGCACACAATTACAAAAAATGATAAAAATAACTGTTATAACTACCACAGGTAGTATCGTTGAGGACACTCAAGCTCAACATAAGACAAGTCTTCTTCCCCAGTGCCCTCTTCCTTTTACATTGTTGACCTAAAAGGAAGGGAGGATCCACCTGGCATGGATTCTATGATCTTTCCCATGGGCATCAGTAGCTACCCATGCATACAGATTTTTTGAAGCTTTTAGTACTAGAGGTATTTGTCCCACAGTGGGTAAGTCCACTAGAACCGGTTGTCCCGGGTAATACAAGGGATTCCTCGGTTTCTTATTCTCCCCAGTCCCAGGTAAGAGGGATGGAGGATTAGGGCAAAAAGCAGCGAGTCTGGGGCAGCCATTTACTCCCCATCGTCCATTGACTTTAGTTACTGCATCAGATATTCGTCGCGCCCATCCGGGATTGTGCGGTCTCAGGGTTCGTTTTAAGAGTCCTGGGGTGCAGACGGTGTCTTGGGATAAGGGAGGAGGAACTTTGGGGTTTGAGGAAGATGGGGTTCCCCTTATCCTGTCCCAACTTCTTACCAAACCTTCCAGGTTGGGAGTTGGTAACCTATCCATGACTTCTCTGGGAATTCCCTTTGAAATGCCTTCTGCCCATAATAATTGTCTCCTGCTATCCAACACCCGTACCGGTTTCCCAGGATGTGGGTGTTGCAGGGATTTATATTGCCTCCCACTTTCCTCAACTCTTCTTATTTCTGCTTTATGCTTTGTTTCCCCCTGGCCAGTGAATCCCATACGCCTTCCGTAATTAATTAGCTCCTGTGCCACCTCCCCCCAAGTCATGTCGGGGGGGCCTCCCCTTCGTCTCGGTCGGGGAGTTCGTAATCGGTCTTGCAGCTGAACAGCATCAGGAAGTCCCCTGATCAGAGGATGTAACCTCTCGGGGTCTGCCACACACTGCATGGGGGAGGGCTGCTGCGGAAGCAGCAAACGGTCATGCATCAATTGGAGGCAAGCAGTTTTCTGCACGCTTTCCAGAATGTGGCCCGCTGTGGGTGTTTTAATAGAAAAAGGGTCTCCTCTTTCCATTGGGTCTAATCCTCCTGCCCAGTAGGCTACCCTCTGGGTCAAGGACCATGGTTCCCTGTTATCATTTGTGGTTAGAAAGACTCTGGGTCCCCAATATCCTCTAGCTTCATCTTCGCTCAGCAGAATGCGATCCCCCCCGGTGAGGGAGACTCTCCACACATACTCAGTTTCAGTTTCCCGGGAGCCCCGGGAGTATTTTTCCTGTATTTTAGCCAAGTCCTGAGGGGAATAGGGGATAATACGCGTGGTACGTCGTTGAATACCCCCCTGACCATTATCAGTGGTTTCCGTTTTAATCAAGGGTCTCATTACTACATTCCCATCTCCAGGATAAAAGGAGTTCCTGCTGTCTTCTAATTCTTTAATTGGATATATGGATTTTAGATCAGATGCCTGTTTTCCGTCTAGTTCGGCCAAATTCGAGAATCCCGGTTCACTATCATTAACCCCCCGCCTGTTTTCTTCCAATTCAGACCGCAGGATTCTCTCTCGGTCTAGTGAGTCTGATAAGATTATGTGAAGCCGCTGAGTATGGTTGCGCTCCGCAGTGAGTTGACTTTGCAAGTTTCTTACCTGTTCTTGCAAAGACTCAACTGTCTCTTTGGCTCGACTCCGGGAGTCTTGCAAGAACTCGATTGTCTCTTTGGCTCGACTCTGGGAGTTTCTTATGTGTTCTCCCAAGGACTCAATGGTCTTTTTATCACCTTGCCTCCCCCACCGGGCAGCAATTAGTGCCGCCCCTAAAACACCACAAACTGTTGCCTGAGCCATGCCAAGAGAGAGCAGGGCTTTATAGCCCTTCAGATTCGCAAAAAGAGGATTATCCTTCATTGTCGGATCCTCTGTACTACAAATTATTCACAAGCACAGCACACTGTCATGGGCCTGCCACTGCCATAAAGGGCACTGAGGCTGCTGTGACCTCACAAGCACAGCCAGCAGCTATGGGCCTGCCACTGGCCTATAGGGCACTGAGGCTGCTGTGACCTCACAGCAGTCATTGGCCTTGAACTGGCCTATCAGGAATAGGACTGCTGTGACCTGACAAGCACGGCCAGCAGGCATGGGCATCCAACTGCCCTATGAGGCCCCGAGACAAACGTGACCTCATAACGCAGCCAGCAGGCATGGAGCTGTCACTGCCCTATCAGGCACTGGTACTTCCGTGACATCACAAGTACAGCCAGCAGCCATGGGCATCCCACTGGCCAATGAGGCACTAAGACAAAGGTGACCTCAAAACGCAGCCAGCAGCCATGGGCCTGCCACTGGCCTATCAGGCAACAGGACTGCTGTGACCTCACAAGCACAGCCAGCAGCCAGCAGCCAGGGCATCGCACTGGCATATGAGGCACTGAGGCTGCTGTGACCTCACAAAATCAGCCAGCACCCAGAGGCCTGCCACTGGCCTATCAGTCACTCAGACTGCTGTGACCTCACAAGCACAGCCAGCAGCCATTGGCCTGCCACAGACCTATCAGGCAATAGGACTGCTGTGAGCTCACAAGCACAGCCAGCAGCCAGGGGCCTTCCACTGCCTGATGAGGCGCTGACACTGCTGTGAGCTCACAAGCACAGCCAGCAGTGAAGGGCCTGCCACTGGCCTAGGAGGCACTGAGGCTGCTGTGACCTCACAAGCACAGCCAGCAGCCAGGAGCCTGCCACTGGCCTAGGAGGCACTGAGGCTGCTGTGACCTCACAAGCACAGCCAGCAGCCATGAGCCTGCCACTGGCCTAGGAGGCACGGAGGCTGCTGTGACCTCACAAGCACAGCCAGCAGCCATGAGCCTGCCACTGGCCTCGGAGGCAATGAGGCTGCTGTGACCTCACAAGCACAGCCAGCAGCCATGAGCCTGCCGCTGGCCTAGGAGGCACTGAGGCTGCTGTGACCTCCCAAGCACAGCCAGCAGCCATGAGCCTGCTACTGGCCTAGGAGGCACTGAGGCTGCTGTGACCTCACAAGCACAGCCAGTAGCCAGGAGCCTGCCACTGGCCTAGGAGGCAGTGAGGCTGCTGTGACCTCACAGTCACAGCCAGCAGCCAGGAGCCTGCCACTGGCCTAGGAGGCACTCAGGCTGCTGTGACGTCACAAGCACAGCCAGCAGTCAGGAGCCTGCCACTGGCCTAGGAGGCACTGAGGCTGCTGTGACCTCACAAGCACAGCCAGCAGCTGTGAGCCTGCTACCGGCCTAGGAGGCACTCAGGCTACTGTGACCTCACAAGCACAGCCAGCAGCCATGAGCCTGCCACTGGCCTAGGAGGCACTGAGGCTGCTGTGACCTCACAAGCACAGCCAGCAGCCAGGAGCCTGCCGCTGGCCTCGGAGGCAATGAGGCTGCTGTGACCTCACAAGCACATCCAACAGCCATGAGCCTGCCGCTGGCCTTGGAGGCAATGAGGCTGCTGTGACCTCACAAAATCAGCCAGCAGCCATGAGCCTGCTACTGGCCTAGGAGGCACTGAGGCTGCTGTGACCTCACAAGCACATCCAACATCCATGAGCCTGCCACTGGCCTAGGAGGCACTGAGGCTGCTGTGACCTCACAAGCACAGCCAGCAGCCAGGAGCCTGCCACTGGCCTAGGAGGCACTGAGGCTGCTGTCACCTCACAAGCACAGCCAGCAGCCAGGAGCCTTCTACTGGCCTAGGAGGCACTCAGGCTGCTGTGACCTCACAAGCACAGCCAGCAGCCAGGAGCCTGCTACTGGCCTAGGAAGCACTGAGGCTGCTGTGACCTCACAAGCACAGCCAGCAGTCAGGGGACTGCCAGCGGCTTATGAGGCACTGAGGTTGCTGTGACCTCACAAGCTCAGCCAGCAGCCATGAGCCTGCCACTGGCCTCAGAGGCACTGAGGCTGCTGTGACCTCACAAGCACAGCCAGCAGGAGGCGCTGTAGACTAACTTATGAGGCACTGAGGCTGCTGTGACCTCACCAGCACAACCAGCAGCCATGAGCCTGCCACTGCCATAGGAGGCACTGAGGCTGCTGTGACCTCACAAGCACAGCCAGCAGCCAGGAGCCTGCGACTGGCCTAGGAGGTACTGAGGCTGCTGTGAGCTCACAAGCACATCCAACATCCATGAGCCTGCCACTGGCCTAGCAGGCACTCAGACTGCTGTGACCTCCCAAGCTCAGCCAGCAGCCATGAGCCTGACACTGGCCTGGGAGGCACTGAGGCTGCTGTGACCTCACAAGCACAGCCAGCAGCCAGGAGCCTGCTACTGGCCTAGGAGGCACTCAGACTGCTGTGACCTCCCAAGCTCAGCCAGCAGCCATGAGCCTGACACTGGCCTCGGAGGCACTGAGGCTGCTGTGACCTCACAAGCACAGCCAGCAGGAGGCGCTGTAGACTAACTTATGAGGCACTGAGGCTGCTGTGACCTCACCAGCACAGCCAGCAGCCATGAGCCTGCCACTGCCATAGGAGGCACTGAGGCTGCTGTGACCTCAAAAGCACAACCAGCAGCCAGGGGACTGCCACTGGCCTACGAGGCACGGAGGCTGCTGTGACCTCACAAACACAAACAGAAGGGGGCGCTTGCCCCTAACCTATGAGGCCCTGAGGCTGCTGTGACCTCACAAGCCCAGCCAGCAGCCATGAGCCTGCCACTGCCCTATGGGGCACTGATGGTGCTGTGACCTCACAAGCACAGCCAGCAGCCAAGAGCCTGCCACTGGCCTTGGAGGCGCTGAGGCTGCTGTGACCTCACCAGCACAGCCAGCAGTCAGGGGCCTGCCACTGGCTTAGGAGGCACTGAGGTTGCTGTGACCTCACAAGCACCGCCAGCAGCCATGAGCTAGCCAGTGGCCAAGGAGGCATGGAGGCTGCTGTGACCTCACAAGCACAGGAGCAGCCAGGAGCATGCCACTGGCCTAGGAGGCACTCAGGCTGCTGTCACCTGACAAGCACAGCCACCAGCCAGGAGCCTGCCACTGGCCTTTGAGGCACGGAGGCTGCTGTGACCTCACAAGCACAGAAAGCAGTCATGAGCCTGACACTGGCCTAGGAGGCACTGAGGCTGCTGTGACCTCACAAGCACAGCCAGCAGCTAGGAGCCTACAACTGGCCTCAGGGGCACTGAGGCTGCTGTGACCTCACAAGCACCGCCAGCAGCCATGAGCTAGCCAGTGACCTAGGAGGCACTCAGGCTGCTGTGACCTCACAAGCACAGCCAGCAACCATGAGCCTGACACTGCCCTATGAGACATGGAGGCTGCTGTGACCTCACAAACACAGCCAGCAGCCAGGAGCCTGCCACTGGCCTAGGAGGCACTGAGGCTGCTGTGACCTCACCAGCACAGCCAGCAACCATGAGCCTGCCACTGGCCTCGGAGGCACTGAGGCTGCTGTGACCTCACAAGCACAGCCAGCAGCCAGGATCCTGCCACTGCCCTATAAGATACAGAGACAAATATGACCTCAAAAGGCAGCCAGCAGACAGAGGCCTGCCACAGGCCTATCAGGAAATAGGACTGCTGTGACCTTACAAGCACAGCCAGCAGCTACGGGCCTCCACTGGCCTAGGAGGCACGGAGGCTGCTGTGACCTCAAAAGCACACCAAGCAGCCATTGGCCTCCCACCGGCCTATCAGGCACTGAGGCTGCTGTGACCTCACAAGCACACCAAGCAGCCAAGGGCCTGCCACTAACCTATCAGGCAATAAGTCTGCTGTACCTCACAAGCACAGCCAGCAGGCATGGGCATCCAACTGCCCTATGAGGCCCCAAGACAAACGTGACCTCATAACGCAGCCAGCAGGCATGGAGCTCTCACTGCCCAGTGAGGCACTATGACAAAGGTGACCTCAAAATGCAGCTAGCAGACAGAGGCGTGCCAGTGGCCTATCAGGCAACAGACCTGCTATGACCTCACAAGCACAGCCAGCAGCCAGCAGCCAGGGCATACCACTGGCCTATGAGGCACTGAGGCTGCTGTGACGTCACAAAAACAGCCAGCACCCAGAGGCCTGCCACTGGCCTATCAGTCACTCAGACTGCTGTGACGTCAACAGGACAGCCAGCAGCCATTGGCCTGCCACTGACCTATCAGGCAATAGGACTGCTGTGACGTCACAAGCACAGCCAGCAGCTGTGGGTCTGTCACTGGCCTAGGAGGCACGGAGGCTGCTGTGACCTCACAAGCACAAACAGAAGGGGGCGCCTGCCCCTAACCTATGAGGCCCTGAGGCTGCTGTGACCTCACAAGCACCGCCAGCAGCCATGAGCTAGCCAGTGGCCAAGGAGGCATGGAGGCTGCTATGACCTCACAAGCACAGGAGCAGCCAGGAGCATGCCACTGGCCTAGGAGGCACTCAGGCTGCTGTCACCTGACAAGCACAGCCAGCAGCCAGGAGCCTGCCACTGCCCTGAGAAGCACTGAGGCTGCTGTGACCTCACAAGCACAGAAAGCAGCCATGAGCCTGCCACTGGCCTTTGAGGCACGGAGGCTGCTGTGACCTCACAAGCACAGAAAGCAGTCATGAGCCTGACACTGGCCTATGAGGCACTGAGGCTGCTGTGACCTCACCAGCACAGCCAGCAGCCAAGAGCCTACAACTGGCCTCAGGAGCACTGAGCTGTGGGTCTGTCACTGGCCTAGGAGGCATGGAGGCTGCTGTGACCTCACAACACACAGCCAGCAGCCAGGGGCCTGCCACTGCCTGATGAGGCGCTGACACTGCTCTGACCTCACAAGCACAGCACACTGTCACGGGCCTGCCACTGCCATAAAGGGCACGGAGGCTGCTGTCACCTCACAAGCACAGGCAGCAGACAGGGGCCTGCCATTGGCCTGTGAAGCACTGAGGCTGCTGTGACCTCACGAGCACAGACAGCAGACAGGGGCCTGCCACTGCCCTATAAGACACTGAGGCTGCTGTGACCTCACAAGCAAAGCCAGCAGCTGTGGGTCTGCCACTTGCCTATCAGGCAATAGGACTGCTGTGACCTGACAAGCACAGCCAGCAGCTATGGGCCTGCCACTGGCCTGTGAAGCACTGAGGCTGCTGTGACCTCACAAGCACAGACAGCAGACAGGGGCCTGCCACTGCCCTATAAGACACTGAGGCTGCTGTGACCTCACAAGCAAAGCCAGCAGCTGTGGGTCTGCCACTTGCCTATCAGGCAATAGGACTGCTGTGACCTGACAAGCACAGCCAGTAGCCAGGGGCCTGCCACTGGCCTAAAGGGAACGGAGGCTGCTGTGACCTCACGAGCCCAGGCAGCAGCCAAGGGCCTGCCACTGCCCTATAGGGCACTGAGGCTGCTGTGACCTCACAAGCACAGCCAGCAGCTATGGGCCTGCCACTGTGCTATGAGGCACTGAGGCTGCTGTGACCTCACAAGCACAGCCAGCAGCCAGGGGCCTGCTGCTGGCCAATCAGGCTGTAGGAGTGTTGTGACCTGACAAGCACAGCCAGCAGCAATTGGTCTGCCACTGGCCTACAAGAAAAGGAGGCTGATGTGACCTCACAAGCACAGCGAGTAGCCAGGGGCCTCCCACTGCCCTATAAGGTACAGAGACAAATGTGACCTCAAAAGGCATCCAGCACACAGGGGCCTTCCACGGCCCTATCAGGAACTAGGACTGCTGTGACCTCACAAGCACAGCCAGCAGCTATGGGCCTGCCACTGGCCTATAGGGAACGGAGGCTGCTGTGACCTCACAAGCACAGCCAGCAGCCATTGGCCTGCCACTGTCCAAACAGGCACTGAGTTTGCTCTGACCTCACCAGCACACCAAGCAGCCATTGGCCTCCCTCTGGCCTACAGGAAAAGGAGGCTGATGGGACCTCACAAGCACAGCGAGGAGCCAGAGGCCTCCCACTGCCCTGTAAGGTACAGAGACAAATGTGACCTCAAAAGGCAGCCAGCAGACAGAGGCCTGCCACAAGCCTATCAGGAAATAGGACTGCTGTGACGTTACAAGCACAGCCAGCAGCTTCGGGCCTGCCACTGGCCTAGGAGGCACGGAGGCTGCTGTGACCTCAAAAGCACACCAAGCAGACATTGGCCTCCCATGGGCCTGTCAGGCACTGAGGCTGCTGTGACCTCACAAGCACAGCCAGCAGCCATTGGCCTCCAACTGCCTGATGAGGCGCTGACGCTGCTGTCAACTCAGAAGCACAGTAAATAGTCAGGGGCCTGCCACTGCCCTAAAGGGCATGGAGGCTGCTGTGACCTCAGAAGCCCAGTGAGCAGCTATGGGCCTGCCACTGCCCTATAGGGCACTGAGGCTTCTCTGACCTCACAAGCCCACCCAGCAGTCATTGGCCTCGAACTGGCATACCTGGCACTGAAGCTTCTGTAACCTGAAAAGCACAGCCAGCAGCCACGTGCCTGCCACTGGCCTGTGAAGCACTGAGGCTGCTGTGACCTCACAAGCACAGCCAGCAGACAGGGGCCTGCCACTGCCCTATAAGACACTGAGGCTGCTGTGACCTCACAAGCAAAGCCAGCAGCTGTGGGTCTGCCACTGGCCTATCAGGCTGTAGGACTGCTGTGACCTCACAAGCACAGCCAGCAGCTATGGGCCTGCCAGTGACCTATCAGACACGTGTCGCGGCCCGAAAGGAGTCGTTCAGGACGACCTCCCTCCCCTTAGGACCAACGACCAAGTTCGTGATGCCCTTGCACTCAATTAAGGTGAAAACGACACCAGCCAACCAGTTTAAGATTTATTAAGGCAAAATGGAATCAACTAACGAGACATGTCCCACGTCACACGTTTAGGGAAAAAGAGAGGAAAAGGGGAAGAGAGAGAGAGAAAGATATCACCACCCGTGGATCCAGCGGCGTCCCGTTGGTCCTCTTCTTTTGGGAGTCCTTGCGGCGGGGCGGGGGGGCAGAGGGGGGAAGCTCCCGTCTGGTTCCGCTGACTCTGCTCGAGTTCTTCAGTCGTCGCAAGCAAGCCCCCCCATTCACACAGTCTGCAGTTTTTATAGGTTCTTGCCCGGCCTCTGGGAGGTGCTTCCTCGCTTCCCATGCAGATTAACCGTCATGCGCAGTCCGCCCTCTCGGAACCTTCCAGAAATGGGCTGGGGTATCTGGGGGTCTCCTGCTCATGCGCAGATGGCAAATGAGTACGTGCGGTTCGTGCCCTAGAGACGCCCTTCTGCCCTTTTCGCACCCTTTTTACCCCGTGCAGGTGCACGAGGTTGTTTACTTCGCAGACGGCTCCCGGGGGCGCCAGCGCGGCATTGCCCGACACACCTTGGCAGCGGCAGCTTTGCAGCAGCAGCAGCAATGTCAAGACAAAACCGCATTTAGTACCGGTCCTCTACACCACCCCGTGTCTCAACATTGCAGCTTGGCAGCAGGAGAGAGAGAGAGAGAAAGAAAGCAAGCAAGCAAGGAAGGAAAGGAGAGAGAATTAGGGACGGGGGGGAAGTCGTGGGAACAACATGGGTTTGGGTAAAAAATAAAGTGCTTAACAGTGATTAAACAGAGGTCTTGCTCAATGCAAGCTTATTCTTTAACAACTTCAACAACAGTTAACTTTACAAAACAGACATCAAAACTGAGTTAATGAGGTAGGATTGTTACAATAGGCATAAAACAGCTGGCAAATGCGCTGTGGATGTCAATATGCAATTTCCTCCTTCAGGAGAAACTGGGAAATGATGGGTACTGTGGTTGGCCACGGCCAATGGATGGCACGGATTTTCTTTATGCCGTCCGGCAAGGTGGTAGGAACAAGTTGCATATTTGACACAACATGTCCGATTAATTGAACAAAGCAAGGAATTATACAAGAACATTAAGGCGGCAACTGCACCTAACAAATACAATATTAACTGTTTCACCCACGGTGCCCCCAGTAACCAGGACTACAAATCGCCACTCCAGCCATTCCAGGTTTGGACGAGGACGTGGGCTATTTTTCTGATATCTTTGGTTAACTGGAGAACTACTTCGCCTACATCATCTATTTCCAAACAACAGTTAGGAATATTTAATTTCCCACACACTTCTCCCTCTTCAGCTAACAGGTAATCTAAAAACCATGTGGTGCTGAAGGATTGCCGTGCGCATCTGTTGGGATTGCCAAGTTAGAAGATCTATGGTGTCAGCGGTTTTGTTGGTAATAATTTCTAGAGCCGCTTGTAGTCTGATTATTTCCCCATTTTTGCGTCCCGCCCAAATTTCCCTTAATGGATCGCGTCTTACAGGCAACACTTCTGTCTCCAAGGTTATCATATACCTTTATGCCTAACCGAGGTCCACTTGTTTCTGGCAAAAGGAAAAACAAAGGTCTGATAATCCCTATATAACAAATTCCCAACCACCCCGTGGGTAAAAATGTATATGCTGTGTGCCTGCATATCCAGTAATGCCCCTTCTTAGCTCCAATGCCCTGAGCAAATGGCCCGTTTATCCCTGGTGGGAATTGAAAGTAAGTTGCACCTCTGTTGCCCAGAGGGCTGAAGAAGGTGGTTGCCCCATCACCTATTCGGCCGGTACAATACCAAGCCCCAGAAGTGTATTCTGGTGGTAGGTTTGCCATAGCACATGTAAGCACATTAAGACAAGAAGTATCTTTCCAACACAGGTTAAGAATGCCATTCTTGGCTGTTGTGTTTTCAACAATAAAGCTAATTATGATCGCAGCACACAATTACAAAAAATGATAAAAATAACTGTTATAACTACCACAGGTAGCATCGTTGAGGACACTCAAGCTCAACATAAGACAAGTCTTCTTCCCCAGTGCCCTCTTCCTTTTACATTGTTGACCTAAAAGGAAGGGAGGATCCACCTGGCATGGATTCTATGATCTTTCCCATGGGCATCAGTAGCTACCCATGCATACAGATTTTTTGAAGCTTTTAGTACTAGAGGTATTTGTCCCACAGTGGGTAAGTCCACTAGAACCGGTTGTCCCGGGTAATACAAGGGATTCCTCGGTTTCTTATTCTCCCCAGTCCCAGGTAAGAGGGATGGAGGATTAGGGCAAAAAGCAGCGAGTCTGGGGCAGCCATTTACTCCCCATCGTCCATTGACTTTAGTTACTGCATCAGATATTCGTCGCGCCCATCCGGGATTGTGCGGTCTCAGGGTTCGTTTTAAGAGTCCTGGGGTGCAGACGGGGTCTTGGGATAAGGGAGGAGGAACTTTGGGGTTTGAGGAAGATGGGGTTCCCCTTATCCTGTCCCAACTTCTTACCAAACCTTCCAGGTTGGGAGTTGGTAACCTATCCATGACTTCTCTGGGAATTCCCTTTGAAATGCCTTCTGCCCATAATAATTGTCTCCTGCTATCCAACACCCGTACCGGTTTCCCAGGATGTGGGTGTTGCAGGGATTTATATTGCCTCCCACTTTCCTCAACTCTTCTTATTTCTGCTTTATGCTTTGTTTCCCCCTGGCCAGTGAATCCCATACGCCTTCCGTAATTAATTAGCTCCTGTGCCACCTCCCCCCAAGTCATGTCGGGGGGGCCTCCCCTTCGTCTCAGTCGGGGAGTTCGTAATCGGTCTTGCAGCTGAACAGCATCAGGAAGTCCCCTGATCAGAGGATGTAACCTCTCGGGGTCTGCCACACACTGCATGGGGGAGGGCTGCTGCGGAAGCAGCAAACGGTCATGCATCAATTGGAGGCAAGCAGTTTTCTGCACGCTTTCCAGAATGTGGCCCGCTGTGGGTGTTTTAATAGAAAAAGGGTCTCCTCTTTCCATTGGGTCTAATCCTCCTGCCCAGTAGGCTACCCTCTGGGTCAAGGACCATGGTTCCCTGTTATCATTTGTGGTTAGAAAGACTCTGGGTCCCCAATATCCTCTAGCTTCATCTTCGCTCAGCAGAATGCGATCCCCCCCGGTGAGGGAGACTCTCCACACATACTCAGTTTCAGTTTCCCGGGAGCCCCGGGAGTATTTTTCCTGTATTTTAGCCAAGTCCTGAGGGGAATAGGGGATAATACGCGTGGTACGTCGTTGAATACCCCCCTGACCATTATCAGTGGTTTCCGTTTTAATCAAGGGTCTCATTACTACATTCCCATCTCCAGGATAAAAGGAGTTCCTGCTGTCTTCTAATTCTTTAATTGGATATATGGATTTTAGATCAGATGCCTGTTTTCCGTCTAGTTCGGCCAAATTCGAGAATCCCGGTTCACTATCATTAACCCCCCGCCTGTTTTCTTCCAATTCAGACCGCAGGATTCTCTCTCGGTCTAGTGAGTCTGATAAGATTATGTGAAGCCGCTGAGTATGGTTGCGCTCCGCAGTGAGTTGACTTTGCAGGTTTCTTACCTGTTCTTGCAAAGACTCAACTGTCTCTTTGGCTCGACTCCGGGAGTCTTGCAAGAACTCGATTGTCTCTTTGGCTCGACTCTGGGAGTTTCTTATGTGTTCTCCCAAGGACTCAATGGTCTTTTTATCACCTTGCCTCCCCCACCGGGCAGCAATTAGTGCCGCCCCTAAAACACCACAAACTGTTGCCCGAGCCATGCCAAGAGAGAGCAGGGCTTTATAGCCCTTCAGATTCGCAAAAAGAGGATTATCCTTCATTGTCGGATCCTCTGTACTACAAATTATTCACAAGCACAGCACACTGTCACGGGCCTGCCACTGCCATAAAGGGCACGGAGGCTGCTGTGACCTCACAAGCACAGCCAGCAGCCAGGGGCCTGCCATTGGCCTGTGAAGCACTGAGGCTGCTGTGACCTCACAAGCACAGCCAGCATGTATGGGCCTGAAACTGCCCTATAGGGCACTGAGGCTGCTGTGACCTCACAAGCACAGCCAGCAGCTATGGGCCTGCCACTGGCCTATAGGGCACTGAGGCTTCTCTGACCTCACAGCAGTCATTGGCCTTGAACTGGCCTATCAGGAATAGGACTGCTGTGACCTGACAAGCACGGCCAGCAGGCATGGGCATCCAACTGCCCTATGAGGCCCCGAGACAAACGTGACCTCATAACGCAGCCAGCAGGCATGGAGCTGTCACTGACCTATCAGGCACTGGTACTTCCGTGACATCACAAGTACAGCCAGCAGTGAAGGGCCTGCCACTGGCCTAGGAGGCACTGAGGCTGATTTGACCTCACAAGCACAGCCAGCAGCCATGAGCCTGCCACTGGCCTAGGAGGCACGGAGGCTGCTGTGACCTCACAAGCACAGCCAGCAGCCATGAGCCTGCCACTGGCCTCTGAGGCAATGAGGCTGCTGTGACCTCACAAGCACATCCAACAGCCATGAGCCTGCCGCTGGCCTCGGAGGCACTGAGGCTGCTGTGACCTCACAAGCACAGCCAGCAGCCATGAGCCTGCCACTGCCCTATGAGGCACTGAGGGTGCTGTGACCTCACAAGCACAGCCAGCAGCCAAGAGCCTGCCACTGGCCTCAGGAGCACTGAGCTGTGGGTCTGTCACTGGCCTAGGAGGCATGGAGGCTGCTGTGACCTCACAACACACAGCCAGCAGCCAGGGGCCTGCCACTGCCTGATGAGGCGCTGACACTGCTCTGACCTCACAAGCACAGCACACTGTCACGGGCCTGCCACTGCCATAAAGGGCACGGAGGCTGCTGTCACCTCACAAGCACAGGCAGCAGACAGGGGCCTGCCATTGGCCTGTGAAGCACTGAGGCTGCTGTGACCTCACGAGCACAGACAGCAGACAGGGGCCTGCCACTGCCCTATAAGACACTGAGGCTGCTGTGACCTCACAAGCAAAGCCAGCAGCTGTGGGTCTGCCACTTGCCTATCAGGCAATAGGACTGCTGTGACCTGACAAGCACAGCCAGCAGCTATGGGCCTGCCACTGGCCTGTGAAGCACTGAGGCTGCTGTGACCTCACAAGCACAGACAGCAGACAGGGGCCTGCCACTGCCCTATAAGACACTGAGGCTGCTGTGACCTCACAAGCAAAGCCAGCAGCTGTGGGTCTGCCACTTGCCTATCAGGCAATAGGACTGCTGTGACCTGACAAGCACAGCCAGTAGCCAGGGGCCTGCCACTGGCCTAAAGGGAACGGAGGCTGCTGTGACCTCACGAGCCCAGGCAGCAGCCAAGGGCCTGCCACTGCCCTATAGGGCACTGAGGCTGCTGTGACCTCACAAGCACAGCCAGCAGCTATGGGCCTGCCACTGTGCTATGAGGCACTGAGGCTGCTGTGACCTCACAAGCACAGCCAGCAGCCAGGGGCCTGCTGCTGGCCAATCAGGCTGTAGGAGTGTTGTGACCTGACAAGCACAGCCAGCAGCAATTGGTCTGCCACTGGCCTACAAGAAAAGGAGGCTGATGTGACCTCACAAGCACAGCGAGTAGCCAGGGGCCTCCCACTGCCCTATAAGGTACAGAGACAAATGTGACCTCAAAAGGCATCCAGCACACAGGGGCCTTCCACGGCCCTATCAGGAACTAGGACTGCTGTGACCTCACAAGCACAGCCAGCAGCTATGGGCCTGCCACTGGCCTATAGGGAACGGAGGCTGCTGTGACCTCACAAGCACAGCCAGCAGCCATTGGCCTGCCACTGTCCAAACAGGCACTGAGTTTGCTCTGACCTCACCAGCACACCAAGCAGCCATTGGCCTCCCTCTGGCCTACAGGAAAAGGAGGCTGATGGGACCTCACAAGCACAGCGAGGAGCCAGAGGCCTCCCACTGCCCTGTAAGGTACAGAGACAAATGTGACCTCAAAAGGCAGCCAGCAGACAGAGGCCTGCCACAAGCCTATCAGGAAATAGGACTGCTGTGACGTTACAAGCACAGCCAGCAGCTTCGGGCCTGCCACTGGCCTAGGAGGCACGGAGGCTGCTGTGACCTCAAAAGCACACCAAGCAGACATTGGCCTCCCATGGGCCTGTCAGGCACTGAGGCTGCTGTGACCTCACAAGCACAGCCAGCAGCCATTGGCCTCCAACTGCCTGATGAGGCGCTGACGCTGCTGTCAACTCAGAAGCACAGTAAATAGTCAGGGGCCTGCCACTGCCCTAAAGGGCATGGAGGCTGCTGTGACCTCAGAAGCCCAGTGAGCAGCTATGGGCCTGCCACTGCCCTATAGGGCACTGAGGCTTCTCTGACCTCACAAGCCCACCCAGCAGTCATTGGCCTCGAACTGGCATACCTGGCACTGAAGCTTCTGTAACCTGAAAAGCACAGCCAGCAGCCACGTGCCTGCCACTGGCCTGTGAAGCACTGAGGCTGCTGTGACCTCACAAGCACAGCCAGCAGCCCTTGGCCTGCCACTGCCCTATAAGACACTGAGGCTGCTGTGACCTCACAAGCAAAGCCAGCAGCTGTGGGTCTGCCACTGGCCTATCAGGCTGTAGGACTGCT
Source organism: Dromaius novaehollandiae (assembly GCF_036370855.1). Classification (NCBI taxonomy): domain Eukaryota; kingdom Metazoa; phylum Chordata; class Aves; order Casuariiformes; family Dromaiidae; genus Dromaius; species Dromaius novaehollandiae. The sequence goes on from NW_026991319.1 coordinate 848,372, forward strand.
GTGACCTCACAAGCACAGCCAGCAGCTATGGGCCTGCCAGTGACCTATCAGACACGTGTCGCGGCCCGAAAGGAGTCGTTCAGGACGACCTCCCTCCCCTTAGGACCAACGACCAAGTTCGTGATGCCCTTGCACTCAATTAAGGTGAAAACGACACCAGCCAACCAGTTTAAGATTTATTAAGGCAAAATGGAATCAACTAACGAGACATGTCCCGCGTCACACGTTTAGGGAAAAAGAGAGGAAAAGGGGAAGAGAGAGAGAGAAAGATATCACCACCCGTGGATCCAGCGGCGTCCCGTTGGTCCTCTTCTTTTGGGAGTCCTTGCGGCGGGGCGGGGGGGCAGAGGGGGGAAGCTCCCGTCTGGTTCCGCTGACTCTGCTCGAGTTCTTCAGTCGTCGCAAGCAAGCCCCCCCATTCACACAGTCTGCAGTTTTTATAGGTTCTTGCCCGGCCTCTGGGAGGTGCTTCCTCGCTTCCCATGCAGATTAACCGTCATGCGCAGTCCGCCCTCTCGGAACCTTCCAGAAATGGGCTGGGGTATCTGGGGGTCTCCTGCTCATGCGCAGATGGCAAATGAGTACGTGCGGTTCGTGCCCTAGAGACGCCCTTCTGCCCTTTTCGCACCCTTTTTACCCCGTGCAGGTGCACGAGGTTGTTTACTTCGCAGACGGCTCCCGGGGGCGCCAGCGCGGCATTGCCCGACACACCTTGGCAGCGGCAGCTTTGCAGCAGCAGCAGCAATGTCAAGACAAAACCGCATTTAGTACCGGTCCTCTACACCACCCCGTGTCTCAACATTGCAGCTTGGCAGCAGGAGAGAGAGAGAGAGAAAGCAAGCAAGCAAGCAAGGAAGGAAAGGAGAGAGAATTAGGGACGGGGGGGAAGTCGTGGGAACAACATGGGTTTGGGTAAAAAATAAAGTGCTTAACAGTGATTAAACAGAGGTCTTGCTCAATGCAAGCTTATTCTTTAACAACTTCAACAACAGTTAACTTTACAAAACAGACATCAAAACTGAGTTAATGAGGTAGGATTGTTACAATAGGCATAAAACAGCTGGCAAATGCGCTGTGGATGTCAATATGCAATTTCCTCCTTCAGGAGAAACTGGGAAATGATGGGTACTGTGGTTGGCCACGGCCAATGGATGGCACGGATTTTCTTTATGCCGTCCGGCAAGGTGGTAGGAACAAATTGCATATTTGACACAACATGTCCGATTAATTGAACAAAGCAAGGAATTATACAAGAACATTAAGGCGGCAACTGCACCTAACAAATACAATATTAACTGTTTCACCCACGGTGCCCCCAGTAACCAGGACTACAAATCGCCACTCCAGCCATTCCAGGTTTGGACGAGGACGTGGGCTATTTTTCTGATATCTTTGGTTAACTGGAGAACTACTTCGCCTACATCATCTATTTCCAAACAACAGTTAGGAATATTTAATTTCCCACACACTTCTCCCTCTTCAGCTAACAGGTAATCTAAAAACCATGTGGTGCTGAAGGATTGCCGTGCGCATCTGTTGGGATTGCCAAGTTAGAAGATCTATGGTGTCAGCGGTTTTGTTGGTAATAATTTCTAGAGCCGCTTGTAGTCTGATTATTTCCCCATTTTTGCGTCCCGCCCAAATTTCCCTTAATGGATCGCGTCTTACAGGCAACACTTCTGTCTCCAAGGTTATCATATACCTTTATGCCTAACCGAGGTCCACTTGTTTCTGGCAAAAGGAAAAACAAAGGTCTGATAATCCCTATATAACAAATTCCCAACCACCCCGTGGGTAAAAATGTATATGCTGTGTGCCTGCATATCCAGTAATGCCCCTTCTTAGCTCCAATGCCCTGAGCAAATGGCCCGTTTATCCCTGGTGGGAATTGAAAGTAAGTTGCACCTCTGTTGCCCAGAGGGCTGAAGAAGGTGGTTGCCCCATCACCTATTCGGCCGGTACAATACCAAGCCCCAGAAGTGTATTCTGGTGGTAGGTTTGCCATAGCACATGTAAGCACATTAAGACAAGAAGTATCTTTCCAACACAAGTTAAGAATGCCATTCTTGGCTGTTGTGTTTTCAACAATAAAGCTAATTATGATCGCAGCACACAATTACAAAAAATGATAAAAATAACTGTTATAACTACCACAGGTAGTATCGTTGAGGACACTCAAGCTCAACATAAGACAAGTCTTCTTCCCCAGTGCCCTCTTCCTTTTACATTGTTGACCTAAAAGGAAGGGAGGATCCACCTGGCATGGATTCTATGATCTTTCCCATGGGCATCAGTAGCTACCCATGCATACAGATTTTTTGAAGCTTTTAGTACTAGAGGTATTTGTCCCACAGTGGGTAAGTCCACTAGAACCGGTTGTCCTGGGTAATACAAGGGATTCCTCGGTTTCTTATTCTCCCCAGTCCCAGGTAAGAGGGATGGAGGATTAGGGCAAAAAGCAGCGAGTCTGGGGCAGCCATTTACTCCCCATCGTCCATTGACTTTAGTTACTGCATCAGATATTCGTCGCGCCCATGCGGGATTGTGCGGTCTCAGGGTTCGTTTTAAGAGTCCTGGGGTGCAGACGGTGTCTTGGGATAAGGGAGGAGGAACTTTGGCGTTTGAGGAAGATGGGGTTCCCCTTATCCTGTCCCAACTTCTTACCAAACCTTCCAGGTTGGGAGTTGGTAACCTATCCATGACTTCTCTGGGAATTCCCTTTGAAATGCCTTCTGCCCATAATAATTGTCTCCTGCTATCCAACACCCGTACCGGTTTCCCAGGATGTGGGTGTTGCAGTGATTTATATTGCCTCCCACTTTCCTCAACTCTTCTTATTTCTGCTTTATGCTTTGTTTCCCCCTGGCCAGTGAATCCCATACGCCTTCCGTAATTAATTAGCTCCTGTGCCACCTCCCCCCAAGTCATGTCGGGGGGGCCTCCCCTTCGTCTCAGTCGGGGAGTTCGTAATCGGTCTTGCAGCTGAACAGCATCAGGAAGTCCCCTGATCAGAGGATGTAACCTCTCGGGGTCTGCCACACACTGCATGGGGGAGGGCTGCTGCGGAAGCAGCAAACGGTCATGCATCAATTGGAGGCAAGCAGTTTTCTGCACGCTTTCCAGAATGTGGCCCGCTGTGGGTGTTTTAATAGAAAAAGGGTCTCCTCTTTCCATTGGGTCTAATCCTCCTGCCCAGTAGGCTACCCTCTGGGTCAAGGACCATGGTTCCCTGTTATCATTTGTGGTTAGAAAGACTCTGGGTCCCCAATATCCTCTAGCTTCATCTTCGCTCAGCAGAATGCGATCCCCCCCGGTGAGGGAGACTCTCCACACATACTCAGTTTCAGTTTCCCGGGAGCCCCGGGAGTATTTTTCCTGTATTTTAGCCAAGTCCTGAGGGGAATAGGGGATAATACGCGTGGTACGTCGTTGAATACCCCCCTGACCATTATCAGTGGTTTCCGTTTTAATCAAGGGTCTCATTACTACATTCCCATCTCCAGGATAAAAGCAGTTCCTGCTGTCTTCTAATTCTTTAATTGGATATATGGATTTTAGATCAGATGCCTGTTTTCCGTCTAGTTCGGCCAAATTCGAGAATCCCGGTTCACTATCATTAACCCCCCGCCTGTTTTCTTCCAATTCAGACCGCAGGATTCTCTCTCGGTCTAGTGAGTCTGATAAGATTATGTGAAGCCGCTGAGTATGGTTGCGCTCCGCAGTGAGTTGACTTTGCAAGTTTCTTACCTGTTCTTGCAAAGACTCAACTGTCTCTTTGGCTCGACTCCGGGAGTCTTGCAAGAACTCGATTGTCTCTTTGGCTCGACTCTGGGAGTTTCTTATGTGTTCTCCCAAGGACTCAATGGTCTTTTTATCACCTTGCCTCCCCCACCGGGCAGCAATTAGTGCCGCCCCTAAAACACCACAAACTGTTGCCCGAGCCATGCCAAGAGAGAGCAGGGCTTTATAGCCCTTCAGATTCGCAAAAAGAGGATTATCCTTCATTGTCGGATCCTCTGTACTACAAATTATTCACAAGCACAGCACACTGTCACGGGCCTGCCACTGCCATAAAGGGCACGGAGGCTGCTGTGACCTCACAAGCACAGCCAGCAGCCAGGGGCCTGCCATTGGCCTGTGAAGCACTCAGGCTGCCGTGACCTCACAAGCACAGCCAGCATGTATGGGCCTGAAACTGCCCTATAGGGCACTGAGGCTGCTGTGACCTCACAAGCACAGCCAGCAGCTATGGGCCTCCCACTGGCCTATAGGGCACTGAGGCTTCTCTGACCTCACAAGCCCACCCAGCAGTCATTGGCCTTGAACTGGCCTATCAGGCAACAGGACTGCTGTGACCTCACAAGCATGGCCAGCAGGCATGGGCATCCAACTGCCCTATGAGGCCCCGAGACAAACGTGACCTCATAACGCAGCCAGCAGGCATGGAGCTGTCACTGCCCTATCAGGCACTGGTACTTCCGTGACATCACAAGTACAGCCAGCAGCCATGGGCATCCCACTGGCCAATGAGGCACTAAGACAAAGGTGACCTCAAAACGCAGCCAGCAGCCATGGGCCTGCCACTGGCCTATCAGGCAACAGGACTGCTGTGACCTCACAAGCACAGCCAGCAGCCAGCAGCCAGGGCATCGCACTGGCATATGAGGCACTGAGGCTGCTGTGACCTCACAAAATCAGCCAGCACCCAGAGGCCTGCCACTGGCCTATCAGTCACTCAGACTGCTGTGACCTCACAAGCACAGCCAGCAGCCATTGGCCTGCCACAGACCTATCAGGCAATAGGACTGCTGTGAGCTCACAAGCACAGCCAGCAGCCAGGGGCCTTCCACTGCCTGATGAGGCACTGACACTGCTGTGAGCTCACAAGCACAGCCAGCAGTGAAGGGCCTGCCACTGGCCTATAGGGAACGGAGGCTGATGTGACCTCACAAACACAGCCAGCAGCCATTGGCCTTCCACTGCCCGATGAGGCGCTGACACTGATCTGACCTCACAAGCACAGCACACTGTCGCGGGCCTGCCACTGCCATAAAGGGCATGGAGGCTGCTGTGACGTCACAAGCAAAGCCAGCAGCTGTGGGTCTGCCACTGGCCTGTCAGGCAATAGGACTGCTGTGACCTGACAAGCACAGCCAGCAGCTATGGGCCTGCCACTGGCCTATAGGGCACTGAGGCTGCTGTGACCTCACAAGCACAGCGAGGAGCCAGAGGCCTGCCATTGCCCTATAAGGTACAGAGACAAATGTGACCTCAAAAGGCAGCCAGCAGACGGGGCCTCCCACGGGCCTATCAGGAAATAGGACTGCTGTGACCTCACAAGCACAGCCAGCAGCCATGGGCCTGCCCCTGGTGTATGAGGAACTAGGACTCCTGTGCCTTCACAAGCACAGGCAGCAGCTGTGGGCCTGCCACTGAACTGTGAAGCACGGAGACAAACATGGCCTCACAAGCACAACCAGCAGCCAGGGGCCTGCCACTGCCCTATGAGACACTGAGGCTGCTGTGACCTCACAAGCAAAGCCAGCAGCCAGGGGACTCCCTTTGGCCTATGAGGCACTGATGCTGCTATGACCTCACAAGGACAGCCAACAGCCAGGAGCCATCCCACTGGCCTATCAGGCTGTAGGACTGCTGTGACCTCACAAGCACAGCCAGCAGCTATGGGCCTGCCAGTGACCTATCAGACACGTGTCGCGGCCCGAAAGGAGTCGTTCAGGACGACCTCCCTCCCCTTAGGACCAACGACCAAGTTCGTGATGCCCTTGCACTCAATTAAGGTGAAAACGACACCAGCCAACCAGTTTTAAGATTTATTAAGGCAAAATGGAATCAACTAACGAGACATGTCCCGCGTCACACGTTTAGGGAAAAAGAGAGGAAAAGGGGAAGAGAGAGAGAGAAAGATATCACCACCCGTGGATCCAGCGGCGTCCCGTTGGTCCTCTTCTTTTGGGAGTCCTTGCGGCGGGGCGGGGGGGCAGAGGGGGGAAGCTCCCGTCTGGTTCCGCTGACTCTGCTCGAGTTCTTCAGTCGTCGCAAGCAAGCCCCCCCATTCACACAGTCTGCAGTTTTTATAGGTTCTTGCCCGGCCTCTGGGAGGTGCTTCCTCGCTTCCCATGCAGATTAACCGTCATGCGCAGTCCGCCCTCTCGGAACCTTCCAGAAATGGGCTGGGGTATCTGGGGGTCTCCTGCTCATGCGCAGATGGCAAATGAGTACGTGCGGTTCGTGCCCTAGAGACGCCCTTCTGCCCTTTTCGCACCCTTTTTACCCCGTGCAGGTGCACGAGGTTGTTTACTTCGCAGACGGCTCCCGGGGGCGCCAGCGCGGCATTGCCCGACACACCTTGGCAGCGGCAGCTTTGCAGCAGCAGCAGCAATGTCAAGACAAAACCGCATTTAGTACCGGTCCTCTACACCACCCCGTGTCTCAACATTGCAGCTTGGCAGCAGGAGAGAGAGAGAGAGAAAGAAAGCAAGCAAGCAAGGAAGGAAAGGAGAGAGAATTAGGGACGGGGGGGGAGTCGTGGGAACAACATGGGTTTGGGTAAAAAATAAAGTGCTTAACAGTGATTAAACAGAGGTCTTGCTCAATGCAAGCTTATTCTTTAACAACTTCAACAACATTTAACTTTACAAAACAGACATCAAAACTGAGTTAATGAGGTGGGATTGTTACAATAGGCATAAAACAGCTGGCAAATGCGCTGTGGATGTCAATATGCAATTTCCTCCTTCAGGAGAAACTGGGAAATGATGGGTACTGTGGTTGGCCACGGCCAATGGATGGCACGGATTTTCTTTATGCCGTCCGGCAAGGTGGTAGGAACAAATTGCATATTTGACACAACATGTCCGATTAATTGAACAAAGCAAGGAATTATACAAGAACATTAAGGCGGCAACTGCACCTAACAAATACAATATTAACTGTTTCACCCACGGTGCCCCCAGTAACCAGGACTACAAATCGCCACTCCAGCCATTCCAGGTTTGGACGAGGACGTGGGCTATTTTTCTGATATCTTTGGTTAACTGGAGAACTACTTCGCCTACATCATCTATTTCCAAACAACAGTTAGGAATATTTAATTTCCCACACACTTCTCCCTCTTCAGCTAACAGGTAATCTAAAAACCATGTGGTGCTGAAGGATTGCCGTGCGCATCTGTTGGGATTGCCAAGTTAGAAGATCTATCGTGTCAGCGGTTTTGTTGGTAATAATTTCTAGAGCCGCTTGTAGTCTGATTATTTCCCCATTTTTGCGTCCCGCCCAAATTTCCCTTAATGGATCGCGTCTTACAGGCAACACTTCTGTCTCCAAGGTTATCATATACCTTTATGCCTAACCGAGGTCCACTTGTTTCTGGCAAAAGGAAAAACAAAGGTCTGATAATCCCTATATAACAAATTCCCAACCACCCCGTGGGTAAAAATGTATATGCTGTGTGCCTGCATATCCAGTAATGCCCCTTCTTAGCTCCAATGCCCTGAGCAAATGGCCCGTTTATCCCTGGTGGGAATTGAAAGTAAGTTGCACCTCTGTTGCCCAGAGGGCTGAAGAAGGTGGTTGCCCCATCACCTATTCGGCCGGTACAATACCAAGCCCCAGAAGTGTATTCTGGTGGTAGGTTTGCCATAGCACATGTAAGCACATTAAGACAAGAAGTATCTTTCCAACACAAGTTAAGAATGCCATTCTTGGCTGTTGTGTTTTCAACAATAAAGCTAATTATGATCGCAGCACACAATTACAAAAAATGATAAAAATAACTGTTATAACTACCACAGGTAGTATCGTTGAGGACACTCAAGCTCAACATAAGACAAGTCTTCTTCCCCAGTGCCCTCTTCCTTTTACATTGTTGACCTAAAAGGAAGGGAGGATCCACCTGGCATGGATTCTATGATCTTTCCCATGGGCATCAGTAGCTACCCATGCATACAGATTTTTTGAAGCTTTTAGTACTAGAGGTATTTGTCCCACAGTGGGTAAGTCCACTAGAACCGGTTGTCCCGGGTAATACAAGGGATTCCTCGGTTTCTTATTCTCCCCAGTCCCAGGTAAGAGGGATGGAGGATTAGGGCAAAAAGCAGCGAGTCTGGGGCAGCCATTTACTCCCCATCGTCCATTGACTTTAGTTACTGCATCAGATATTCGTCACGCCCATCCGGGATTGTGCGGTCTCAGGGTTCGTTTTAAGAGTCCTGGGGTGCAGACGGGGTCTTGGGATAAGGGAGGAGGAACTTTGGCGTTTGAGGAAGATGGGGTTCCCCTTATCCTGTCCCAACTTCTTACCAAACCTTCCAGGTTGGGAGTTGGTAACCTATCCATGACTTCTCTGGGAATTCCCTTTGAAATGCCTTCTGCCCATAATAATTGTCTCCTGCTATCCAACACCCGTACCGGTTTCCCAGGATGTGGGTGTTGCAGTGATTTATATTGCCTCCCACTTTCCTCAACTCTTCTTATTTCTGCTTTATGCTTTGTTTCCCCCTGGCCAGTGAATCCCATACGCCTTCCGTAATTAATTAGCTCCTGTGCCACCTCCCCCCAAGTCATGTCAGGGGGGCCTCCCCTTCGTCTCAGTCGGGGAGTTCGTAATCGGTCTTGCAGCTGAACAGCATCAGGAAGTCCCCTGATCAGAGGATGTAACCTCTCGGGGTCTGCCACACACTGCATGGGGGAGGGCTGCTGCGGAAGCAGCAAACGGTCATGCATCAATTGGAGGCAAGCAGTTTTCTGCACGCTTTCCAGAATGTGGCCCGCTGTGGGTGTTTTAATAGAAAAAGGGTCTCCTCTTTCCATTGGGTCTAATCCTCCTGCCCAGTAGGCTACCCTCTGGGTCAAGGACCATGGTTCCCTGTTATCATTTGTGGTTAGAAAGACTCTGGGTCCCCAATATCCTCTAGCTTCATCTTCGCTCAGCAGAATGCGATCCCCCCCGGTGAGGGAGACTCTCCACACATACTCAGTTTCAGTTTCCCGGGAGCCCCGGGAGTATTTTTCCTGTATTTTAGCCAAGTCCTGAGGGGAATAGGGGATAATACGCGTGGTACGTCGTTGAATACCCCCCTGACCATTATCAGTGGTTTCCGTTTTAATCAAGGGTCTCATTACTACATTCCCATCTCCAGGATAAAAGCAGTTCCTGCTGTCTTCTAATTCTTTAATTGGATATATGGATTTTAGATCAGATGCCTGTTTTCCGTCTAGTTCGGCCAAATTCGAGAATCCCGGTTCACTATCATTAACCCCCCGCCTGTTTTCTTCCAATTCAGACCGCAGGATTCTCTCTCGGTCTAGTGAGTCTGATAAGATTATGTGAAGCCGCTGAGTATGGTTGCGCTCCGCAGTGAGTTGACTTTGCAAGTTTCTTACCTGTTCTTGCAAAGACTCAACTGTCTCTTTGGCTCGACTCCGGGAGTCTTGCAAGAACTCGATTGTCTCTTTGGCTCGACTCTGGGAGTTTCTTATGTGTTCTCCCAAGGACTCAATGGTCTTTTTATCACCTTGCCTCCCCCACCGGGCAGCAATTAGTGCCGCCCCTAAAACACCACAAACTGTTGCCCGAGCCATGCCAAGAGAGAGCAGGGCTTTATAGCCCTTCAGATTCGCAAAAAGAGGATTATCCTTCATTGTCGGATCCTCTGTACTACAAATTATTCACAAGCACAGCACACTGTCACGGGCCTGCCACTGCCATAAAGGGCACGGAGGCTGCTGTGACCTCACAAGCACAGCCAGCAGCCAGGGGCCTGCCATTGGCCTGTGAAGCACTCAGGCTGCCGTGACCTCACAAGCACAGCCAGCATGTATGGGCCTGAAACTGCCCTATAGGGCACTGAGGCTGCTGTGACCTCACAAGCACAGCCAGCAGCTATGGGCCTCCCACTGGCCTATAGGGCACTGAGGCTTCTCTGACCTCACAAGCCCACCCAGCAGTCATTGGCCTTGAACTGGCCTATCAGGCAACAGGACTGCTGTGACCTCACAAGCACAGCCAGCAGGCATGGGCATCCAACTGCCCTATGAGGCCCCGAGACAAACGTGACCTCATAACGCAGCCAGCAGGCATGGAGCTGTCACTGCCCTATCAGGCACTGGTACTTCCGTGACATCACAAGTACAGCCAGCAGCCATGGGCATCCCACTGGCCAATGAGGCACTAAGACAAAGGTGACCTCAAAACGCAGCCAGCAGCCATGGGCCTGCCACTGGCCTATCAGGCAACAGGACTGCTGTGACCTCACAAGCACAGCCAGCAGCCAGCAGCCAGGGCATCGCACTGGCATATGAGGCACTGAGGCTGCTGTGACCTCACAAAATCAGCCAGCACCCAGAGGCCTGCCACTGGCCTATCAGTCACTCAGACTGCTGTGACCTCACAAGCACAGCCAGCAGCCATTGGCCTGCCACAGACCTATCAGGCAATAGGACTGCTGTGAGCTCACAAGCACAGCCAGCAGCCAGGGGCCTTCCACTGCCTGATGAGGCACTGACACTGCTGTGAGCTCACAAGCACAGCCAGCAGCCAGGGGCCTTCCACTGCCTGATGAGGCGCTGACACTGCTGTGAGCTCACAAGCACAGCCAGCAGTGAAGGGCCTGCCACTGGCCTATAGGGAACGGAGGCTGATGTGACCTCACAAACACAGCCAGCAGCCATTGGCCTTCCACTGCCCGATGAGGCGCTGACACTGATCTGACCTCACAAGCACAGCACACTGTCGCGGGCCTGCCACTGCCATAAAGGGCATGGAGGCTGCTGTGACGTCACAAGCAAAGCCAGCAGCTGTGGGTCTGCCACTGGCCTGTCAGGCAATAGGACTGCTGTGACCTGACAAGCACAGCCAGCAGCTATGGGCCTGCCACTGGCCTATAGGGCACTGAGGCTGCTGTGACCTCACAAGCACAGCGAGGAGCCAGAGGCCTGCCATTGCCCTATAAGGTACAGAGACAAATGTGACCTCAAAAGGCAGCCAGCAGACGGGGCCTCCCACGGGCCTATCAGGAAATAGGACTGCTGTGACCTCACAAGCACAGCCAGCAGCTATGGGCCTGCCACTGGCCTATCAGGCACTGAGGCTTCTCTGACCTCACAAGCACAACCAGCAGCTATGGACCTCGCACTGGCTATCAGGCACTCATACTGCTGTGACCTCACAAGCACAGCCAGCAGCCATGGGCCTGCCCCTGGTGTATGAGGAACTAGGACTCCTGTGCCTTCACAAGCACAGGCAGCAGCTGTGGGCCTGCCACTGAACTGTGAAGCACGGAGACAAACATGGCCTCACAAGCACAACCAGCAGCCAGGGGCCTGCCACTGCCCTATGAGACACTGAGGCTGCTGTGACCTCACAAGCAAAGCCAGCAGCCAGGGGACTCCCTTTGGCCTATGAGGCACTGATGCTGCTATGACCTCACAAGGACAGCCAACAGCCAGGAGCCATCCCACTGGCCTATCAGGCTATAGGACTGCTGTGACCTCACAAGCACAGCCAGCAGCTATGGGCCTGCCAGTGACCTATCAGACACGTGTCGCGGCCCGAAAGGAGTCGTTCAGGACGACCTCCCTCCCCTTAGGACCAACGACCAAGTTCGTGATGCCCTTGCACTCAATTAAGGTGAAAACGACACCAGCCAACCAGTTTAAGATTTATTAAGGCAAAATGGAATCAACTAACGAGACATGTCCCGCGTCACACGTTTAGGGAAAAAGAGAGGAAAAGGGGAAGAGAGAGAGAGAAAGATATCACCACCCGTGGATCCAGCGGCGTCCCGTTGGTCCTCTTCTTTTGGGAGTCCTTGCGGCGGGGCGGGGGGGCAGAGGGGGGAAGCTCCCGTCTGGTTCCGCTGACTCTGCTCGAGTTCTTCAGTCGTCGCAAGCAAGCCCCCCCATTCACACAGTCTGCAGTTTTTATAGGTTCTTGCCCGGCCTCTGGGAGGTGCTTCCTCGCTTCCCATGCAGATTAACCGTCATGCGCAGTCCGCCCTCTCGGAACCTTCCAGAAATGGGCTGGGGTATCTGGGGGTCTCCTGCTCATGCGCAGATGGCAAATGAGTACGTGCGGTTCGTGCCCTAGAGACGCCCTTCTGCCCTTTTCGCACCCTTTTTACCCCGTGCAGGTGCACGAGGTTGTTTACTTCGCAGACGGCTCCCGGGGGCGCCAGCGCGGCATTGCCCGACACACCTTGGCAGCGGCAGCTTTGCAGCAGCAGCAGCAATGTCAAGACAAAACCGCATTTAGTACCGGTCCTCTACACCACCCCGTGTCTCAACATTGCAGCTTGGCAGCAGGAGAGAGAGAGAGAGAAAGAAAGCAAGCAAGCAAGGAAGGAAAGGAGAGAGAATTAGGGACGGGGGGGAAGTCGTGGGAACAACATGGGTTTGGGTAAAAAATAAAGTGCTTAACAGTGATTAAACAGAGGTCTTGCTCAATGCAAGCTTATTCTTTAACAACTTCAACAACAGTTAACTTTACAAAACAGACATCAAAACTGAGTTAATGAGGTAGGATTGTTACAATAGGCATAAAACAGCTGGCAAATGCGCTGTGGATGTCAATATGCAATTTCCTCCTTCAGGAGAAACTGGGAAATGATGGGTACTGTGGTTGGCCACGGCCAATGGATGGCACGGATTTTCTTTATGCCGTCCGGCAAGGTGGTAGGAACAAGTTGCATATTTGACACAACATGTCCGATTAATTGAACAAAGCAAGGAATTATACAAGAACATTAAGGCGGCAACTGCACCTAACAAATACAATATTAACTGTTTCACCCACGGTGCCCCCAGTAACCAGGACTACAAATCGCCACTCCAGCCATTCCAGGTTTGGACGAGGACGTGGGCTATTTTTCTGATATCTTTGGTTAACTGGAGAACTACTTCGCCTACATCATCTATTTCCAAACAACAGTTAGGAATATTTAATTTCCCACACACTTCTCCCTCTTCAGCTAACAGGTAATCTAAAAACCATGTGGTGCTGAAGGATTGCCGTGCGCATCTGTTGGGATTGCCAAGTTAGAAGATCTATGGTGTCAGCGGTTTTGTTGGTAATAATTTCTAGAGCCGCTTGTAGTCTGATTATTTCCCCATTTTTGCGTCCCGCCCAAATTTCCCTTAATGGATCGCGTCTTACAGGCAACACTTCTGTCTCCAAGGTTATCATATACCTTTATGCCTAACCGAGGTCCACTTGTTTCTGGCAAAAGGAAAAACAAAGGTCTGATAATCCCTATATAACAAATTCCCAACCACCCCGTGGGTAAAAATGTATATGCTGTGTGCCTGCATATCCAGTAATGCCCCTTCTTAGCTCCAATGCCCTGAGCAAATGGCCCGTTTATCCCTGGTGGGAATTGAAAGTAAGTTGCACCTCTGTTGCCCAGAGGGCTGAAGAAGGTGGTTGCCCCATCACCTATTCGGCCGGTACAATACCAAGCCCCAGAAGTGTATTCTGGTGGTAGGTTTGCCATAGCACATATAAGCACATTAAGACAAGAAGTATCTTTCCAACACAGGTTAAGAATGCCATTCTTGGCTGTTGTGTTTTCAACAATAAAGCTAATTATGATCGCAGCACACAATTACAAAAAATGATAAAAATAACTGTTATAACTACCACAGGTAGTATCGTTGAGGACACTCAAGCTCAACATAAGACAAGTCTTCTTCCCCAGTGCCCTCTTCCTTTTACATTGTTGACCTAAAAGGAAGGGAGGATCCACCTGGCATGGATTCTATGATCTTTCCCATGGGCATCAGTAGCTACCCATGCATACAGATTTTTTGAAGCTTTTAGTACTAGAGGTATTTGTCCCACAGTGGGTAAGTCCACTAGAACCGGTTGTCCCGGGTAATACAAGGGATTCCTCGGTTTCTTATTCTCCCCAGTCCCAGGTAAGAGGGATGGAGGATTAGGGCAAAAAGCAGCGAGTCTGGGGCAGCCATTTACTCCCCATCGTCCATTGACTTTAGTTACTGCATCAGATATTCGTCACGCCCATCCGGGATTGTGCGGTCTCAGGGTTCGTTTTAAGAGTCCTGGGGTGCAGACGGGGTCTTGGGATAAGGGAGGAGGAACTTTGGGGTTTGAGGAAGATGGGGTTCCCCTTTTCCTGTCCCAACTTCTTACCAAACCTTCCAGGTTGGGAGTTGGTAACCTATCCATGACTTCTCTGGGAATTCCCTTTGAAATGCCTTCTGCCCATAATAATTGTCTCCTGCTATCCAACACCCGTACCGGTTTCCCAGGATGTGGGTGTTGCAGTGATTTATATTGCCTCCCACTTTCCTCAACTCTTCTTATTTCTGCTTTATGCTTTGTTTCCCCCTGGCCAGTGAATCCCATACGCCTTCCGTAATTAATTAGCTCCTGTGCCACCTCCCCCCAAGTCATGTCGGGGGGGCCTCCCCTTCGTCTCAGTCGGGGAGTTCGTAATCGGTCTTGCAGCTGAACAGCATCAGGAAGTCCCCTGATCAGAGGATGTGACCTCTCGGGGTCTGCCACACACTGCATGGGGGAGGGCTGCTGCGGAAGCAGCAAACGGTCATGCATCAATTGGAGGCAAGCAGTTTTCTGCACGCTTTCCAGAATGTGGCCCGCTGTGGGTGTTTTAATAGAAAAAGGGTCTCCTCTTTCCATTGGGTCTAATCCTCCTGCCCAGTAGGCTACCCTCTGGGTCAAGGACCATGGTTCCCTGTTATCATTTGTGGTTAGAAAGACTCTGGGTCCCCAATATCCTCTAGCTTCATCTTCGCTCAGCAGAATGCGATCCCCCCCGGTGAGGGAGACTCTCCACACATACTCAGTTTCAGTTTCCCGGGAGCCCCGGGAGTATTTTTCCTGTATTTTAGCCAAGTCCTGAGGGGAATAGGGGATAATACGCGTGGTACGTCGTTGAATACCCCCCTGACCATTATCAGTGGTTTCCGTTTTAATCAAGGGTCTCATTACTACATTCCCATCTCCAGGATAAAAGGAGTTCCTGCTGTCTTCTAATTCTTTAATTGGATATATGGATTTTAGATCAGATGCCTGTTTTCCGTCTAGTTCGGCCAAATTCGAGAATCCCGGTTCACTATCATTAACCCCCCGCCTGTTTTCTTCCAATTCAGACCGCAGGATTCTCTCTCGGTCTAGTGAGTCTGATAAGATTATGTGAAGCCGCTGAGTATGGTTGCGCTCCGCAGTGAGTTGACTTTGCAAGTTTCTTACCTGTTCTTGCAAAGACTCAACTGTCTCTTTGGCTCGACTCCGGGAGTCTTGCAAGAACTCGATTGTCTCTTTGGCTCGACTCTGGGAGTTTCTTATGTGTTCTCCCAAGGACTCAATGGTCTTTTTATCACCTTGCCTCCCCCACCGGGCAGCAATTAGTGCCGCCCCTAAAACACCACAAACTGTTGCCCGAGCCATGCCAAGAGAGAGCAGGGCTTTATAGCCCTTCAGATTCGCAAAAAGAGGATTATCCTTCATTGTCGGATCCTCTGTACTACAAATTATTCACAAGCACAGCACACTGTCACGGGCCTGCCACTGCCATAAAGGGCACGGAGGCTGCTGTGACCTCACAAGCACAGCCAGCAGCCAGGGGCCTGCCATTGGCCTGTGAAGCACTCAGGCTGCCGTGACCTCACAAGCACAGCCAGCATGTATGGGCCTGAAACTGCCCTATAGGGCACTGAGGCTGCTGTGACCTCACAAGCACAGCCAGCAGCTATGGGCCTCCCACTGGCCTATAGGGCACTGAGGCTGCTGTGACCTCACAAGCACAGCCAGCAGTCATTGGCCTTGAACTGGCCTATCAGGCAACAGGACTGCTGTGACCTCACAAGCACGGCCAGCAGGCATGGGCATCCAACTGCCCTATGAGGCCCCGAGACAAACGTGACCTCATAACGCAGCCAGCAGGCATGGAGCTGTCACTGCCCTATCAGGCACTGGTACTTCCGTGACATCACAAGTACAGCCAGCAGCCATGGGCATCCCACTGGCCAATGAGGCACTAAGACAAAGGTGACCTCAAAACGCAGCCAGCAGCCATGGGCCTGCCACTGGCCTATCAGGCAACAGGACTGCTGTGACCTCACAAGCACAGCCAGCAGCCAGCAGCCAGGGCATCGCACTGGCATATGAGGCACTGAGGCTGCTGTGACCTCACAAAATCAGCCAGCACCCAGAGGCCTGCCACTGGCCTATCAGTCACTCAGACTGCTGTGACCTCACAAGCACAGCCAGCAGCCATTGGCCTGCCACAGACCTATCAGGCAATAGGACTGCTGTGAGCTCACAAGCACAGCCAGCAGCCAGGGGCCTTCCACTGCCTGATGAGGCACTGACACTGCTGTGAGCTCACAAGCACAGCCAGCAGCCAGGGGCCTTCCACTGCCTGATGAGGCGCTGACACTGCTGTGAGCTCACAAGCACAGCCAGCAGTGAAGGGCCTGCCACTGGCCTATAGGGAACGGAGGCTGATGTGACCTCACAAACACAGCCAGCAGCCATTGGCCTTCCACTGCCCGATGAGGCGCTGACACTGATCTGACCTCACAAGCACAGCACACTGTCGCGGGCCTGCCACTGCCATAAAGGGCATGGAGGCTGCTGTGACGTCACAAGCAAAGCCAGCAGCTGTGGGTCTGCCACTGGCCTGTCAGGCAATAGGACTGCTGTGACCTGACAAGCACAGCCAGCAGCTATGGGCCTGCCACTGGCCTATAGGGCACTGAGGCTGCTGTGACCTCACAAGCACAGCGAGGAGCCAGAGGCCTGCCATTGCCCTATAAGGTACAGAGACAAATGTGACCTCAAAAGGCAGCCAGCAGACGGGGCCTCCCACGGGCCTATCAGGAAATAGGACTGCTGTGACCTCACAAGCACAGCCAGCAGCCATGGGCCTGCCCCTGGTGTATGAGGAGCTAGGACTCCTGTGCCTTCACAAGCACAGGCAGCAGCTGTGGGCCTGCCACTGAACTGTGAAGCACGGAGACAAACATGGCCTCACAAGCACAACCAGCAGCCAGGGGCCTGCCACTGCCCTATGAGACACTGAGGCTGCTGTGACCTCACAAGCAAAGCCAGCAGCCAGGGGACTCCCTTTGGCCTATGAGGCACTGATGCTGCTATGACCTCACAAGGACAGCCAACAGCCAGG
Source organism: Dromaius novaehollandiae (assembly GCF_036370855.1). Classification (NCBI taxonomy): domain Eukaryota; kingdom Metazoa; phylum Chordata; class Aves; order Casuariiformes; family Dromaiidae; genus Dromaius; species Dromaius novaehollandiae. The sequence continues at coordinate 865,558 of NW_026991319.1, forward strand.
AGCCATCCCACTGGCCTATCAGGCTGTAGGACTGCTGTGACCTCACAAGCACAGCCAGCAGCTATGGGCCTGCCAGTGACCTATCAGACACGTGTCGCGGCCCGAAAGGAGTCGTTCAGGACGACCTCCCTCCCCTTAGGACCAACGACCAAGTTCGTGATGCCCTTGCACTCAATTAAGGTGAAAACGACACCAGCCAACCAGTTTAAGATTTATTAAGGCAAAATGGAATCAACTAACGAGACATGTCCCGCGTCACACGTTTAGGGAAAAAGAGAGGAAAAGGGGAAGAGAGAGAGAGAAAGATATCACCACCCGTGGATCCAGCGACGTCCCGTTGGTCCTCTTCTTTTGGGAGTCCTTGCGGCGGGGCGGGGGGGGCAGAGGGGGGAAGCTCCCGTCTGGTTCCGCTGACTCTGCTCGAGTTCTTCAGTCGTCGCAAGCAAGCCCCCCCATTCACACAGTCTGCAGTTTTTATAGGTTCTTGCCCGGCCTCTGGGAGGTGCTTCCTCGCTTCCCATGCAGATTAACCGTCATGCGCAGTCCGCCCTCTCGGAACCTTCCAGAAATGGGCTGGGGTATCTGGGGGTCTCCTGCTCATGCGCAGATGGCAAATGAGTACGTGCGGTTCGTGCCCTAGAGACGCCCTTCTGCCCTTTTCGCACCCTTTTTACCCCGTGCAGGTGCACGAGGTTGTTTACTTCGCAGACGGCTCCCGGGGGCGCCAGCGCGGCATTGCCCGACACACCTTGGCAGCGGCAGCTTTGCAGCAGCAGCAGCAATGTCAAGACAAAACCGCATTTAGTACCGGTCCTCTACACCACCCCGTGTCTCAACATTGCAGCTTGGCAGCAGGAGAGAGAGAGAGAGAAAGAAAGCAAGCAAGGAAGGAAGGAAAGGAGAGAGAATTAGGGACGGGGGGGAAGTCGTGGGAACAACATGGGTTTGGGTAAAAAATAAAGTGCTTAACAGTGATTAAACAGAGGTCTTGCTCAATGCAAGCTTATTCTTTAACAACTTCAACAACATTTAACTTTACAAAACAGACATCAAAACTGAGTTAATGAGGTGGGATTGTTACAATAGGCATAAAACAGCTGGCAAATGCGCTGTGGATGTCAATATGCAATTTCCTCCTTCAGGAGAAACTGGGAAATGATGGATACTGTGGTTGGCCACGGCCAATGGATGGCACGGATTTTCTTTATGCCGTCCGGCAAGGTGGTAGGAACAAATTGCATATTTGACACAACATGTCCGATTAATTGAACAAAGCAAGGAATTATACAAGAACATTAAGGCGGCAACTGCACCTAACAAATACAATATTAACTGTTTCACCCACGGTGCCCCCAGTAACCAGGACTACAAATCGCCACTCCAGCCATTCCAGGTTTGGACGAGGACGTGGGCTATTTTTCTGATATCTTTGGTTAACTGGAGAACTACTTCGCCTACATCATCTATTTCCAAACAACAGTTAGGAATATTTAATTTCCCACACACTTCTCCCTCTTCAGCTAACAGGTAATCTAAAAACCATGTGGTGCTGAAGGATTGCCGTGCGCATCTGTTGGGATTGCCAAGTTAGAAGATCTATGGTGTCAGCGGTTTTGTTGGTAATAATTTCTAGAGCCGCTTGTAGTCTGATTATTTCCCCATTTTTGCGTCCCGCCCAAATTTCCCTTAATGGATCGCGTCTTACAGGCAACACTTCTGTCTCCAAGGTTATCATATACCTTTATGCCTAACCGAGGTCCACTTGTTTCTGGCAAAAGGAAAAACAAAGGTCTGATAATCCCTATATAACAAATTCCCAACCACCCCGTGGGTAAAAATGTATATGCTGTGTGCCTGCATATCCAGTAATGCCCCTTCTTAGCTCCAATGCCCTGAGCAAATGGCCCGTTTATCCCTGGTGGGAATTGAAAGTAAGTTGCACCTCTGTTGCCCAGAGGGCTGAAGAAGGTGGTTGCCCCATCACCTATTCGGCCGGTACAATACCAAGCCCCAGAAGTGTATTCTGGTGGTAGGTTTGCCATAGCACATGTAAGCACATTAAGACAAGAAGTATCTTTCCAACACAAGTTAAGAATGCCATTCTTGGCTGTTGTGTTTTCAACAATAAAGCTAATTATGATCGCAGCACACAATTACAAAAAATGATAAAAATAACTGTTATAACTACCACAGGTAGTATCGTTGAGGACACTCAAGCTCAACATAAGACAAGTCTTCTTCCCCAGTGCCCTCTTCCTTTTACATTGTTGACCTAAAAGGAAGGGAGGATCCACCTGGCATGGATTCTATGATCTTTCCCATGGGCATCAGTAGCTACCCATGCATACAGATTTTTTGAAGCTTTTAGTACTAGAGGTATTTGTCCCACAGTGGGTAAGTCCACTAGAACCGGTTGTCCCGGGTAATACAAGGGATTCCTCGGTTTCTTATTCTCCCCAGTCCCAGGTAAGAGGGATGGAGGATTAGGGCAAAAAGCAGCGAGTCTGGGGCAGCCATTTACTCCCCATCGTCCATTGACTTTAGTTACTGCATCAGATATTCGTCACGCCCATCCGGGATTGTGCGGTCTCAGGGTTCGTTTTAAGAGTCCTGGGGTGCAGACGGGGTCTTGGGATAAGGGAGGAGGAACTTTGGGGTTTGAGGAAGATGGGGTTCCCCTTATCCTGTCCCAACTTCTTACCAAACCTTCCAGGTTGGGAGTTGGTAACCTATCCATGACTTCTCTGGGAATTCCCTTTGAAATGCCTTCTGCCCATAATAATTGTCTCCTGCTATCCAACACCCGTACCGGTTTCCCAGGATGTGGGTGTTGCAGTGATTTATATTGCCTCCCACTTTCCTCAACTCTTCTTATTTCTGCTTTATGCTTTGTTTCCCCCTGGCCAGTGAATCCCATACGCCTTCCGTAATTAATTAGCTCCTGTGCCACCTCCCCCCAAGTCATGTCGGGGGGGCCTCCCCTTCGTCTCAGTCGGGGAGTTCGTAATCGGTCTTGCAGCTGAACAGCATCAGGAAGTCCCCTGATCAGAGGATGTAACCTCTCGGGGTCTGCCACACACTGCATGGGGGAGGGCTGCTGCGGAAGCAGCAAACGGTCATGCATCAATTGGAGGCAAGCAGTTTTCTGCACGCTTTCCAGAATGTGGCCCGCTGTGGGTGTTTTAATAGAAAAAGGGTCTCCTCTTTCCATTGGGTCTAATCCTCCTGCCCAGTAGGCTACCCTCTGGGTCAAGGACCATGGTTCCCTGTTATCATTTGTGGTTAGAAAGACTCTGGGTCCCCAATATCCTCTAGCTTCATCTTCGCTCAGCAGAATGCGATCCCCCCCGGTGAGGGAGACTCTCCACACATACTCAGTTTCAGTTTCCCGGGAGCCCCGGGAGTATTTTTCCTGTATTTTAGCCAAGTCCTGAGGGGAATAGGGGATAATACGCGTGGTACGTCGTTGAATACCCCCCTGACCATTATCAGTGGTTTCCGTTTTAATCAAGGGTCTCATTACTACATTCCCATCTCCAGGATAAAAGGAGTTCCTGCTGTCTTCTAATTCTTTAATTGGATATATGGATTTTAGATCAGATGCCTGTTTTCCGTCTAGTTCGGCCAAATTCGAGAATCCCGGTTCACTATCATTAACCCCCCGCCTGTTTTCTTCCAATTCAGACCGCAGGATTCTCTCTCGGTCTAGTGAGTCTGATAAGATTATGTGAAGCCGCTGAGTATGGTTGCGCTCCGCAGTGAGTTGACTTTGCAAGTTTCTTACCTGTTCTTGCAAAGACTCAACTGTCTCTTTGGCTCGACTCCGGGAGTCTTGCAAGAACTCGATTGTCTCTTTGGCTCGACTCTGGGAGTTTCTTATGTGTTCTCCCAAGGACTCAATGGTCTTTTTATCACCTTGCCTCCCCCACCGGGCAGCAATTAGTGCCGCCCCTAAAACACCACAAACTGTTGCCCAAGCCATGCCAAGAGAGAGCAGGGCTTTATAGCCCTTCAGATTCGCAAAAAGAGGATTATCCTTCATTGTCGGATCCTCTGTACTACAAATTATTCACAAGCACAGCACACTGTCACGGGCCTGCCACTGCCATAAAGGGCACGGAGGCTGCTGTGACCTCACAAGCACAGCCAGCAGCCAGGGGCCTGCCATTGGCCTGTGAAGCACTCAGGCTGCCGTGACCTCACAAGCACAGCCAGCATGTATGGGCCTGAAACTGCCCTATAGGGCACTGAGGCTGCTGTGACCTCACAAGCACAGCCAGCAGCTATGGGCCTCCCACTGGCCTATAGGGCACTGAGGCTTCTCTGACCTCACAAGCCCACCCAGCAGTCATTGGCCTTGAACTGGCCTATCAGGCAACAGGACTGCTGTGACCTCACAAGCATGGCCAGCAGGCATGGGCATCCAACTGCCCTATGAGGCCCCGAGACAAACGTGACCTCATAACGCAGCCAGCAGGCATGGAGCTGTCACTGCCCTATCAGGCACTGGTACTTCCGTGACATCACAAGTACAGCCAGCAGCCATGGGCATCCCACTGGCCAATGAGGCACTAAGACAAAGGTGACCTCAAAACGCAGCCAGCAGCCATGGGCCTGCCACTGGCCTATCAGGCAACAGGACTGCTGTGACCTCACAAGCACAGCCAGCAGCCAGCAGCCAGGGCATCGCACTGGCATATGAGGCACTGAGGCTGCTGTGACCTCACAAAATCAGCCAGCACCCAGAGGCCTGCCACTGGCCTATCAGTCACTCAGACTGCTGTGACCTCACAAGCACAGCCAGCAGCCATTGGCCTGCCACAGACCTATCAGGCAATAGGACTGCTGTGAGCTCACAAGCACAGCCAGCAGCCAGGGGCCTTCCACTGCCTGATGAGGCACTGACACTGCTGTGAGCTCACAAGCACAGCCAGCAGCCAGGGGCCTTCCACTGCCTGATGAGGCGCTGACACTGCTGTGAGCTCACAAGCACAGCCAGCAGTGAAGGGCCTGCCACTGGCCTATAGGGAACGGAGGCTGATGTGACCTCACAAACACAGCCAGCAGCCATTGGCCTTCCACTGCCCGATGAGGCGCTGACACTGATCTGACCTCACAAGCACAGCACACTGTCGCGGGCCTGCCACTGCCATAAAGGGCATGGAGGCTGCTGTGACGTCACAAGCAAAGCCAGCAGCTGTGGGTCTGCCACTGGCCTGTCAGGCAATAGGACTGCTGTGACCTGACAAGCACAGCCAGCAGCTATGGGCCTGCCACTGGCCTATAGGGCACTGAGGCTGCTGTGACCTCACAAGCACAGCGAGGAGCCAGAGGCCTGCCATTGCCCTATAAGGTACAGAGACAAATGTGACCTCAAAAGGCAGCCAGCAGACGGGGCCTCCCACGGGCCTATCAGGAAATAGGACTGCTGTGACCTCACAAGCACAGCCAGCAGCTATGGGCCTGCCACTGGCCTATCAGGCACTGAGGCTTCTCTGACCTCACAAGCACAACCAGCAGCTATGGACCTCGCACTGGCTATCAGGCACTCATACTGCTGTGACCTCACAAGCACAGCCAGCAGCCATGGGCCTGCCCCTGGTGTATGAGGAACTAGGACTCCTGTGCCTTCACAAGCACAGGCAGCAGCTGTGGGCCTGCCACTGAACTGTGAAGCACGGAGACAAACATGGCCTCACAAGCACAACCAGCAGCCAGGGGCCTGCCACTGCCCTATGAGACACTGAGGCTGCTGTGACCTCACAAGCAAAGCCAGCAGCCAGGGGACTCCCTTTGGCCTATGAGGCACTGATGCTGCTATGACCTCACAAGGACAGCCAACAGCCAGGAGCCATCCCACTGGCCTATCAGGCTATAGGACTGCTGTGACCTCACAAGCACAGCCAGCAGCTATGGGCCTGCCAGTGACCTATCAGACATGTGTCGCGGCCCGAAAGGAGTCGTTCAGGACGACCTCCCTCCCCTTAGGACCAACGACCAAGTTCGTGATGCCCTTGCACTCAATTAAGGTGAAAACGACACCAGCCAACCAGTTTAAGATTTATTAAGGCAAAATGGAATCAACTAACGAGACATGTCCCGCGTCACACGTTTAGGGAAAAAGAGAGGAAAAGGGGAAGAGAGAGAGAGAAAGATATCACCACCCGTGGATCCAGCGGCGTCCCGTTGGTCCTCTTCTTTTGGGAGTCCTTGCGGCGGGGCGGGGGGGCAGAGGGGGGAAGCTCCCGTCTGGTTCCGCTGACTCTGCTCGAGTTCTTCAGTCGTCGCAAGCAAGCCCCCCCATTCACACAGTCTGCAGTTTTTATAGGTTCTTGCCCGGCCTCTGGGAGGTGCTTCCTCGCTTCCCATGCAGATTAACCGTCATGCGCAGTCCGCCCTCTCGGAACCTTCCAGAAATGGGCTGGGGTATCTGGGGGTCTCCTGCTCATGCGCAGATGGCAAATGAGTACGTGCGGTTCGTGCCCTAGAGACGCCCTTCTGCCCTTTTCGCACCCTTTTTACCCCGTGCAGGTGCACGAGGTTGTTTACTTCGCAGACGGCTCCCGGGGGCGCCAGCGCGGCATTGCCCGACACACCTTGGCAGCGGCAGCTTTGCAGCAGCAGCAGCAATGTCAAGACAAAACCGCATTTAGTACCGGTCCTCTACACCACCCCGTGTCTCAACATTGCAGCTTGGCAGCAGGAGAGAGAGAGAGAGAAAGCAAGCAAGCAAGCAAGGAAGGAAAGGAGAGAGAATTAGGGACGGGGGGGGAGTCGTGGGAACAACATGGGTTTGGGTAAAAAATAAAGTGCTTAACAGTGATTAAACAGAGGTCTTGCTCAATGCAAGCTTATTCTTTAACAACTTCAACAACATTTAACTTTACAAAACAGACATCAAAACTGAGTTAATGAGGTGGGATTGTTACAATAGGCATAAAACAGCTGGCAAATGCGCTGTGGATGTCAATATGCAATTTCCTCCTTCAGGAGAAACTGGGAAATGATGGGTACTGTGGTTGGCCACGGCCAATGGATGGCACGGATTTTCTTTATGCCGTCCGGCAAGGTGGTAGGAACAAATTGCATATTTGACACAACATGTCCGATTAATTGAACAAAGCAAGGAATTATACAAGAACATTAAGGCGGCAACTGCACCTAACAAATACAATATTAACTGTTTCACCCACGGTGCCCCCAGTAACCAGGACTACAAATCGCCACTCCAGCCATTCCAGGTTTGGACGAGGACGTGGGCTATTTTTCTGATATCTTTGGTTAACTGGAGAACTACTTCGCCTACATCATCTATTTCCAAACAACAGTTAGGAATATTTAATTTCCCACACACTTCTCCCTCTTCAGCTAACAGGTAATCTAAAAACCATGTGGTGCTGAAGGATTGCCGTGCGCATCTGTTGGGATTGCCAAGTTAGAAGATCTATCGTGTCAGCGGTTTTGTTGGTAATAATTTCTAGAGCCGCTTGTAGTCTGATTATTTCCCCATTTTTGCGTCCCGCCCAAATTTCCCTTAATGGATCGCGTCTTACAGGCAACACTTCTGTCTCCAAGGTTATCATATACCTTTATGCCTAACCGAGGTCCACTTGTTTCTGGCAAAAGGAAAAACAAAGGTCTGATAATCCCTATATAACAAATTCCCAACCACCCCGTGGGTAAAAATGTATATGCTGTGTGCCTGCATATCCAGTAATGCCCCTTCTTAGCTCCAATGCCCTGAGCAAATGGCCCGTTTATCCCTGGTGGGAATTGAAAGTAAGTTGCACCTCTGTTGCCCAGAGGGCTGAAGAAGGTGGTTGCCCCATCACCTATTCGGCCGGTACAATACCAAGCCCCAGAAGTGTATTCTGGTGGTAGGTTTGCCATAGCACATGTAAGCACATTAAGACAAGAAGTATCTTTCCAACACAAGTTAAGAATGCCATTCTTGGCTGTTGTGTTTTCAACAATAAAGCTAATTATGATCGCAGCACACAATTACAAAAAATGATAAAAATAACTGTTATAACTACCACAGGTAGTATCGTTGAGGACACTCAAGCTCAACATAAGACAAGTCTGCTTCCCCAGTGCCCTCTTCCTTTTACATTGTTGACCTAAAAGGAAGGGAGGATCCACCTGGCATGGATTCTATGATCTTTCCCATGGGCATCAGTAGCTACCCATGCATACAGATTTTTTGAAGCTTTTAGTACTAGAGGTATTTGTCCCACAGTGGGTAAGTCCACTAGAACCGGTTGTCCCGGGTAATACAAGGGATTCCTCGGTTTCTTATTCTCCCCAGTCCCAGGTAAGAGGGATGGAGGATTAGGGCAAAAAGCAGCGAGTCTGGGGCAGCCATTTACTCCCCATCGTCCATTGACTTTAGTTACTGCATCAGATATTCGTCACGCCCATCCGGGATTGTGCGGTCTCAGGGTTCGTTTTAAGAGTCCTGGGGTGCAGACGGGGTCTTGGGATAAGGGAGGAGGAACTTTGGGGTTTGAGGAAGATGGGGTTCCCCTTATCCTGTCCCAACTTCTTACCAAACCTTCCAGGTTGGGAGTTGGTAACCTATCCATGACTTCTCTGGGAATTCCCTTTGAAATGCCTTCTGCCCATAATAATTGTCTCCTGCTATCCAACACCCGTACCGGTTTCCCAGGATGTAGGTGTTGCAGTGATTTATATTGCCTCCCACTTTCCTCAACTCTTCTTATTTCTGCTTTATGCTTTGTTTCCCCCTGGCCAGTGAATCCCATACGCCTTCCGTAATTAATTAGCTCCTGTGCCACCTCCCCCCAAGTCATGTCGGGGGGGCCTCCCCTTCGTCTCAGTCGGGGAGTTCGTAATCGGTCTTGCAGCTGAACAGCATCAGGAAGTCCCCTGATCAGAGGATGTAACCTCTCGGGGTCTGCCACACACTGCATGGGGGAGGGCTGCTGCGGAAGCAGCAAACGGTCATGCATCAATTGGAGGCAAGCAGTTTTCTGCACGCTTTCCAGAATGTGGCCCGCTGTGGGTGTTTTAATAGAAAAAGGGTCTCCTCTTTCCATTGGGTCTAATCCTCCTGCCCAGTAGGCTACCCTCTGGGTCAAGGACCATGGTTCCCTGTTATCATTTGTGGTTAGAAAGACTCTGGGTCCCCAATATCCTCTAGCTTCATCTTCGCTCAGCAGAATGCGATCCCCCCCGGTGAGGGAGACTCTCCACACATACTCAGTTTCAGTTTCCCGGGAGCCCCGGGAGTATTTTTCCTGTATTTTAGCCAAGTCCTGAGGGGAATAGGGGATAATACGCGTGGTACGTCGTTGAATACCCCCCTGACCATTATCAGTGGTTTCCGTTTTAATCAAGGGTCTCATTACTACATTCCCATCTCCAGGATAAAAGGAGTTCCTGCTGTCTTCTAATTCTTTAATTGGATATATGGATTTTAGATCAGATGCCTGTTTTCCGTCTAGTTCGGCCAAATTCGAGAATCCCGGTTCACTATCATTAACCCCCCGCCTGTTTTCTTCCAATTCAGACCGCAGGATTCTCTCTCGGTCTAGTGAGTCTGATAAGATTATGTGAAGCCGCTGAGTATGGTTGCGCTCCGCAGTGAGTTGACTTTGCAAGTTTCTTACCTGTTCTTGCAAAGACTCAACTGTCTCTTTGGCTCGACTCCGGGAGTCTTGCAAGAACTCGATTGTCTCTTTGGCTCGACTCTGGGAGTTTCTTATGTGTTCTCCCAAGGACTCAATGGTCTTTTTATCACCTTGCCTCCCCCACCGGGCAGCAATTAGTGCCGCCCCTAAAACACCACAAACTGTTGCCCAAGCCATGCCAAGAGAGAGCAGGGCTTTATAGCCCTTCAGATTCGCAAAAAGAGGATTATCCTTCATTGTCGGATCCTCTGTACTACAAATTATTCACAAGCACAGCACACTGTCACGGGCCTGCCACTGCCATAAAGGGCACGGAGGCTGCTGTGACCTCACAAGCACAGCCAGCAGCCAGGGGCCTGCCATTGGCCTGTGAAGCACTCAGGCTGCCGTGACCTCACAAGCACAGCCAGCATGTATGGGCCTGAAACTGCCCTATAGGGCACTGAGGCTGCTGTGACCTCACAAGCACAGCCAGCAGCTATGGGCCTCCCACTGGCCTATAGGGCACTGAGGCTTCTCTGACCTCACAAGCCCACCCAGCAGTCATTGGCCTTGAACTGGCCTATCAGGCAACAGGACTGCTGTGACCTCACAAGCATGGCCAGCAGGCATGGGCATCCAACTGCCCTATGAGGCCCCGAGACAAACGTGACCTCATAACGCAGCCAGCAGGCATGGAGCTGTCACTGCCCTATCAGGCACTGGTACTTCCGTGACATCACAAGTACAGCCAGCAGCCATGGGCATCCCACTGGCCAATGAGGCACTAAGACAAAGGTGACCTCAAAACGCAGCCAGCAGCCATGGGCCTGCCACTGGCCTATCAGGCAACAGGACTGCTGTGACCTCACAAGCACAGCCAGCAGCCAGCAGCCAGGGCATCGCACTGGCATATGAGGCACTGAGGCTGCTGTGACCTCACAAAATCAGCCAGCACCCAGAGGCCTGCCACTGGCCTATCAGTCACTCAGACTGCTGTGACCTCACAAGCACAGCCAGCAGCCATTGGCCTGCCACAGACCTATCAGGCAATAGGACTGCTGTGAGCTCACAAGCACAGCCAGCAGCCAGGGGCCTTCCACTGCCTGATGAGGCACTGACACTGCTGTGAGCTCACAAGCACAGCCAGCAGCCAGGGGCCTTCCACTGCCTGATGAGGCGCTGACACTGCTGTGAGCTCACAAGCACAGCCAGCAGTGAAGGGCCTGCCACTGGCCTATAGGGAACGGAGGCTGATGTGACCTCACAAACACAGCCAGCAGCCATTGGCCTTCCACTGCCCGATGAGGCGCTGACACTGATCTGACCTCACAAGCACAGCACACTGTCGCGGGCCTGCCACTGCCATAAAGGGCATGGAGGCTGCTGTGACGTCACAAGCAAAGCCAGCAGCTGTGGGTCTGCCACTGGCCTGTCAGGCAATAGGACTGCTGTGACCTGACAAGCACAGCCAGCAGCTATGGGCCTGCCACTGGCCTATAGGGCACTGAGGCTGCTGTGACCTCACAAGCACAGCGAGGAGCCAGAGGCCTGCCATTGCCCTATAAGGTACAGAGACAAATGTGACCTCAAAAGGCAGCCAGCAGACGGGGCCTCCCACGGGCCTATCAGGAAATAGGACTGCTGTGACCTCACAAGCACAGCCAGCAGCTATGGGCCTGCCACTGGCCTATCAGGCACTGAGGCTTCTCTGACCTCACAAGCACAACCAGCAGCTATGGACCTCGCACTGGCTATCAGGCACTCATACTGCTGTGACCTCACAAGCACAGCCAGCAGCCATGGGCCTGCCCCTGGTGTATGAGGAACTAGGACTCCTGTGCCTTCACAAGCACAGGCAGCAGCTGTGGGCCTGCCACTGAACTGTGAAGCACGGAGACAAACATGGCCTCACAAGCACAACCAGCAGCCAGGGGCCTGCCACTGCCCTATGAGACACTGAGGCTGCTGTGACCTCACAAGCAAAGCCAGCAGCCAGGGGACTCCCTTTGGCCTATGAGGCACTGATGCTGCTATGACCTCACAAGGACAGCCAACAGCCAGGAGCCATCCCACTGGCCTATCAGGCTATAGGACTGCTGTGACCTCACAAGCACAGCCAGCAGCTATGGGCCTGCCAGTGACCTATCAGACATGTGTCGCGGCCCGAAAGGAGTCGTTCAGGACGACCTCCCTCCCCTTAGGACCAACGACCAAGTTCGTGATGCCCTTGCACTCAATTAAGGTGAAAACGACACCAGCCAACCAGTTTAAGATTTATTAAGGCAAAATGGAATCAACTAACGAGACATGTCCCGCGTCACACGTTTAGGGAAAAAGAGAGGAAAAGGGGAAGAGAGAGAGAGAAAGATATCACCACCCGTGGATCCAGCGGCGTCCCGTTGGTCCTCTTCTTTTGGGAGTCCTTGCGGCGGGGCGGGGGGGCAGAGGGGGGAAGCTCCCGTCTGGTTCCGCTGACTCTGCTCGAGTTCTTCAGTCGTCGCAAGCAAGCCCCCCCATTCACACAGTCTGCAGTTTTTATAGGTTCTTGCCCGGCCTCTGGGAGGTGCTTCCTCGCTTCCCATGCAGATTAACCGTCATGCGCAGTCCGCCCTCTCGGAACCTTCCAGAAATGGGCTGGGGTATCTGGGGGTCTCCTGCTCATGCGCAGATGGCAAATGAGTACGTGCGGTTCGTGCCCTAGAGACGCCCTTCTGCCCTTTTCGCACCCTTTTTACCCCGTGCAGGTGCACGAGGTTGTTTACTTCGCAGACGGCTCCCGGGGGCGCCAGCGCGGCATTGCCCGACACACCTTGGCAGCGGCAGCTTTGCAGCAGCAGCAGCAATGTCAAGACAAAACCGCATTTAGTACCGGTCCTCTACACCACCCCGTGTCTCAACATTGCAGCTTGGCAGCAGGAGAGAGAGAGAGAGAGAAAGAAAGCAAGCAAGGAAGGAAGGAAAGGAGAGAGAATTAGGGACGGGGGGGAAGTCGTGGGAACAACATGGGTTTGGGTAAAAAATAAAGTGCTTAACAGTGATTAAACAGAGGTCTTGCTCAATGCAAGCTTATTCTTTAACAACTTCAACAACAGTTAACTTTACAAAACAGACATCAAAACTGAGTTAAGGAGGTAGGATTGTTACAATAGGCATAAAACAGCTGGCAAATGCGCTGTGGATGTCAATATGCAATTTCCTCCTTCAGGAGAAACTGGGAAATGATGGGTACTGTGGTTGGCCACGGCCAATGGATGGCACGGATTTTCTTTATGCCGTCCGGCAAGGTGGTAGGAACAAATTGCATATTTGACACAACATGTCCGATTAATTGAACAAAGCAAGGAATTATACAAGAACATTAAGGCGGCAACTGCACCTAACAAATACAATATTAACTGTTTCACCCACGGTGCCCCCAGTAACCAGGACTACAAATCGCCACTCCAGCCATTCCAGGTTTGGACGAGGACGTGGGCTATTTTTCTGATATCTTTGGTTAACTGGAGAACTACTTCGCCTACATCATCTATTTCCAAACAACAGTTAGGAATATTTAATTTCCCACACACTTCTCCCTCTTCAGCTAACAGGTAATCTAAAAACCATGTGGTGCTGAAGGATTGCCGTGCGCATCTGTTGGGATTGCCAAGTTAGAAGATCTAGCGTGTCAGCGGTTTTGTTGGTAATAATTTCTAGAGCCGCTTGTAGTCTGATTATTTCCCCATTTTTGCGTCCCGCCCAAATTTCCCTTAATGGATCGCGTCTTACAGGCAACACTTCTGTCTCCAAGGTTATCATATACCTTTATGCCTAACCGAGGTCCACTTGTTTCTGGCAAAAGGAAAAACAAAGGTCTGATAATCCCTATATAACAAATTCCCAACCACCCCGTGGGTAAAAATGTATATGCTGTGTGCCTGCATATCCAGTAATGCCCCTTCTTAGCTCCAATGCCCTGAGCAAATGGCCCGTTTATCCCTGGTGGGAATTGAAAGTAAGTTGCACCTCTGTTGCCCAGAGGGCTGAAGAAGGTGGTTGCCCCATCACCTATTCGGCCGGTACAATACCAAGCCCCAGAAGTGTATTCTGGTGGTAGGTTTGCCATAGCACATGTAAGCACATTAAGACAAGAAGTATCTTTCCAACACAAGTTAAGAATGCCATTCTTGGCTGTTGTGTTTTCAACAATAAAGCTAATTATGATCGCAGCACACAATTACAAAAAATGATAAAAATAACTGTTATAACTACCACAGGTAGTATCGTTGAGGACACTCAAGCTCAACATAAGACAAGTCTTCTTCCCCAGTGCCCTCTTCCTTTTACATTGTTGACCTAAAAGGAAGGGAGGATCCACCTGGCATGGATTCTATGATCTTTCCCATGGGCATCAGTAGCTACCCATGCATACAGATTTTTTGAAGCTTTTAGTACTAGAGGTATTTGTCCCACAGTGGGTAAGTCCACTAGAACCGGTTGTCCCGGGTAATACAAGGGATTCCTCGGTTTCTTATTCTCCCCAGTCCCAGGTAAGAGGGATGGAGGATTAGGGCAAAAAGCAGCGAGTCTGGGGCAGCCATTTACTCCCCATCGTCCATTGACTTTAGTTACTGCATCAGATATTCGTCACGCCCATCCGGGATTGTGCGGTCTCAGGGTTCGTTTTAAGAGTCCTGGGGTGCAGACGGGGTCTTGGGATAAGGGAGGAGGAACTTTGGGGTTTGAGGAAGATGGGGTTCCCCTTATCCTGTCCCAACTTCTTACCAAACCTTCCAGGTTGGGAGTTGGTAACCTATCCATGACTTCTCTGGGAATTCCCTTTGAAATGCCTTCTGCCCATAATAATTGTCTCCTGCTATCCAACACCCGTACCGGTTTCCCAGGATGTGGGTGTTGCAGTGATTTATATTGCCTCCCACTTTCCTCAACTCTTCTTATTTCTGCTTTATGCTTTGTTTCCCCCTGGCCAGTGAATCCCATACGCCTTCCGTAATTAATTAGCTCCTGTGCCACCTCCCCCCAAGTCATGTCAGGGGGGCCTCCCCTTCGTCTCAGTCGGGGAGTTCGTAATCGGTCTTGCAGCTGAACAGCATCAGGAAGTCCCCTGATCAGAGGATGTAACCTCTCGGGGTCTGCCACACACTGCATGGGGGAGGGCTGCTGCGGAAGCAGCAAACGGTCATGCATCAATTGGAGGCAAGCAGTTTTCTGCACGCTTTCCAGAATGTGGCCCGCTGTGGGTGTTTTAATAGAAAAAGGGTCTCCTCTTTCCATTGGGTCTAATCCTCCTGCCCAGTAGGCTACCCTCTGGGTCAAGGACCATGGTTCCCTGTTATCATTTGTGGTTAGAAAGACTCTGGGTCCCCAATATCCTCTAGCTTCATCTTCGCTCAGCAGAATGCGATCCCCCCCGGTGAGGGAGACTCTCCACACATACTCAGTTTCAGTTTCCCGGGAGCCCCGGGAGTATTTTTCCTGTATTTTAGCCAAGTCCTGAGGGGAATAGGGGATAATACGCGTGGTACGTCGTTGAATACCCCCCTGACCATTATCAGTGGTTTCCGTTTTAATCAAGGGTCTCATTACTACATTCCCATCTCCAGGATAAAAGCAGTTCCTGCTGTCTTCTAATTCTTTAATTGGATATATGGATTTTAGATCAGATGCCTGTTTTCCGTCTAGTTCGGCCAAATTCGAGAATCCCGGTTCACTATCATTAACCCCCCGCCTGTTTTCTTCCAATTCAGACCGCAGGATTCTCTCTCGGTCTAGTGAGTCTGATAAGATTATGTGAAGCCGCTGAGTATGGTTGCGCTCCGCAGTGAGTTGACTTTGCAAGTTTCTTACCTGTTCTTGCAAAGACTCAACTGTCTCTTTGGCTCGACTCCGGGAGTCTTGCAAGAACTCGATTGTCTCTTTGGCTCGACTCTGGGAGTTTCTTATGTGTTCTCCCAAGGACTCAATGGTCTTTTTATCACCTTGCCTCCCCCACCGGGCAGCAATTAGTGCCGCCCCTAAAACACCACAAACTGTTGCCCGAGCCATGCCAAGAGAGAGCAGGGCTTTATAGCCCTTCAGATTCGCAAAAAGAGGATTATCCTTCATTGTCGGATCCTCTGTACTACAAATTATTCACAAGCACAGCACACTGTCACGGGCCTGCCACTGCCATAAAGGGCACGGAGGCTGCTGTGACCTCACAAGCACAGCCAGCAGCCAGGGGCCTGCCATTGGCCTGTGAAGCACTGAGGCTGCTGTGACCTCACAAGCACAGCCAGCATGTATGGGCCTGAAACTGCCCTATAGGGCACTGAGGCTGCTGTGACCTCACAAGCACAGCCAGCAGCTATGGGCCTCCCACTGGCCTATAGGGCACTGAGGCTTCTCTGACCTCACAAGCACAGCCAGCAGTCATTGGCCTTGAACTGGCCTATCAGGCAACAGGACTGCTGTGACCTCACAAGCACGGCCAGCAGGCATGGGCATCCAACTGCCCTATGAGGCCCCGAGACAAACGTGACCTCATAACGCAGCCAGCAGGCATGGAGCTGTCACTGCCCTATCAGGCACTGGTACTTCCGTGACATCACAAGTACAGCCAGCAGCCATGGGCATCCCACTGGCCAATGAGGCACTAAGACAAAGGTGACCTCAAAACGCAGCCAGCAGCCATGGGCCTGCCACTGGCCTATCAGGCAACAGGACTGCTGTGACCTCACAAGCACAGCCAGCAGCCAGCAGCCAGGGCATCGCACTGGCATATGAGGCACTGAGGCTGCTGTGACCTCACAAAATCAGCCAGCACCCAGAGGCCTGCCACTGGCCTATCAGTCACTCAGACTGCTGTGACCTCACAAGCACAGCCAGCAGCCATTGGCCTGCCACAGACCTATCAGGCAATAGGACTGCTGTGAGCTCACAAGCACAGCCAGCAGCCAGGGGCCTTCCACTGCCTGATGAGGCACTGACACTGCTGTGAGCTCACAAGCACAGCCAGCAGCCAGGGGCCTTCCACTGCCTGATGAGGCGCTGACACTGCTGTGAGCTCACAAGCACAGCCAGCAGTGAAGGGCCTGCCACTGGCCTATAGGGAACGGAGGCTGATGTGACCTCACAAACACAGCCAGCAGCCATTGGCCTTCCACTGCCCGATGAGGCGCTGACACTGATCTGACCTCACAAGCACAGCACACTGTCGCGGGCCTGCCACTGCCATAAAGGGCATGGAGGCTGCTGTGACGTCACAAGCAAAGCCAGCAGCTGTGGGTCTGCCACTGGCCTGTCAGGCAATAGGACTGCTGTGACCTGACAAGCACAGCCAGCAGCTATGGGCCTGCCACTGGCCTATAGGGCACTGAGGCTGCTGTGACCTCACAAGCACAGCGAGGAGCCAGAGGCCTGCCATTGCCCTATAAGGTACAGAGACAAATGTGACCTCAAAAGGCAGCCAGCAGACGGGGCCTCCCACTGGCCTATCAGGAAATAGGACTGCTGTGACCTCACAAGCACAGCCAGCAGCTATGGGCCTGCCACTGGCCTATCAGGCACTGAGGCTTCTCTGACCTCACAAGCACAACCAGCAGCTATGGACCTCGCACTGGCTATCAGGCACTCATACTGCTGTGACCTCACAAGCACAGCCAGCAGCCATGGGCCTGCCCCTGGTGTATGAGGAACTAGGACTCCTGTGCCTTCACAAGCACAGGCAGCAGCTGTGGGCCTGCCACTGAACTGTGAAGCACGGAGACAAACATGGCCTCACAAGCACAACCAGCAGCCAGGGGCCTGCCACTGCCCTATGAGACACTGAGGCTGCTGTGACCTCACAAGCAAAGCCAGCAGCCAGGGGACTCCCTTTGGCCTATGAGGCACTGATGCTGCTATGACCTCACAAGGACAGCCAACAGCCAGGAGCCATCCCACTGGCCTATCAGGCTATAGGACTGCTGTGACCTCACAAGCACAGCCAGCAGCTATGGGCCTGCCAGTGACCTATCAGACACGTGTCGCGGCCCGAAAGGAGTCGTTCAGGACGACCTCCCTCCCCTTAGGACCAACGACCAAGTTCGTGATGCCCTTGCACTCAATTAAGGTGAAAACGACACCAGCCAACCAGTTTAAGATTTATTAAGGCAAAATGGAATCAACTAACGAGACATGTCCCGCGTCACACGTTTAGGGAAAAAGAGAGGAAAAGGGGAAGAGAGAGAGAGAAAGATATCACCACCCGTGGATCCAGCGGCGTCCCGTTGGTCCTCTTCTTTTGGGAGTCCTTGCGGCGGGGCGGGGGGGCAGAGGGGGGAAGCTCCCGTCTGGTTCCGCTGACTCTGCTCGAGTTCTTCAGTCGTCGCAAGCAAGCCCCCCCATTCACACAGTCTGCAGTTTTTATAGGTTCTTGCCCGGCCTCTGGGAGGTGCTTCCTCGCTTCCCATGCAGATTAACCGTCATGCGCAGTCCGCCCTCTCGGAACCTTCCAGAAATGGGCTGGGGTATCTGGGGGTCTCCTGCTCATGCGCAGATGGCAAATGAGTACGTGCGGTTCGTGCCCTAGAGACGCCCTTCTGCCCTTTTCGCACCCTTTTTACCCCGTGCAGGTGCACGAGGTTGTTTACTTCGCAGACGGCTCCCGGGGGCGCCAGCGCGGCATTGCCCGACACACCTTGGCAGCGGCAGCTTTGCAGCAGCAGCAGCAATGTCAAGACAAAACCGCATTTAGTACCGGTCCTCTACACCACCCCGTGTCTCAACATTGCAGCTTGGCAGCAGGAGAGAGAGAGAGAGAAAGAAAGCAAGCAAGGAAGGAAGGAAAGGAGAGAGAATTAGGGACGGGGGGGAAGTCGTGGGAACAACATGGGTTTGGGTAAAAAATAAAGTGCTTAACAGTGATTAAACAGAGGTCTTGCTCAATGCAAGCTTATTCTTTAACAACTTCAACAACAGTTAACTTTACAAAACAGACATCAAAACTGAGTTAAGGAGGTAGGATTGTTACAATAGGCATAAAACAGCTGGCAAATGCGCTGTGGATGTCAATATGCAATTTCCTCCTTCAGGAGAAACTGGGAAATGATGGGTACTGTGGTTGGCCACGGCCAATGGATGGCACGGATTTTCTTTATGCCGTCCGGCAAGGTGGTAGGAACAAATTGCATATTTGACACAACATGTCCGATTAATTGAACAAAGCAAGGAATTATACAAGAACATTAAGGCGGCAACTGCACCTAACAAATACAATATTAACTGTTTCACCCACGGTGCCCCCAGTAACCAGGACTACAAATCGCCACTCCAGCCATTCCAGGTTTGGACGAGGACGTGGGCTATTTTTCTGATATCTTTGGTTAACTGGAGAACTACTTCGCCTACATCATCTATTTCCAAACAACAGTTAGGAATATTTAATTTCCCACACACTTCTCCCTCTTCAGCTAACAGGTAATCTAAAAACCATGTGGTGCTGAAGGATTGCCGTGCGCATCTGTTGGGATTGCCAAGTTAGAAGATCTATCGTGTCAGCGGTTTTGTTGGTAATAATTTCTAGAGCCGCTTGTAGTCTGATTATTTCCCCATTTTTGCGTCCCGCCCAAATTTCCCTTAATGGATCGCGTCTTACAGGCAACACTTCTGTCTCCAAGGTTATCATATACCTTTATGCCTAACCGAGGTCCACTTGTTTCTGGCAAAAGGAAAAACAAAGGTCTGATAATCCCTATATAACAAATTCCCAACCACCCCGTGGGTAAAAATGTATATGCTGTGTGCCTGCATATCCAGTAATGCCCCTTCTTAGCTCCAATGCCCTGAGCAAATGGCCCGTTTATCCCTGGTGGGAATTGAAAGTAAGTTGCATCTCTGTTGCCCAGAGGGCTGAAGAAGGTGGTTGCCCCATCACCTATTTGGCCGGTACAATACCAAGCCCCAGAAGTGTATTCTGGTGGTAGGTTTGCCATAGCACATGTAAGCACATTAAGACAAGAAGTATCTTTCCAACACAGGTTAAGAATGCTATTCTTGGCTGTTGTGTTTTCAACAATAAAGCTAATTATGATCGCAGCACACAATTACAAAAAATGATAAAAATAACTGTTATAACTACCACAGGTAGTATCGTTGAGGACACTCAAGCTCAACATAAGACAAGTCTTCTTCCCCAGTGCCCTCTTCCTTTTACATTGTTGACCTAAAAGGAAGGGAGGATCCACCTGGCATGGATTCTATGATCTTTCCCATGGGCATCAGTAGCTACCCATGCATACAGATTTTTTGAAGCTTTTAGTACTAGAGGTATTTGTCCCACAGTGGGTAAGTCCACTAGAACCGGTTGTCCCGGGTAATACAAGGGATTCCTCGGTTTCTTATTCTCCCCAGTCCCAGGTAAGAGGGATGGAGGATTAGGGCAAAAAGCAGCGAGTCTGGGGCAGCCATTTACTCCCCATCGTCCATTGACTTTAGTTACTGCATCAGATATTCGTCGCGCCCATCCGGGATTGTGCGGTCTCAGGCTTCGTTTTAAGAGTCCTGGGGTGCAGACGGGGTCTTGGGATAAGGGAGGAGGAACTTTGGGGTTTGAGGAAGATGGGGTTCCCCTTATCCTGTCCCAACTTCTTACCAAACCTTCCAGGTTGGGAGTTGGTAACCTATCCATGACTTCTCTGGGAATTCCCTTTGAAATGCCTTCTGCCCATAATAATTGTCTCCTGCTATCCAACACCCGTACCGGTTTCCCAGGATGTGGGTGTTGCAGTGATTTATATTGCCTCCCACTTTCCTCAACTCTTCTTATTTCTGCTTTATGCTTTGTTTCCCCCTGGCCAGTGAATCCCATACGCCTTCCGTAATTAATTAGCTCCTGTGCCACCTCCCCCCAAGTCATGTTGGGGGGGCCTCCCCTTCGTCTCGGTCGGGGAGTTCGTAATCGGTCTTGCAGCTGAACAGCATATAGTTTTAAAGCATCAGGAAGTCCCCTGATCAGAGGATGTGACCTCTCGGGGTCTGCCACACACTGCATGGGGGAGGGCTGCTGCGGAAGCAGCAAACGGTCATGCATCAATTGGAGGCAAGCAGTTTTCTGCACGCTTTCCAGAATGTGGCCCGCTGTGGGTGTTTTAATAGAAAAAGGGTCTCCTCTTTCCATTGGTCTAATCCTCCTGCCCAGTAGGCTACCCTCTGGGTCAAGGACCATGGTTCCCTGTTATCATTTGTGGTTAGAAAGACTCTGGGTCCCCAATATCCTCTAGCTTCATCTTCGCTCAGCAGAATGCGATCCCCCCCCCGGTGAGGGAGACTCTCCACACATACTCAGTTTCAGTTTCCCGGGAGCCCCGGGAGTATTTTTCCTGTATTTTAGCCAAGTCCTGAGGGGAATAGGGGATCATACGCGTGGTACGTCGTTGAATACCCCCCTGACCATTGTCAGTGGTTTCCGTTTTAATCAAGGGTCTCATTACTACATTCCCATCTCCAGGATAAAAGGAGTTCCTGCTGTCTTCTAATTCTTTAATTGGATATATGGATTTTAGATCAGATGCCTGTTTTCCGTCTAGTTCGGCCAAATTCGAGAATCCCGGTTCACTATCATCAACCCCCCGCCTGTTTTCTTCCAATTCAGACCGCAGGATTCTCTCTCGGTCTAGTGAGTCCAATAAGATTATGTGAAGCCGCTGAGTATGGTTGCGCTCCGCAGTGAGTTGACTTTGCAAGTTTCTTACCTGTTCTTGCAAAGACTCAACTGTCTCTTTGGCTCGACTCCGGGAGTCTTGCAAGAACTCGATTGTCTCTTTGGCTCGACTCTGGGAGTTTCTTATGTGTTCTCCCAAGGACTCAATGGTCTTTTTATCACCTTGCCTCCCCCACCGGGCAGCAATTAGTGCCGCCCCTAAAACACCACAAACTGTTGCCTGAGCCATGCCAAGAGAGAGCAGGGCTTTATAGCCCTTCAGATTCTCAAAAGAGGATTATCCTTCATTGTCAGATCCTCTGTACTACAAATTATTCACAAGCACAGCACACTGTCACGGGCCTGCCACTGCCATAAAGGGCACGGAGGCTGCTGTGACCTCACAAGCACAGCCAGCAGCCAGGGGCCTGCCATTGGCCTGTGAAGCACTGAGGCTGCAGTGACCTCACAAATACAGCGAGGAGCAAGAGGCCTGCCATTGCCCTATAAGGTACAGAGACAAATGTGACCTCAAAAGGCAGCCAGCAGACAGAGGCCTGCCACGGGCCTATCAGGAAATAGGACTGCTGTGACCTGACAAGCACAGCCAGCAGCTATGGGCCTGCCACTGTCCAAACAGGCACTGAGGCTGCTTTGACCTAACCAGCACACCAAGCAGCCATTGGCCTCCCTCTGGCCTACAGGAAAAGGAGGCTGCTGTGACCTCACAAGCACAGCCAGCAGCCATTGGCCTTCCACTGCCCGATGAGTCTCTGACCTCACAAGCAGAGTGCACTGTCACGGGGCTGACACTGCCAGAAAGGGCACGGAGGCTGATTTGACCTTACAAGCACAGCCAGCAGCCAGGGGCCTGCCACTGCCCTATAAGACACTGAGGCTGCTGTGACCTCACAAGCAAAGCCAGCAGCTGTGGGTCTGCCACTGGACTGTCAGGCTGTAGGACTGCTGTGACCTCACAAGCACAACCAGCAGCCAGGGGCCTGCCACTGCCCTATAAGACACTGAGGCTGCTGTGACCTGACAAGCAAAGCCAGCAGCTGTGGGTCTGCCACTGGACTGTCAGGCTGTAGGAGTGTTGTGACCTCACAAGCACAGCGAGCAGCCAGGGGCCTGCTAGTGGCCTGTGAAGCCCTGCGGCTGCTGTGACCTCCCAAGCACAGCCAGCAGCTAGGGGCCTGCCACTGCCCTATAGGGCACTGAGGCTGCTGTGACCTCCCAAGCACAGCCAACAGCCAAGGGCCTGCCACTAGCCTATACAGCCCGGAGGCTGATTTGACCTCACAAGCACAGGCAGCAGCCATTGGCCTCCAACTGCCCAGTCAGGTGCTGGCGCTGCTGTCAACTCAGAAGCACAATAAACAGTCAGGGGCCTGCCACTGCCCTCAAGGGCATGGAGGCTGCTGTGACCTCACAAGCCCAGGTAGCAGCTATGGGCCTGCCACTGCCCTATAGGGCACTGAGGCTTCTCTGACCTCATAAGCCCACCCAGCAGTCATTGGCCTCGAACTGGCCTATCAGGCAACAGGACTGCTGTGACCTCACAAGCACAGCCAGCAGGCATGGGCATCCAACTGCCCTATGAGGCCCCGAGACAAACGTGACCTCATAACGCAGCCAGCAGGCGTGGAGCTGTCACTGGCCTATCAGGCACTGGTACTTCCGTGACATCACAAGTACAGCCAGCAGCCAAACAAGAATAAGGAGAAAACCAGCTTGCCTCAGAAAGACGATGAGACCCAATGAGGAGCAGGAGACCCCAGACCAAAACATTACTATTGGTCTAACTATCACGTGAGGGTGGGAAATGGAAGTCGAAAAGAGTATAATTACCCAGAATTTGTTTATGTTGGGGTCCCTCTTCGGAGGCACCCAGCCCGAGCTGTAATTACGGCATGCGCGTTATTAAAATTATCTAATTTGTTTTGATTTGACTCTGAACTTTTCTGCGGGAACCTAGGGTCGAGCCCTGTTATGGTGGCCGACAAGCCTATTTTCCATAACAGTTTGGCACCCCAGATGGGACCCTAGGCGACGACTGTCGGGCTTCTCATCTCCAAACGATCATCTGGTACCATCGGGTGAGTTCACCTGGGATCTTTGGCAACGAGAGGCACCGAGAAGGTGAGTCTTAAACTCCCGCCTAAATTCTAAATTCTGGTCTGGTAACAGTGCACTGAAGGGGGTACGAGGACTGGCCACCATAAGGCGTACCAGGGGGACGGGCGTGAGTCCCATCCCCAGGGTTAGAGTGGGTCTAAGTCCCAGCTCGGTCTGGCCGGAGGAGGGGTGCGCAGCCTGATCAGCATAAGGCGCACTGCAAAACTGTAAGACCGAAATCTAGAGTCACCGTGACTGGTGTGAGTGTAAACAGCACTGTGTGTTTGTGTGTGTGTGTGTGTGTGTGAGTGCGTGTAGCCTGGGAACCGATTGGGGCACCCATCGGCTGAAAAGCTGCCCGCTGCGAAGGGACAGTAGTCCTAGCAGTTAAAGACTCGGGTGGTGTGACTGCGGTTCCCAGGGAGCGAGAGAAAAGTGCCCAATTAAGGGGAATTGTGGGGGCGTATGACCCTACCTGGGGAGATGTACAAACGCTCCTTGAATCTGTGTTCACTCCAGATGAAAGGTGCTCAATTTTGGATGCAAACTGCCGTTGGGCAGCAGAGAGGGGTGTTGGGGCTGCTCAAACAGCCTGGCCAGCTGTGGACCCCGGATGGAATCATAATGTAGATGCAGATTACAGGCAGTTGCAATTAGCCAGAGAGGGCTTAGAAGAAGCTATACGTTTGGCAGGACAAAAGACTGCAAGTAAGGGAGTGTCAGCAACAGGCAGAGGAACACCCCTTGGCTTTCTTTGCTAGGCTAATTAAGCAAGTCAGAACGTATGGGGGAGGACTAGACCCAGAAGCCGAGGCTAACAGGCCGCTAATGTTTTCCACATTTGTAGACCAAGCAGCCCCGGACATTAGAAAGTAGTTTTCCAAACATGTTCCTGACTGGCCAGGAAAGCGAATGGATGAAATAATACGTTTAGCCACATTTGTGTATAATAGTCGAGAGGAGGAGAGGGCAAAAGAAAAGAGACAGCAAAAAAAAGAGGAAGTTAGTGTGTTAGCAGCTGTGTTAAGAGATGGATTTAGAGGACCCAGGGGGAGGGGACGTGAAAGAGCCAGGAGAGATAGATGGAACCAAAGTGAACGTGCTGTACAGTCAGGAGTTAATGATTGTTATTCTTGTGGGGAACAAGGACACTGGCAGCAGGAGTGCCCAGTGAGGCCCCGTGTAGTTAGGAACAGAGGAACCGGCATGAGACAATCAAACACTAAGGAGGAGACCAGGCGATTCCCAGTCAATCCACAATGAGAGGAAACAGGAGACTCAGAAAATACTGTGGAAATTGGAGTAAATTTATGGGATGTAGTTTTGGATTTTGAGGGTCACGTAATGGCAATACTGAAGGTTTAGAAGTTCCCTTTCTAGTGGATACTGGAGCCACCCTTTCCCTTTTAAATTTTGAGCCTAAAGGATGCAAATCATCAGATAAAATAGTGATGCAAGGAGTGATGGGAAAGGGCGAATGAATGTTATCTAAGCCCTTATTACTCACTATTGAGGGTAAAACAGTGTGGGGACGTTTTATAATTTCCACAGACGCACCTATATGCCTTTTGGGGAGAGATCTCCTGCAAGCCTTGGATACTCAGATCTGCTTACAGCCGGAAGGGATAAAGCTAATAATTATGGGTTCATGTGTTCTGGCTAAGACACCAGAACCAGAGTCAACTAATCTGCAAATTCCAACAGGTTTAGAATCAGTTTCTAAAAAATTATGGAGCTCTTCAGGAATGGATGTGGGACTACTGAAATCAGCCAGTCCAGTCTCGATAAAAACAAAGGGGGGATTGCCTCCTGCAGTTAAACAATATCCTATCCCAAAGGAAGAGAGAAGAGTATCCAAAAACAAACTGATCATTATCTGAAAATGGGTATCCTTAGAGTCTGTGAATCCCCATATAACACCCCAATTCTGCCAGTTAAAAAGAACAGGCAAGATGCTGATGGTGATCCAGAGTATCGCTTTGTACAAGACTTCAGGGCTATAAACCAACATGTAGTTGCTCCACATCCAGTAGTCCCCGACCCATCAACCATTTTACTACAGATACCCCACTGGGCAACTTATTTTACTGTGACTGACCTAACAGCAGCCTTTTTTAGTATACCGATAGCTGAAGATAGCCAAGATCTCTTTGCTTTCACTTGGAAGGGACAACAATTAACTTGGACAAGGCTGCCACAGGGATTTACTGGGTCTCCGACTGTTTTTTCGCGTATACTTAAAAATGACCTCTCAGATATCGAACTTCCAGGACATTCTGTATTAATACAATATGTAGATGATTTGTTATTAGCAAGTAAAGATTATGAGACATGTTTGAAAGATACTGTTTCTCTATGTAACGCTCTTGCAGAAAAAGGGCATCGAGCATCTCTGTCTAAACTCCAGCTGTGTCAAAGAGAGGTAAAATATTTGGGTTTTATCTTAAGAGAAGGACACAGGTTAGTTGATCCAGAACGAGTAAAGACAATTCTTGATATGCCTCGTCCTGTAACAAAAAAACAGCTTAGGGGATTTTTAGGAGCTGTAGGATTCTGCCGACCGTGGATTCCGGGGTTAGCAGAACTTACTAAGCCTCTGGTACAGGCAACAAAAAAGGAGGAGATAGAGCCTTTGGCCTGGGGCCCAGAAAGGGAGAAAGCTTTTACATCTGTGAAAAAAGCGTTGGTTTCAGCCCCTGCTCTCGGGTTACCAGATTATAGCAAACTATTTGAATTATTTGTCCATGAGCGACAGGGAGTAGCAAGTGGGGTACTCACCCAAAAACTAGGCCCTCACCGTAGACCAGTGGCCTATTACTCCACGCAACTAGATGAGGTAGCTAAAGGCACTCCAGGACGCATCAGAGCAACAGCAGCTACTGCAGCTCTTACTGAAAAAAACACGACCTGTGGTTTTGGGTCATTCATTGACTGTGTATGTGCCACATGAAGTAGAACTGTTAATGAAGCAATATGCGACTCAAGCACTATCCCCACAGAGAGCTGACCGCTATGAACTGATAATACTGCATGCAGATAATGTGACTTTCAAAAGATGCAATATTTTGAATCCAGCAACGCTATTGCCTCAACCGGAGGACGGAGAGCCACATCATTCCTGTGAGCAGGTGGTCGTCAGCTCGAGCAAGCCCCGGGAGGACCTTAAAGATGAACCTTTGGAGAACCCGGACTTAGTTCTGTTTACAGATGGGTCATCCTATTATTTGGACGGAAGACGTCACTCCGGCTATGCTGTCACTAACGTCTTTGAGGTGCTCGAGGCCAATCCTTTGTCTCCATCAGTAAGTGCTCAAGGAGCAGAATTAATAGCATTGACCCAAGCAGCAAAAAATAGGTAAGAGCTTGCGGGTAAATATCTATACCGACTCTAAATATGCATTTGGAGTGTGTCATGCAACAGGGATGTTATGGAAAGAACGAGGATTCTTGCTGTCATCAGGAAAGAAATTAGCTAATGGAGAAGAAATACGTAATTTGCTGGAAGCAGTTCAACTGCCCAAAGAAATTGCGGTAATACACTGCCCAGCCCATACTAAAGACACTACAGAAATTAGCAGAGGAAATGCTCTAGCCAACGCTGCTGCGAGGGCTGCAGCTCAACAACCTCTGAGAGAATGTATGGGGGCAGTTCCAAGGATGGACCAGAGTGAGTGGCCAAACTTAATAGACCCCAAAACTATGTATGAAAAAGACTGCTCAGTGGAAGAGAAAAAACAATGGGAACAGTGGGAAGCAAAACAAAATGGTGACGGAATATGGACAATTGGGGAAAAACCAATTCTACCAAAAAAATATTGAATTACTATAGCTAGGTGGTTTCACGATAAAGCTTATGGGGGAGCCGAGGGAATAGCTAAACAGGTACAGAAAGTATGGGCTGCTCCAGGAATCTATGCAGCTGCTAGAAGAATAACAAATAGCTGCCCGACCTGCCAGAAGTTTTCAAATAACAAGCCAAGCTCAGATTTGGGGGGGGACGACCATGGGCTTACTTCCCTTTCCAGAAGCTGCAAATAGCTTATGCAGATATGCCATCTGTCTATGGATACAAACACTTGTTAGTGATAATAGATCAGTTATCAGGCTGGGTAGAAGCTTTTCCAAC
Source organism: Dromaius novaehollandiae (assembly GCF_036370855.1). Classification (NCBI taxonomy): domain Eukaryota; kingdom Metazoa; phylum Chordata; class Aves; order Casuariiformes; family Dromaiidae; genus Dromaius; species Dromaius novaehollandiae. Next base: position 893,096 of record NW_026991319.1, read on the forward strand.
AAGAAAGGCTGACACAGGGGGAATGGTAAAAGCCTTACTGAAGGAAATCATACCCAGGTATGGGGTCCCAGAAGCCATTGATTCAGACAGGGGTGCCCATTTTACAGCAAGCATAATCAATCAGTTATGTAAATCGTTAGGAATAAAAAGAAACCTACATGCTCCTTATCACCCACAATCTTCAGGACAAGTAGAAAGAATGAATAGAACATTAAAAGAGAAAATAGCAAGAATATGCACACATGCTAGCCTAAAATGGCCAGAGGCATTAAACTTAGCTCTGTGGGATGTTCGAAATTCTCCACGGCAACCCATAGGACTACCACCAGCAGAAATTCTTTTTGGGAGACATTTAGCGATACCAGGGACTTATATCCCTGCTAAGACCAGCCTATTAGACGGAGATGAACGAGTAACACAATAGGTACTAGCCTTACAAGAACGGTTTAAGGCCTTGCAAAATCAGGCTCAGTGGTTTCAGCCGGTGCCATCAGACATTCAGGCACATGCTATACAGCCTGGAGATAAAGTGTTGATAAAGGTATTCTCGCGAAAAACAAAACTAGAACCAAAATGGGAAGGACCCTATACTGTATTGTTAAGTTCTTACTACGCTGTTAAAATTCTAGGAAAAGAGAATTGGATTCACCACTCTCACATGAAATGAGTGACAGTCCAAGAAGCAAACACAACAGAGGCTGCAGCAGAACAGTGAAAACAACCACGTAAAGCTTGATGCTACTTTCTGTAACCTGTGGTCAAAGAACCTTAGAGTGGCCATGGTCCCAGGCCCGTGTTAAGTATACCAGAAGTATGAGATTAAGTTCTGATAAAAACTTAAACCTCTCAACCCTGCTCATGCATGGAACTGAAGTATACTCAGAAAATGAATGGAACTGGGATAATACTAACCAACTTCCCCAACTCCTGGGAAGGACAGGAAAGGAAATAAAGATAGGGTGTCGAGTGATCAACGGGTCCACCCATGAGAAGGCAACTCAAATCTCTCTCACTAAAATCAAATCAAATGAAAAAGAAAGGAAAATTTGTGCCACTGAAAAACTGGATTGTTGGTACAATTTTACCTTAGAACAACCTGTTTTTATAGTTTGCCTGTGGGCTCACCACAATGTGGGACTATCATTTGAATTTAAAATAGACATTATTGAGCCCAGTACAGCAATACCTACCCTGACTACAATTATTTCCACCAATATAAATAACTCTGTTACCATGAAGAGTAAGAAAACCTTATCCCCACAAATCTTTGAAATTGGACCGTATGTGATTAGAAATACAGGCCAACAACGAGTGTTATTTAATCCATCATGGTCTCTCAAACGAGTAGAGCTATTAATGCAAATTATATCTCTACAATCAAACCGACCTGTTCACCATTCTTAGGTACGTCCTATGTGGGATGGACGGCGTGGTTACATAGGCGAACCCTCACCTCTCCAAAACGAACAAGGAGAGATGTGACCGGTATCATAGGAACGGGATTGGGAGTCCTAAACAGTATAGATGCTGAAGTACTCATAAATAAACTGAGCACAACAACAAGTGACTTATACAGATTAAAACATCCATTGAGGTCTTCTCTATTAGCATTAGGAACTAACCAATGGCTTTCATCCGAGATATTACCTCAATGAGAAAAAATGAATGAAAAAGATCACCACTTGATAGTGGATGCACTTGGGGAAGCCCAAATTAATATTTCCCTGGCCCTCAGTTGCATCCAAGCTCAACTGTGGATGCAATCTATGGCAGCAGCGATTATAAGGGAGGGGAAGAAGGCACTTTACCCACTGAAATTCGAAAGGTAATTTGGGATAATGTGACCGAATTTGAAAAGGAATTCCAATCCTGGTGGTATCTGGTCAATTTTACTTATGATCCTATCAACACTAAGGCCACAGCCTTTGTTTCAACAATACGTAATGCTCCAACATATACAATATATCCAATCATTGCGTTAGGATTAAATCACAATGGAGCTATACTCTATCCATTGGAACACAGAGTATGGGCCCAACGAAATGGAAATAAATGGCAAACTGTGGACGTTAGCGCATGTATTGTACAGGAACAGCAAGGGTTTATTTGTGAAAGTAATACCATCAAAGCCCAAGACATTTGTCTTGACACTGAGCAAAATGTTTGTCACTTTGAAATACACCCTGATGAAACACCTGCAACTATACTTGTATATATTGGGAGAGGGTGTGTATGTATGAGAACCTTTTGTAGTCTTATAGTTATAGATGGCATTGTAGTAGATATGAGTAATCATTGAAATATTTGTATTTGTAGCTTTACCAAAATCATGGGATGTGATTTCAATTATTCAGCTCCTATCACGTCTTATCAATTGTTACAATCTAATTATACATTAATTCAAAATTTACTACCTACTCCCATTGGGATGAATCTCACCCTGGTAAGGAAACTACTGCAACATGATGATTTGCATCGACTGCTAGAGCGCATCCGGAACAGTGGACAGAAAACTCTAATCACTGTTCACCATGATGCAAAAGAGATACATCATATCTTAGAAAGGGTAAAAAGGGACGGAGAACATCATGGCTGGGAAACTCTTCTAGGGTGGTCACCAACCACAACAGGGATTTATAATCATGTATTGCACCCGGTAGTAGTTGTGTTCAGTTTAACTGTGTTATGCCTATTGCTTACGATCATATTATATATAAGAAATGGAAAGTGATAGTATGCCTCGAAAGACTTCGAGAACTCTGTTTAAAATATTAGCAGGGATGCTTCATAAAAACAAAGGGGGGAAACTGTTAAAGAATAGTGAATTGAAACTGTCTAGAAATGGCTGCTTAGCACAACTTATATAAAACTTGCTTAGCATGAGTGGCTAGATTTGCTGAAGCCTTAGGCCGTGCGTGGGAAAAGTAACGAATCTTTACTTAGTTTAATAAAAAATAGTGCCTCAGAGCTCGTTCAGGCTGGGAAGATAAGGGAGCCACACGCAGTCTGCGCACCTGTCACCGACTCCGAGAGGGAAGACGCCAAAACAGTGGGGGAAAATAAGACCTTGGGAGGCAACCGCCAGACCCAACAAAAACAGAAGTACAACCGTCATCAGAGACTGCAAAAAAACAAGAATAAGGAGAAAACCAGCTTGCCTCAGAAAGACGATGAGACCCAATGAGGAGCAGGAGACCCCAGACCAAAAAATTACTATTGGTCTAACTATCGCGTGAGGGGTGGGAAATGGAAGTCGAAAAGACTATAATTACCCAGGATTTGTTTATGTTAGGGTCCCTCTTCGGAGGCACCCAGCTCGAGCTGTAATTACGGCACGCGTGTGATTAAAATTTACTTTGTTTTGATTTGGCTCTGAACTTTACTTGGGGGAACCTAGGGTCGAACTCTGTTATGGTGGCCGACAAGCCTAATTTCCATAACAGGCCGATGAGGCTGCAAAAAGGGCAGCATTATCCATGTCAGTGGCAGCATTAGTTCCAGAGAGAATGTTAAAAATGGAAATTCCAGTATACACTGAAAAAGAAAATAAATTAGCAGAAATACTGAAATGCATAAAAACTCCTGAAGGATGGTGGGTGACATCTACTGGACAGTGTGTGGTAACTTTGCCGATAATGAAGAAGTTGATGAAGCACATACATGGTAGTACCCACATGGGAGCTGAGGCATTGGTTGAAACAGTTAAAAGATTTGCTGTGGGAGTTAGTATGTTAATAATTGCAAAGGGTATTACACAAAAATGTGAAATCTGTCTTAGAAATAATCCCAGGATTCAGAAGAAGCCCCCCCAGGGGAAGTAAAAAGGGGCTTCATGCCTGGGGATTACTGGCAAATTGATTTTTTCTGAATTACCAAGATGTAATGGATATAAACATTTGTTGGTAATTGTTGACACCTTTTCAGGATGGCCTGAGGCTTTCCCGTGTCGTACCACTAAAGCAAGGGAGGTAGTGAAAATGTTATTAAAAGAAATCATACCAAGATTTAGGGTACCAGAAGGGTTTTCTTCAGATAGGGGACCTCATTTTATAGCAGAAATAGTACACCAAATCTCAAAAATACTACAAATTAAATGGGACTTACATACCCCCTGGAGGCCACAATCCAGTGGAAAAGTGGAAAGAATGAATCAAACAATTAAGAGACAGGTAGGAAAATTGTGTCAGGAGACTCAGATGAAATGGACTGATGTTTTACCTCTGGCATTATTAAGAACCAGAATAACCCCAAGGGTTAGGGAGAAAGTTAGTCCATTTGAGATTCTGTATGGCAAACCTTACACTGTAAATTTAACTGGAAATGAAATTCAAATGCACGTTAAGGGTGATCAAATTTTAAGTGATTATCTCTTGTCTATGGCAAAGGTTCTTCTCTCCGTAGGTACATCCAGTTATACTTTTAGATTACACCCGAGTGAAAGCAGTACCTCGAGAGACGTGGAAAGCTGAACAAGTTCAACCTCTAAAGTTAAAAATATATAAAGATATATGAGATGTATTAGAAGCGAATCGGTTTTAAATTTAGATTGTATTCAGGGAAAAAATGCTTTAATCTGATTGTTAGGAATAGGGTTAATATTGTTGTTACGGTATCTGTGTAAAAATGATGTTCTCCTTAACAACCAGGGGAGAAATGTGGTGGTTAGTTTTTCTAGGTTACCTGAGCCAAACAATTAAAGGGAATCAGGAAGGATTTTGGAGTCACAATCTCCATTTGGAAGTAATTACGAAATCTATGAAGATAGTTAACCAGAGGGATTGCTGGGTGTGTACCCACTTCCCTGAACTTTCCAACAAGGGCTTCCCACTAATTGGAGTGCCTATGAAACAACCAAACAGGAATGGGAAGTCCAGAGGGTGACAGGAGATTATTATCAATGTATCCAAAGATGTAATAATAGTAATAAATGGTGGGAGAAAACTATACTTTATGGAAAGCAACCGATCAACTGTACTGGAGCCATTAAGGTAGGAGGTTATAAAGATTGCTCTCGGATACCTGAATAGGTTATAAGTGGCCAAGTAAGGAACTAAATGGGTGGCGTGTTCCAAAAGGTAGTGGATGGTATTGGTTGTGTGGAAACAAGGCATGAAAAGTGCTACCTCCTAATTGGTCAGGGTCATATACTTTAGGGGCAATAATCCCTAATGTTACTATAAGAAAAGAATTGAGTAATAAATACCAAAAATCCTGGCTAAGAACATTCATAAGGAGACAAAAGAGGGTCAATAATCCTTTAATAGATCGACCTACTAGGTTGCAGTCATTCGTAAGGTGGCTGTTTCCACAACTGGGAGTGAGTGAACTTGAAAAAGCAATAGTAAATATTTCAGCAGTTATTGAAAAAAAATAGGGAATAAAACCTCTGATGCCACTGCAGCTTTACAAGAGGAGGTTTCAGAAATTGCGAAAATAACTACCCAAAACAGGATGGCTCTAGATATGTTATTGGCATCTCAGGGAGGAGTATGTACAGTAATAAATACTAGTTGCTGTGTATATGTGGATCAAAGCGGGAGAATTTCTACCGATCTAAATGAAATCTGGAAGCAGACTGAAATCTTACATGGGGTTCAGAAAGAGGATACCTCTTTTGGATTTGAAGAAACATGGAAATGGTTGACTTCCTGGTTCCCTGACGTGAGCTCATGGGTTAAAAAGTGTTTAACAATTTTGGGAATGGTGTTAGTAGTTTTTGTATGCGTTTATGTAGTGATTCAATGCATTTGTAGATGTTGTACAAAATTAATATGGGAAAGATTTTAAAGAGTGAGACTAATATGAAAATGATCATATAAGTCTCAAAGGGGGGAATTGTTACAAGACAACCCTGGGAAGCTCAGAAGCAATGTTTGAACTAGGTAGATTAAGATAACTTCTAACATTAAGTCTGAAGTGGTCTAGAGGTAGCCACTTAGATAAAACTTGCTTCATGAGTAGCTAAATTTGCTGAAGCCTTAGGCCGCACTCCTAGTTCAGTAAGAAAGGGCCCCAGAGCTGGTGCAGGCTGGAAAGATAAGGGAGTTACAAGCAGTCTGCATTCCTGTGCCCCACACTCCGAAAGGGAGGATGTCAAGGCTTTGAAATAAGGCCTGCTTGGGCACCAGGACCTTGGGAAGCAAAACCTCCTCTCACTGCTGAAACAATGTTAATTAAGGGGTCTGGACTATCTCCCCCTTGTCAGGACTTTGGGAGATAACACCTACTGTCCCTGCTGGGGCAGTGTTAATTGATCTCCCCTCATCAGGACCTTGGGAGACAGGGGTGGGACCCGGGGAATGAAGAAATCACTAACCAATCAGTGTAAAAGGGAAAATTGCAAATCTGGCAATTTGTTTGTATAAATGCTACTTGAAAAGTTGGGGGGGGGGGGGGGGGGTGTGCTTGATTTGTGGGAAACGACCGAGCACCCAGGCTTGTGCAACTCTGAAATAAATAAGCAAATGTCTCTCCTGAGTGTGTAATTATTGGCTTATTGCACACCGGGCAACGAATCCGCTTTTCGGACAACAGCAGCAGCCTCAGTGCCTGATATACGAGGGGCAGGCCAGTGCCTGCTGGCTGTGCTTGTGAGGTCACAGCAGCCTCCGTGCCCTATAGGCCAGTGGCAGGCCCATAGCTGCTGGCTGTGCTCGTGAGGTCACAGCAGTCCCATTGACTGATATGCCAGTGGGATGCCCAAGGCTGTTTGCTGTGCTTGTGAGGTCACATTTGTCTCAGTGCTTCACAGGCCAGTGGCAGGCTCCTGGCTGCTGGCTGTGCTCGTGAGGTCACAGCAGCCTCTGTGCCCTATAGGGCAGTGGCAGGCGCATGGCTGTTTGCTGTGCTTGTGAGCTCACAGCAGTCTGAGTGCCTGATAGCCAGTGGCAGACCCACAGCTGCTGGCTGTGCTTGTAACGTCACAGCAGTCCTATTGCCTGATAGGCCTGTGGCAGGCCTCTGTCTGCTGGCTGCCTTTTGAGGTCACATTTGTCTCTGTACATTATAGGGCAGTGGGAGGCCCATGGCTGCTGACTCTGCTTGTGAGCTCACAGCAGCCTCACAGCCACAGTGCTTAATAGGCGAGTGGCAGGATCCTGTAAGCCAGCTTTTTTTGTGAGGTTAGAGCACTCTCATTGCCTCATAGGCCAGTGGCAGACCCCTGTTTGCTGGCTGTGCTTGTGAAGTCAAAGCAGTCCCAGTGCCTGATACACCAGGGGCAGGGCCCTGGCTGCATTCTGTGCTTGTGAGGTCACATTTATCTCAGTGCTTCACAGGGCAGTGGCAGTCCCCTGGCTGTGCTTGTGAGGTCACAGCAGCCTCCATGCCCTATACGCCAGTGGCAGGCCAATGGATGATGGCTGTGCTTGTAAGGTCACAATAACCTCAGGGCCTGATAGGCCAGTGTCAGCTTCCTGGGTGCTGGCTGTGCTTGTGAAGTCAAAGCAGTCCCAGTGCATCATACACCAGGGGCATCCCCTGGCTGCTGGCGGTGCTTGTGAGGTCACAGCAGCCTCAGTGCCTCCTAGGCCAGTGTCAGGCTCATGGCTGCTTTCTGTGCTTGTGAGGTCACAGCAGCCTCCGTGCCTCAAAGGCCAGTGGCAGGCTCATGGCTGCTGGCTGAGCTTGTGAGGTCAGAGCAACCTCAGTGCCTCATAAGCCGCTGGCAGTCCCCTGACTGCTGGCTGTGCTTGTGAGCTCACAGCAGCCTCAGTGCTTCCTAGGCCAGTAGCAGGCTCCTGGCTGCTGGCTGTGCTTGTGAGGTCACAGCAGCCTCAGTGCTTCCTGGGCCAGTAGCAGGCTCATGGCTGCTGGTTGTGCTTGTGAGGTCACAGCAGCCTCAGTGCTTCCTAGGCCAGTGGCAGGCTGCTGGCTGTGCTTGTGACGTCACAGCAGCCTCAGTGCCTCCTACGACAGTGGCAGGCTGCTGGCTGCTGGCTGTGTTTGTGAGGTCACAGAAGCCTCAGTGCCTCCGAGGCCAGTGGCAGGCTCCTGGCTGCTGGCTGTGCTTGTGACGTCACAGCAGCCTGAGTGCCTCCTAGGCCAGTGGCAGGCTCATGGTTGCTGGCTGTGCTTGTGAGGTCACAGCAGCCTGAGTGCCTCCTAGGCCAGTGGCAGGCTCCTGGCTGCTGGCTGTGCTTGTGACGTCACAGCAGCCTCAGTGACTCATAGGTTAGTCTACAGCGCCTCCTGCTGGCTGTGTTTGTGAGGTCACAGCACCCTCAGTGCCTCCTAGGCCAGTGTCAGGCTCACGGCTGCTGACTGTGCTGCTGAGGTCACAGCAGCCTGAGTGCCTCTGAGGCCAGTGGCAGGCTCATGGTTGCTGGCTGTGCTTGTGAGGTCACAGCAGCCTGAGTGCCTCATAGGTTAGTCTACAGCGCCCCCAGCTGGCTGTGTTTGTGAGGTCACAGCAGCCTGAGTGCCTCATAGGTTAGTCTACAGCGTACCCTGCTGCCTGTGCTTGTGAGGTCACAGCACCCTCAGTGCCTCCTAGGCCAGTGGCAGGCTCCTGGCTGCTGGCTGTGCTTGTGACGTCACAGCAGCCTGAGTGCCTCCTAGGCCAGTGGCAGGCTCATGGTTGCTGGCTGTGCTTGTGAGGTCACAGCAGCCTCAGTGCCTCATAGGTTAGTCTACAGCGTACCCTGCTGGCTGTGCTTGTGAGGTCACAGCAGCCTGAGTGCCTCATAGGTTAGTCTACAGCGTACCCTGCTGGCTGTGTTTGTGAGGTCACAGCACCCTCAGTGCCTCCTAGGCCAGTGTCAGGCGCATAGCTGCTGGCTGTGCTTGTGAGGTCACAGCACCCTCAGTGCCTCCTAGGCCGGCCCCTGACTGCTGGCTGTGCTGGTGAGGTCACAGCAGCCTGAGTGCCTCTGAGGCCAGTGGCAGGCTCATGGCTGCTGGCTGTGCTTGTGAGGTCACATCAGCCTCAGTGCCTCCTAGGTTAGTCTACAGGGCCCGCTGCTGGCTGTGCTTGTGAGGTCACAGCAGCCTCCGTGCCTCGTAGGCCAGTGGCATGCTCATAACTGCTGGCTGTGCTTGTGAGGTCACAGCAGCCTGACTGCCTGTGAGGCCAGCGGCAGGCTCCTGGCTGCTGGCTGTGCTTGTGAGGTCACAGCAGCCTCAGTGCCTCCTAGGTTAGTCTACAGGGCCCGCTGCTGGCTGTGCTTGTGAGGTCACAGCAGCCTGAGTGGCTCCTAGGCCAGTGGCAGGCTCATGGTTGCTGGCTGTGCTTGTGAGGTCACAGCAGCCTGAGTGCCTGTCAAGCCAGTGTCAGGCTCCTGGCTGCTGGCTGTGCTTGTGATGTCACAGCAGCCTGAGTGCCTCTAAGGCCAGTGTCAGGCTCCTGGCTGCTGGCTGTGCTTGTGAGGTCACAGCAGCCTCTGTGCCTCATAACTTAGTCTACAGGGCCCCTGCTGGTTATGTTTGTGAGGTCACAGCACCCTCTGTGCCTGCTAGGCAAGTGTCAGGCTCATGGCTGCTGGCTGTGCTTGTGATGTCACAGTAGCCTCAGTGCCTCATAAGTTAGTCTACAGGGTCCCCTGCTGGCTGTGCTTCTGAGTTGACAGCAGCGTCAGCGCCTCCTAGGGCTGTGGGAGGCTAATGGCGGCTGCCTGTGCTTGTGAGGTCACAGCAGCCTCCGTGCTGTATAGGCCAGTGGCAGGCCCATAGCTGCTGGCTGTGCTTGTGAGGTCACAGCAGTCCTATTGCCTGATAGGCTTGTGGCAGGCCCTTGGCTGCTGGCTGTGCTTGTGAGGTGCCATCAGCCTCCTTTTCCTGTAAGCCAGAGGCAGGCCCATAGCTGCTGGCTGTGCTTGTCAGGTCACAACACTCCTACAGCCTGATAGGCCCGTGGGAGGCCCCATCTGCTGGCTGCCTTTTGAGGTCACATTTGTCTCTGTACCTTATAGGGCAATGGCAGGCCTCTGGCTCCTCGCTGTGCTTGTGAAGTCACAGCAGCCTCAGTGCCCTATAGGCCAGTGGCAGGCCCATAGCTGCTGGCTGTGCTTGTCAGGTCACAGCAGTCCTATTGCCTGACAGGCCAGTGGCAGACCCACAGCTGCTGGCTTTGCTTGTGACGTCACAGCAGCCTCAGTGTCTTATAGGGCAGTTGGATGCCCATGCCTGCTGGCCGTGCTTGTGAGGTCACAGCAGCCTCAGTGCCTGATAGGCCAGTTCGAGGCCAATGACTGCTGGGTGGGCTTGTGAGGTCAGAGAAGCCTCAGTGCCCTATAGGGCAGTGGCAGGCCCCTGACTGTTTACTGTGCTTCTGAGTTGACAGCAGCGTCAGCGCCTCATTGGGCAGTGGGAGGCCCCTGGCTGCTGCCTGTGCTTGTGAGGTCACAGCAGCCTCCGTGCCTCATAGGCCAGTGGCAGGCCCAAAGCTGCTGTCTGTGCTTGTGAGGTCACAGCAGTCCCATGGCCCGATAGGCCAGTGGCAGGCCCATAGCTGCTGGCTGTGCTCGTGAGGTCACAGCAGCCTCTGTGCCCTATAGGGCAGTGGCAGGCTCATGGCTGTTTGCTGTGCTTGTGAGCTCACAGCAGTCCCATTGCCTGATAGGCCAGTGTGACGCCATTGGCTGCTGGCTGTCCTTTTGAGCTCACAGCAGTCTGAGTGCCTGATAGCCATTGGCAGACCCACAGCTGCTGGCTGTGCTCGTGAGGTCACAGCAGTCCCATTGCCTGATAGGCCAGTGTGACGCCATTGGCTGCTGGCTGTCCTTTTGAGCTCACAGCAGTCTGAGTGCCTGATAGCCAGTGGCAGACCCACAGCTGCTGGCTGTGCTCGTGAGGTCACAGCAGTCCCATTGCCTGATAGGCCAGTGCGAGGCCATTGGCTGCTGGCTGTCCTTTTGAGCTCACAGCAGTCTGAGTGACTGATAGGCCAGTGGCAGGCCTCTGCGTGCTGGCTGCATTTTGAGGTCACCTTGGTCTCAGTGCCTCATCAGGCAGTGGGATGCCCATGGCTGCTGACTCTGCTTGTGAGCTCACAGAATTACCAGTGCCTGATAGGCCACTGGCAGGCCCCAGGCGGCTTCCTGTCCTTGTCAGGTCACATCAGCCTCTGTGTCTGATAGGGAAGTGGAAGGTGTTGTAGAGGCCTCTGAGTGCCTTTTTTTGCAGTGCAGGGTCCTCAGGGTGCTTTTTTTTGCAGTGTAGTAGCCTCCAAGTGCCTTTTTTTGCACTGTAGGTGCTTCCGAGTGCCTTTTTTGTGGTGCAGGGACCTCCAAGTGCCTTTATTTCCAGTGTACAGGCCTCCGAGTGCCTCTTTTTCCAGTGCAGGAGCCTCCGAGTGCCTTTCTTGGTGGTGCTGGGCCCCCCGAGTGCCTTGTTTCACATTGTAGCAGCCCCCAAGAGCCTTTGTTTGTGCTGTAGGGGCCACTGAGTGCCTTTTTTTGTGGTGTAGCAGCCTCCAAGTGCCTTTTTTGTGGTGCACTGGCCTCCGAGTGCCTTTTTTTCCAGTACAGGGGCCTCCGAGTGCCTTTCTCTACAGTGTAGCAGCCTCCGAGTGCCTTTTTTTGTGGTGCAGGGCCCTGCGAGTGCCTTTTTTTCCGGTGCAGGGGCCTCAGGGTGCCTTTTTTTTGCATTGTAGGAGCCTCCGAGTGCCTTTTTTTGTGGTGCAGGGGCCTCAGGGTGCATTTTTTTTGCAGTGTAGTAGCCTCCAAGTGCCTTTTTTTCCAGTGCAGGAGCCTCCGATTGCCTTTTTGGTGGTGCAGGCCCTCTGAGTGCCTTGTTTCACATTGTAGCAGCCCCCAAATGCCTTTTATTGTGCTGTAGGAGCCACCGAGTGCCTTTTCTTGTGATTCAGGGGCCTCTGAGTGCCTTTTTTTGCATTGTAGCAGCCCCCAAGTGCCTTTTTTTGTGGTGTGCTCCTCCGAGTGCCTTTCTTTTGTGGTGTCGGGGCCTCTGAGTGCATTTTTCTTGCGGTGCACTGGCCTCCAAGTGCCCTGTTTTTCAGTGCACTGGCCTCCAAGTGCCTTTTTTTGCGGTGCAGGGGCTACTGAGTGCTTTTTTTGCTGTGCGTGGGCCTCAGGGTGCATTTCTTTGCAATGTAGTAGCCTCCAAATGCCTTTCTTTGCAATGTGGGGGCCACCGAGTGCCTTTCTTGGTGGTGTAGGGGCCACGGAGTGCCTTCTTTTGTGGTGCAGGAGCCTCCGAGTGCCTTTTTTTCTGGTGTACAGGCCTGCAAGTGCCTCTTTTTCCAGTGCGGGAGCCTCCGAGTGCTTTTTTTTGTGGTGCAGGGTCCTCCAAGTGCTTTTTTTTTGCGTTGTAGCAGCCTCCAAGTGCCTTTCTTTTCACATTGTAGGAGCCCCCGAGTGCCTTTTTTTGTGCTGTATGAGCCAGCAAGTGCCTTTTTTCGCGGTGCAGGGGCCTCAGGGTGCATTTTTTTGCAGTGTAGTAGCCTCCAAGTGCCTTTTTTTGCAATGTGGGGGCCTCCGAGTGCCTTTTCTTGTGTGCACTGGCCTCCAAGTGCCCTGTTTTTCAGTGCACTGGCCTCCGAGTGCCCTTTTTTGCAGTGTGGAGGCCTCTCAGTGCCTTTTTTTGAGGTGCAGGAGCCTCCGAGTGCCTTTATTTCCAGTGTAGGGGCCTCCGAGTGCCTTTTTTTTGCATTGTAGCAGCCCCCAAGTGCCTTTTTTTGTGCTGTAGGGGCCTCCGAGTGCCTTTCTCTGTGGTGTAGGGGCCTCCGAGTGCCATTTTTTCTGGTGAACAGGCCTGCAAGTGCCTCTTTTTGCAGTGCAGGAGCCTCCGAGTGCCTCTTTTGGTGGTGCTGGGCCCTCCGAGTGCCTTGTTTCACATTGTAGCAGCCCCCAAGAGCCTTTGTTTGTGCTGTAGGGGCCACTGAGTGCCTTTTTTTGTGGTGTAGGAGCCACCGAGTGCCTTTTCTTGTGGTTCAGGGGCCTCCGAGTGCCTTGTTTCACATTGTAGCAGGCCCCAAGTGCCTTTTTTGTGCTGTAGGGGCCTCCGAGTGCCTTTTTTTCCAGTGTAGGGGCAGCCAAGTGCCTTTTTTTGCGGTGCTGGGGCCTCAGGGGGCATTTTTTTCCATTGCAGGTGCCTCCAAGTGCCTTTCTCTGCGGTGTAGCGGCCTCCGAGTGCCTTTTTTTCCGGTGTACAGGCCTGCAAGTGCCTCTTTTTCCAGTGCAGGAGCCTCCGAGTGCCTCTTTTGGTGGTGCCGGGCACTCCGAGTGCCTTGTTTCGCATTGTAGCAGCCCCCGAGTGCCTTTGTGCTGTCGGGGCCACCCAGTACCTTTTTTTGTGGTGTGGTCCTCTGAGTGCCTTTTTTTGTGCTGTAGTGGCCACCGAGTGCCTTTTTTTACAGTGTAGTGGCCTCCGAGGGCTTTTTTTTTCCTCTGCAGGGGCCTCCGAGTGCCTTTGTCTGTGGTGTAGCGCCCTCCAATTGCCTTTTTTTGTGATGCAGCGGCCTGCAAGTGCCTATTTCTGCGGTGCAGGGGCCTCCGAGTGACTTTTTTTCATATGTAGGGGCATCCGAGGGCCCTTTTCTGGCGGTGCAGGGCCCTCTGAGTGCTTTTTTTCATGGTGCAGTGGTTTCCAAGTGCTTTTTCTTTGCAGTGGGGCCTCCGAGAGCCCTTTTTTTGCGGTGCAGGTCCTTCTGAGTGCCTTTTTTGCTGTGCAGTGGTCTCCACGTGCCTTTTTTTGTGGTGCAGGTCCTCGCTCTGCTTGTGAGGTTGCTTCTGCCTCTGTGCTTGATAGGCCAGTGGCAGGGTCATGCCACCTGGCTTTGCTTGTGAGGATACTTGTGTCTGCATGCCGAAAAGGGCAGTGGCAGGCCCATGGTTGCTGGTTGTGTCTTACGATGTCACTTTGACCTGCATGCCATTGCATGCATGGCATGCATGGGCATGCACTGCCACGCCCATGGCTGCTGGTCTGCTTGGGTGTTCCCTTCTTTCTCCGTGCTTGATGCGCCATGGCAGGCCCAGAGCTGCTGGCTGTGCTTGTGAGGTCCCTTTGACCTCAGTGCCTGATGAGGCACTCAGAGCGCCATGAGTCCTGCCTGCGCTTCTGAGCTCACTTCTGCCTCAGTGCCTGATTGGCAAGTGGCAGGCCAATAGCTGCTTGCTGAGGTAGTGAGGTCATTTTTACCAGCAGCCCTAAACTTAGCGCTACGGGATGTTCAGAATCCTCCGTGACAGCCTCTAAGACTATTGCCAGTAGAAATGGGACCAAGACATTACCCAAACTGAGAAGTCCAGTGTGTCACTAACTACAAATTGTAGTGACTCTCGCCTGGTGCCGGAGAGACGATTGCACTGAAAACTTCCGCCTTCCATTGCCCGGGTCCCGGCAGACCCCGGTGATGCGTCCTAACGAACGCTCTTGTAATGGGAGTGTAACTTGTAAGTCTACGCCATTAGTTCTACCCTGCACTCTCAGGAGCAGGCTTTCAACACTCTCTCCTGCTTTAACCACTTCCCCAATGCTCTCCATTTTAACTTTCCCTGCGGTCACTGCAGGAACAGCCCGACCATCTCCGCAGAGCTCCCACGCAGTTAAATCAACCGGAACACAAAAGTTACTGTTGAACCCTTTGTGGTCTCTAAAACCTGTAGCGTTACTCAGGCAAGAGAACATGTCTATGATTAAGCCATCCTGTCTGCCATTTTTAAATATAGCTTACACCACATGGATGGAATGGTTACGCAAGCGGACCTGAAGCGCCAAATGGCGAGAAAGAAAGGATGTCAGTGGTGTTACAGGGCCAGGATTAGGAGTTCTAAATAGCATCGATGCTGAGGCATTAGTGAATAAGTAAGTGCCACAAACAGAGATGTGTCTAGATTAGACAAAGCAAAGCCATTACGATCATCTCTGTTACCTCTTGGACGTAATCAACGGTGCTCCTCTCAGATTTCTACCTCAGTGGGAGCTCAAAGAAGGCAAGCTCATCAGCTTCCTTAGTTGCAGCAGGAGGAGCTCAAACTAATGTTTCTTTGGCGGTCCATTGTATCCAAGCCAAATGGACACAATCCGGACCAGTTGCAACAACTCGGGCAGGTGAGAAAGGGCTCCTACCCAGTGAAATTCGCAAAGCAGGACTCCTTCCAAAGGAGTTCAGTGTTAAGGACTCTTGGACTGCCACCATCTAGAGTTAATCAGAGTCAGGCTAGGGCAGCCCCATGACATTGCCTCCCACACCCCCGGTCGACAATAACACCAGGCCTGTTCCCACCTTTCTCCTAAGAGTGTGAAACTGCTCAAACTCTCCCACCTATCAGTTCACATGGATCAGAGGTCTGGGCCCGCCAAGCTTGCCTCCGGCAGCCCCACAAGACACGCCCATCTCACCATCCTCCCCTGTGGACACTTACACCACGTCCACTCACAGCTGCCTCCTAAGAATGCCCGCCTGCTCAGCTGCCTGTTTGAACAGCTGACGCTGACAGGCAAGAGCTGTTGCCAAGCAAGCTTGACCTGCATGCGCAGGGCAGCCCCATAGCACTTTCACAGCTGCCTTCCTCGCCGGTTGACACTTACAGCAGGGCTATTCCCTCCGAACGCCTAGGAGTGCCACACTGCTCCAATGCCTCCACTGACAGTCAGGGCTCACAGGCAGGAGCTAGTCCCAGCCAAGCTTCCCCTGCATGCCTAAGGCAGTCCCACAACAGGATAACGGCTTGCCTTCCTTTCCTGTCGACATTAATAGCACCGCTACTCCCGTCTTCCTCCTAGCAATGCCACGTTGCTCAAATGCCTGTCCAACGAGCAAGGGCTGCTGGGCAAGAGCGCGGGTATGCGAAACTAGCCTTGGGCAGCCCCACAAGATGTACCCATCTCGCCTTCCTCCCCCGTCAACAATTACAGCAGGCGTACTCACAGCTTCCTCCTAAGAATGCCCAACTGCTCAGACGCCTGTCCGAACAGCAAGGGCCGCTAGGCAAGAGCTCTGGGCATGCCAAGCTTCCCTTTGCCAGCCCACAACATATTCCCTGCTCTCTTCTAGGTGAGGGCCTTTTGGCCTTTACATCACGGCTACTCCCAACTTAGTCCTAAGAATGCCAAAATGCTCAGACGCCTTTGCGAGCAAGCAGGGCTCATCCCCACCACACAAAACCTGCTAAGCCACAGCAGGCCCACAACACGTTCACAGTTGCCTTCCTCTCCTGTCCACACTTAAAGGCTGCGTACTCACGCCTTACTCCGAGGAGTGCCATATTGCGCAAACGCCTCTCTCACCTGTCAGTCCTCACAGGCAAGAATTCTGGACACGAGCTGGAAAAGAGCTTCTGGCAGCCGCACAGGATATGCGCAGCTCACCGTTCACTTGTGTCGCCGATCACACCAGGCATACTCAGCGCTTCCTCAATGAATGCCAGAATAGTCAGTGGCGCGTCCGAGCAGCCAGGGCTCACAGGCAAGAGCCTTCATCCCTAACGCCACCGCACAATATGTTCCCGAGTGGCCATCCTCTCCTGGCAAAACAGAGGGGCTTGCTCGCTCTAAGTGTGGAGGGAAGAGGCGGGCAAACTGCGAACCTGTTGTAGAGCTGCCTCAGATATGCAGCTCAAGCCTGTGAGCGCTGGCTGTTCGGACAGCCGTCGGAGCGGTCTGTCGTGCTTAGGAAGAAGCTGTGAGTACGCCTGCTGTAACTGTCGACAGGGGAGGATGGTGAGCCCGGCTCGTTTTGTGGCCCTGCCAGAGACAATCTTCTCCTGCCCAGATCTCTTGCCTATGAGTGCCGGCTCTCCGGAGAAGCCTCTGAGCACCCTCTTAAGAGTAAGCATGGTGTAGTTGTTCATGGGGGAGGATGGCAAAATGTGACTACCTGTGGGGCTTCCAGAGACAAGCTTGTTATGCCAAGAACGCTCGCCTGTGAGTAATGACAGGGGAGAAAGGCATCTGAGCAGTGTGCCACTCCTAGCAGTAGGTTGGGAATTGGCGCGCTGTAACTGTCAGCAGGCGAAGAAGGCAAGCAAATGTCGATGGCGGAAGGATGGCGAGACGGGCTCATTTTGTTGTGCTCCCAGAGACAAGCTTGTCGTGGCCAGCGCTCTTGCCCGTGAGTGCCGGCTGCCAGACAGGTGTCTGAGCAGGCGAGCTTTCTAAAGCGTAAGCCTGGTGTAATTGTCGACAGGTCTCACAGGCAAGAGAGCTGGACCCCCCCACCCAGAATTGTTCTGCATGCTTAGGGCAGCCCAACAGCACATTCACGGCTCGCCGCCTTTCCGGTCGACACTTACGAGCTTTCTTAAGAGGTAAGCATGGTATAATTGTCGGCAGGGGGCACAGGCAGGAGAGCTATCCAACCAAGCTTCCTTTTCATGCTTAGGGCAGCACCACAACACATTCACAGCTGCCTTCCTCGCCGGTCGACACTTACAGCAGGGCTATTCCCTCCAGACGCCTAGGAGTGCCACACTGCTCAAGCGCCTCCACCGACAATCAGGGCTCACAGGCGGGAGCTAGTCCCAGCCAAGCTTCCCCTGCATGCCTAAGGCAGTCCCACAACAGGATAACGGCTTGCCTTCTTCTCCTGTCGACATTAAAAGCACGTCAGCATCCACCTTCCTCCTAGCAATGCCACATTGCTCAAATGCCTGTCCAACGAGCAAGGGCTGCTGGGCATGCCAAGCTTGCCTCGAGCAGCCCCACAAGAGGTACCCATCTCACCTTCCTCCGCCGTCGACAAATACAGCATGCGTACTCACAGCTTCCTCCTAAGAATGCCAGAGTGCTCAGACGCCTGAGCGAACGACAAGTGCAGAGAGGTAATAGCTCTGGGCATGCCAAGCTTCCCTTTGGCAGCCCACAAAATATTCCCTTGCCCTCTTCCTAGGTGCGCGCCTTTTGGCCCTTTACACCACGGCTGCTCACAAGCCTTATTCCTGAGAATGCCGGCCGGCTCCGACACCCGTCGTGGCAGAAGTGGATTCAGAGGGGAGAGCTCTGGGCACCACAGGCTTGCCTCGGGCAGCCTGACCAAAAACGTCCAGGTCTCGCTTTCCTTCCCTGTGGACACTTACAGCAGGACTCTTCCCAGCTCACTCCTGGGATAGGCACAGGTAGCACATGTCTCTCCCACTTGTCAGCACTCACAGGCAAGAGCTCTGGGCACCCCAAATTGGCTTCCGACAGCCTCGCAAAAAGTCCCCCTCTCGCCATCCTGCCCCTTGATAAGAGGACCAGGCCAACTCAAAGCTTCCTCCTATGAATGCCAGAAGACTCAGATACAGCCAAGGCTCACAGGCAAGAGCTCTTCCCAAGCAAGCAGGCCCTTCATCCCTAAGGCCACCGCACAGCACGTTCGCAAGTGGCCTTCCTCTCCTGGCGCCACTTAGAGCGGGGCTTGCTTGCACTAAGTGTGGCGAGGAGAGTTAGGCAAAGTGCACATCTGTTGTAGAGCCGCCTTAGATATGCAGCTCAGGTCTGTGAGTTCTAGCTATTCGGAAAGGTGTCAGAGCAGTCTGGCATTCTTAGGAGGAAGTTTTGAGTACGCCTGTTGCTATTGTCGAAGGGGAGGAGGGTGAGATGGAGGTTTCTTGTGAGCTTCGAGAGACAAGCTTGTCATGTCTGGAGCGCTTGCCCGTGCGTACTGACGAGGAGAGAGCCGTTTGAGCAGTGTGGCACTCCTAGCAGTAAGGTGGAATAGGCCTGCTGTACGTGCCGACAGGCAAAGAAAGGGAGCCGGGAACGTATTAATTGGGCTGCCCTGAGCATGCGGAGCAAGCTTGCTGGGGCAGTGCTCTTCCTTGTGAGCGCAGTCGACAATTACAGCAGGCTGAATCTTAAGAAAGCAAGCCTGCTCAGACGCCTCTCTGGACTGGCGGCAGTCACAGGCGAGCGCTCTGGACACAACAAGCTTCTTTCTGGCAGCTCCACAAGAAGTCCACATCTCGCCTTCCTCCCCGTCGGCAATTACACCAGGCATACTCAGAGCTGCCTCCTAAGAATGCCAGACTGCTCAGATACCTGTCCGAACAGCCTGGGCTCTGGCCACCGCACAGCACGTTCCCGAGTGGCCGTTCTCTGCTGGCAGCAGGTAAAGCGGGGCTTGCTTATTCTAAGTGTGGAGAGAAGAGGTAGGCAAACTGCGAACCTGTTGGAGAGCCACAGATCAACGTTGTGAGCTCTGGTTGTTCGGCCAGCCGTCTGAGCAGTCTGGCACTCCTAGGCGGAAGCTTTGAGTATGCCTGGTCTTATTCTCGATGGGGAGGATGGCGAGACGGACTCGTCTTGTAGGGCTGCCCGAGACAAGCTTGGCATGACCAGAGCTCATGGCTGTGGGAAAAGACAAGGGAGAGACGTTTAAACAGTGTGGCACTCCTAGAAATAAGGTGGGCATAGCCCTGTGTAATTGTCAACACAGGAGAAAGGCGAGACGGGGAACTTTTTGCGAGACTGCTCGAAGCAAGCTGGCCTGCCCAGAGCTCTTGCCTGTGAACGCCTGCTGGTCCAAGAGGCATCAGAGCAGCCTGGCATTCTTAGGAAGAGCTGTGCGTGTACTGTTGCAATTGTCGACGGGCGAGATGGAGGGGCTTCGAGAGACAAGCTTGTCGTGCCTACAGCGCTTGCCTGTGTGTGCTGGCGAGGAGAGAGGTGTTTGAGCAGTGTGGCACTCCGAGCAGTAAAGTGGAATCGGCCTGCTGTATGTGTCGACGGGCAAAGAACGCGAGCCGGGAACGTGTTGTGGGACTGGGCTAAGCATGCGGAGCAAGCTTGGTGGGGCAGCTCTCTTGCCTGTGAGTGCAGTCGACAGTTACACCAGGCCGACTCCTAAGAAAACCATCCTCTCGGACGCCTGTCCAGAGAGCCGGCACTCATGGGCAAGAGGTCTGGGCACGCCAAGCTTGTCTCTGGCAGCCCTGCGAGACAACCCGGCTCTCCGTCGACACTTACAGCAGGCGTACTCAATGCCTCCTTCTAAGAATGCCAGACTTCTCAGACAACTGGCCGAACACCCAGGCCTCGCAGACGCTGTCGACACTGCAGTTGCATGGCACTGCTAGGCGTGCAACTCTGCTCAAACGTGTCTCTCGCCCCTGTCAGTACTCACAGTCAAGCGCTCTGGGCACGACAAGCTTGTCTCTCGAAGCTCTCCCCATCTCGCCATCCTCCCCGTGGCCATTTACACCACATCCACTCACAGCTTCCTCCAAAGAATGCCCGCCTGCTCTGCTGCCTGTACGAACAGCCAGCGCTCACAGGCAAGACCTCTGGGCAGGACAAGCTTCCATCTGGAAGCCCAGAAGAAGAGCCAAATTCCCATATTACCCTTGTTTGACAGGTATACAAGCCTTACTGCTGAGAATGCCAGCCTGCTCAGACAACTCTCCGAATAGAAAGGGGTTCAGAGGCAAGAACTCTGGGCACTCCAATTGTGCTTCCGGCAGCCTCGCGAAACGCCCCTTTCTCGCCATCCTCCCCCTCGATTATAAAACCAGGCAGATTCAAAGCTTCCTCTTATGAATGCCAAAATGCTCAGACGCCTGCCCGAACAGCCAGCGTTCACAGGCAAGAGCTCTTCCCCAAGCACGCTAGACCTTCATCCCTAAGGCAGCCGCACATGCCGTTCACGAGGGGGGGGGGCCTTCCCTCTCCTGGCGACACTTACAGCGGGGCTTGCTTACGCTGTGTGGAGGTAGGCAAAGTGCAAACGTGTTGTAGAGCCGCCTTCGATATGCAGCTCAAGCCTGTGAGCTCTGGCTCTTCAGACAGGCAGCTGAGCAGGCTGGCATTGTTAGGAGGAAGGCGTGAGAACCCCTGGTGCAATTGTCGACCAGGGAGGATGGAGACTCAGCCTTGCCCATGGGCCGTCCCGAGACAAGCTTGTTGTGTCTAGAGCTCTTGCCCATGAGTGCCCGCTCTCCGGACAGGCGTCCGAGCAAGCTTACTTTCTTAGGAGTCAGCCTGGTGTAACTGTCGACTGCGCTCACAGGCAAGAGAGCTGCCCCACCAAGCTTGCTCCGCATGCTCAGGGCAGCCCAACAACACGTTCCCGGCTCGCGTTCTTTGCCCGTCGGCACATACAGCAGGCCTATTCCCACCTTACTGCTCGCCGTGCCACACTGCTCAAACGCGTCTCTCCTCGCCAGTACTCACAGGCGAGCGCTCTGGAACTGACAAGCTTGTCTCTGGCCGCTCCACAAGACGAACCCGTCTCGCCATCCTCCCCATCGACAATTACACCAGGTGTCCTCATAGCTTCCTCCTTAGAATGCCAGACTGCTCATCTGCCTGTGCGAACAGCCAGCGCTCACAGACCCGAGCTGCATATCTAAGCCAGCTCTCCAACAGTTTCGCAGTCTGCCTACCTCGTTTCCCAACACAGAGCAAGCAAGTTCCTCTGTAATCCCGCCAGGAGAGGACGGCCACTCCTGATTGTGTCGTGCGGCTGCCTTAGGGATGGAAGTCAAGCGTGCTTGGGAAAAGCTCTTGCCTTGGAGCCCTGGCTGCTGGGACAGGGGTCTGAGACCAGCAAGCTTTCATAGGAAAGAGCTCTGGGCATGCCACGCTTTCCTCAGGCAGCCCCGCAGAACGTGCCCTTGACTACCACCCCACAGCGACCTGGTCGAAACACCACTTCTGCTCGCACCTTATTCTGAAGACTGCTAAAATACTCAGACACCTGTCCGAAAAGCAAAGGCTTACAGGCAAGCGCTCTGGGCCGGGACAGCTTTCTTCGGGCAGTTTCGCCAAAATTCCCAGTCTCGCCTTATTCGCCTGTCGACGATAACACAAGGCCTTTTCCACCTTACGCCTATTTGTTCTACACTGCTTAAACGCCTCTCCCACCTGTCAGAATGCACAGACAGGAGATCTGGGCACGCCAAGCTTGTCTTGCGCAGCCCCATCAGATGAGCCCGTCTCACCATCCTCCCCCTTGACAATTGCACCAGGCGTACTCACAACTTCCTCCTGAGAGTGCCAGACTGCTCTGACACCTTTCCGAATAGCCAGAGCTCACAGACTTGATCTGCATATCTAAGGCGGTTCTACAACAGCTTCGCACTTTGCCTACCCTCTTCTCTCCTCGCCACAGAGCCAGCAAGCCCCGATCTATGTGTCGCCGGGATAGGAAGGCCCGCCCCCCCCGCCAACATGCTGTGCAGTGGCCTTAGGGATGAAGAGCCAGCTTGCTTGGGAAGAGCTCTTGCCTGTGAGCCTTGGCTGTATCTGAGTCTTCTGGCATTCATAGGAGGAAGCTTTGAGTTGGCCTGGTCCTCTTATCAAGGGGCAGGATGGCGAGAGGGGGACTTTTTGCGAGGCTGTCGGAAGCCAATTTGGGGTGCCCAGAGCTCTTGCCTGTGAGTGCTGACAAGTGGGAGAGACATGTGCTACCTGTGCCTATCCCAGGAGTGAGCTGGGAAGAGTCCTGCTGTAAGTGTCCACAGGGAAGGAAAGCGAGACCTGGACGTTTTTGGTCAGGCTGCCCGAGGCAAGCCTGTGGTGCCCAGAGCTCTCCCCTCTGAATCCACTTCTGCCACGACGGGTGTCGGAGCCGGCCGGCATTCTCAGGAATAAGGCTTGTGAGCAGCCGTGGTGTAAAGGGCCAAAAGGCGCGCACCTAGGAAGAGGGCAAGGGAATATTTTGTGGGCTGCCAAAGGGAAGCTTGGCATGCCCAGAGCTATTACTTCTCTGCACTTGTTGTTCGCTCAGGCGTCTGAGCACGCTGACATTCTTAGGAGGAAGCTGTGAGTACGCATGGTGTATTTGTCGACGGCGGAGGAAGGTGAGATGGGTACGTCTTGCGGGGCTGCCCAAGGCTACCCGGGGGTCTTGCCTAGCAGCCCTTGCTCGTTGGACAGGCATTTGAGCAACGTGGCATTGCTAGGAGGAAGGCGGGAGTAGCGGTGCTGTTAATGTCGACAGGAAAGGAAGGCAAGCCGTTATCCTGTTGTGGGACTGCCTTAGGCATGCAGGGGAAGCTTGGCTGGGACTAGCTCCTGCCTGTGAGCCCTGACTGTCAGTGGAGGCATTGGAGCAGTGTGGCACTCCTAGGCGTTCGGAGGGAATAGCCCTGCTGTGAGTGTCAACCGGCAAGGAAGGCAGCTGTGAAAGTGCTATGGGGCTGCGCATGCAGGTCAAGCTTGCTTGGCAACAGCTCTTGCCTGTCAGCGTTGGCTGTTCGGACAGGCAGCTGAGCAGGCGGGTATTCTTAGGAGGCAGCTGTGAGTGGACGTGGTGTAAGTGTCCACAGGGGAGGATGGCGAGATTGGGCATGTCTTGTGGGATTGCCCGAGGCAAGCCTGGTGTGCCCAGACCTCTGATCCATGTGAACTGATAGGTGGGAGAGTTTGAGCAGTTTCACACTCTTAGGAGAAAGGTGGGAATAGGCCTGGTGTTATTGTCGACCGGGGGTGCGGGAGGCAATGTCATGGGGCTGCCCTAGCCTGACTCTGATTAACTCTAGATGGTGGCAGTCCAAGATTCCTTAACACTGAACTCCTTTGGAAGGAGTCCTGCTTTGCGAATTTCACTGGGTAGGAGCCCTTTCTCACCTGCCCGAGTTGTTGCAACTGGTCCGGATTGTGTCCATTTGGCTTGGATACAATGGACCGCCAAAGAAACGTTAGTTTGAGCTCCTCCTGCTGCAACTAAGGAAGCTGATGAGCTTGCCTTCTTTGAGCTCCCACTGAGGTAGAAATCTGAGAGGAGCACCGTTGATTACGTCCAAGAGGTAACAGAGATGATCGTAATGGCTTTGCTTTGTCTAATCTAGACACATCTCTGTTTGTGGCACTTGCTTATTCACTAATGCCTCAGCATCGATGCTATTTAGAACTCCTAATCCTGGCCCTGTAACACCACTGACATCCTTTCTTTCTCGCCATTTGGCGCTTCAGGTCCGCTTGCGTAACCATTCCATCCATGTGGTGTAAGCTATATTTAAAAATGGCAGACAGGATGGCTTAATCATAGACATGTTCTCTTGCCTGAGTAACGCTACAGGTTTTAGAGACCACAAAGGGTTCAACAGTAACTTTTGTGTTCCGGTTGATTTAACTGCGTGGGAGCTCTGCGGAGATGGTCGGGCTGTTCCTGCAGTGACCGCAGGGAAAGTTAAAATGGAGAGCATTGGGGAAGTGGTTAAAGCAGGAGAGAGTGTTGAAAGCCTGCTCCTGAGAGTGCAGGGTAGAACTAATGGCGTAGACTTACAAGTTACACTCCCATTACAAGAGCGTTCGTTAGAACACATCACTGGGGTCTGCCGGGACCCGGGCAATGGAAGGCGGAAGTTTTCAGTGCA
This sequence comes from Dromaius novaehollandiae, assembly GCF_036370855.1. NCBI lineage: Eukaryota > Metazoa > Chordata > Aves > Casuariiformes > Dromaiidae > Dromaius > Dromaius novaehollandiae. The sequence goes on from NW_026991319.1 coordinate 917,299, forward strand.
ATCGTCTCTCCGGCACCAGGCGAGAGCCACTACAATTTGTAGTTAGTGACACACTGGACTTCTCAGTTTGGGTAATGTCTTGGTCCCATTTCTATCCGTATGGGATGCTCCTCCAGGGCTTTTGCCTCACCTTCAACGTGGTAGGCACTGCAACATGCTGTCAACTCTGTGGATGCGCTATTTGATACAAGTAGGAACAATAGCGTTCCTCATTTGCTTCCCAAATTGCTTCTCCTCGATTTTGGCTACAACACATTTTACTCGCAGGTTGGTTTTTTGCTAGGGCGGTTAAACAATACTCCAGTGCAAGCACAAATGTCATGACAACAACTAACAACACAAGCAAGTGTTACACGCCACACTTTGTAACATTTAATGTCCAGTACGGCTTAGCTCATGTGGTGCTTCCAAGAGCTTCCGGTCCACTCAGCCGCTTTACATCTGACTAGAGCCAATTTTCTTTACCTGGAAGTTTAACAGTGAAATAAGAACTCAACAATACAGTGTAGGGGCCTCCCAAGATTTGGTTGCACTTCGGACTTTCAGGTGACTATCTGTACCAACCCCTTATGTCCAGGCTGGATAGCGTGTGCTTGCACGCCACCTGGTACTGAGTGGGCCCACTGAGCTTTTCCCCTGCCTTTTGTAAGTGTAATTCGCTCATCTCCACCCAAGCGGTTGCTTTTAGCCTGAGTTGCCCACTGTGGCTAAAGGTCTCCCCAAAAGAATTTCCACTGGCAATAGTCTTAGAGGCTGTCACGGAGGATTCTGAACATCCCATAGTGCTAAGTTTAGGGCTGCTGGTAAAAATGACCTCACTACCTCAGCAAGCAGCTATTGGCCTGCCACTTGCCAATCAGGCACTGAGGCAGAAGTGAGCTCAGAAGCGCAGGTAGGACTCATGGCGCTCTGAGTGCCTCATCAGGCACTGAGGTCAAAGGGACCTCACAAGCACAGCCAGCAGCTCTGGGCCTGCCATGGCGCATCAAACACGGAGAAAGAAGGGAACACCCAAGCAGACCAGCAGCCATGGGCGTGGCAGTGCATGCCCATGCATGCAATGGCATGCAGGTCAAAGTGACATCATAAGGCACAACCAGCAACCATGGGCCTGCCACTGCCCTTTTTGGCATGGAGACACAAGTATCCTCACAAGCAAAGCCAGGAGGCATGGCCCTGCCACTGGCCTATCAAGCACAGAGGCAGAAGCAACCTCACAAGCAGAGCGAGGACTGATGGGCCTGACTGGCCTACCAGGCCGTGAGGCAGAAGTGACGTGACTATCTCATCCAGCAGTGGTGGGCCTGACAATATCATTTCAGGCAGTACAGGTAAATACAGGTAAAGTGCTTATGGTTGAAGGACCATAACAGAAAAAAGGCACTTGGAGGCCTGAGCACTGGAAAAAAGGGCACTAGGAGGACATGCACTGCAAAAAATATGCACATGGAGGACACTATACTGGAAAAAAAGGCACTTTGGGAGCCTGCATCGCAAAAATAGGCACTTGGAGGCTGCTAGACTGGAAAAAAAGGCACTTAGATGCCCCTTCACTGCAAAAAAAGGCACTCAGACAGCAGTGCACCTCAAAAGGAGGCACTCGGAGGCCCCTGCACCACAAAAAAAGGCACCCGGACAACAGTGAATCACAAGAAAAGGCACTCGGAAGCCCCTACAGCACAAAAGAAGGCACTCGGGGGCTGCTACAATGTGAAACAAGGCACTCGGAGGCCCCTGAACCACAAGAAAAGGCACTTGGGGCCACTACACCACAAAAAAAGGTACATGGAGGACCACACACCCCAAAATAACAGCACTCGGAGGCCCCTACACCACAAGAAAAGGCACTCGGTGGCTCCTACAGCACAAAAAAAGGCACTCGGGGGCTGCTACAATGTGAAACAAGGCACTCGGAGGGCCCTGCACCACCAAAAAAGGCACTCGGAGGCTCCTGCATTGGAAAAAGAGGCACTTGCAGGCCTGTACACTGGAAATAAAGGCACTTGGAGGCCCCTGCACTGGAAAGAGAAAGGCACTCGGAGGCCTGTACACTGGAAATAAAGGCACTCGGAGTCCCCTGCACCACAAAAAAAGGCACTCGGAAGCCCCTACACCACCAAAAAACGCACTTGGAGGCTAGTACACTGCAAAAAAATGCACCCTGTGGCTCCTACAGCACAAAAAAAGGCACTCAGTGGCCCCTACAGCACAAAAAAAGGCACTCGGAGGCTGCTACAATGCGAAAAAAAGGCACTCGGATCCTGCTACACCGGAAAAATAAGGCACTCGGAGGGCCCTGCACCACAAAAAAAGGTACTCGGAGGCTGCTACACCGTAGAGAAAGGCACTCGGAGGCCCCTGCACTGGAAAAAAAAGGCACTCGGAGGCCAGTGCACCCCAAAAAAGGCACTCGGAGGCTACTACAATGCAAAAAAAGGCACTCGGAGGCCAGTGCACCCCAAAAAAAGGCACTCGGAGGCCTCTACACCACAATGAAAAGGCATTAGGAGGGCCTTACGCTGGCAAAAAAGGCACTAGGGGACATCTACACTGCAAAAGAAGGCACTCGGAGGCCACTACACTGGAACAAAAGGCACTCGGAGGCCAGTGCACCACAAGAATAGGCACTTGGTGGCCTCTGAACCACAAGAAAAGGCACTCAGAGGCCTCCACACTGCAAAAAAAGGCACTCGGGGGCTGCTACAATGTGAAACAAGGCACTCGGAGGGCCTGGCACCACCACAAAAGGCACTCGGAGGCTCCTACACTGGAAAAAGAGGCACTTGCAGGCCTGTACACTGGAAAAAAAGGCACTCGGAGGCTCCTGCACCACAAAAGAAGGCACTCAGAGGCCCCTACACCACCAAGAAAGGCACTCGGTGGCCCCCACATTGCAAAAAAAGGCACTTGGAGGCTACTACACTGCAAATAAACGCACCCTGAGGCCCCTGCACCACAAAAAAAGGCACTCGATGGCCCCTACGCTGGAAAGAAAGGCACTCAGAGGGCCCTGCAGCACAAAAAAAGGCACTCAGCTGCCCTTACAGTGGAAAAACAGGCACTTGGAGGCCTCTACACCCCAGAAAAAGGCACTCGGTGGCCCCTACACTGCAAAAAAAGGCACTCGGGGGCTACTACAATGTGAAACAAGGCACTCGGAGGGCCCAGCACCACCAAAAAAGGCACTCGGAGGCTCCTGCACTGCAAAAAGAGGCACTTGCAGGCCTGTACACCAGAAAAAATGGCACTCAGAGGCCGCTACACCACAGAGAAACGCACTCGGAGGCACCTGCAACAGAAAAAAAATGCACTCAGAGGCCCCTACACCACAAGAAAAAGCACTCGGCTGCCCCTACACTGGAAAAAAAGGCACTCGGAGGCCCGTACAGCACAAAAAAAGGCATTTGGGGGCTGCTACAATGCAAAAAAAGGCACTCGGCTGCCCCTACACTGGAAAAAAAAGGCACTCGGAGGCCCATACACCACAAAAAAAGGCACTCGGAGGCCCCTACACCACAAGAAAAGGCACTTCGGGGCTGCTACAATGTGAAACAAGGCACTTGGAGGCCCCTGCACCACAAAAAAGGCACTTGGAGGCCCCTGCACCACAAAAAAAGGCACTCAGAGGCCTCTACAACACCTTCCACTTCCCTATCAGACACAGAGGCTGATGTGACCTGACAAGGACAGGAAGCCGCCTGGGGCCTGCCAGTGGCCTATCAGGCACTGGTACTTCTGTGAGCTCACAAGCAGAGTCAGCAGCCATGGGCATCCCACTGCCTGATGAGGCACTGAGACCAAGGTGACCTCAAAATGCAGCCAGCACGCAGAGGCCTGCCACTGGCCTATCAGTCACTCAGACTGCTGTGACCTCAAAAGGACAGCCAGCAGCCAATGGCCTCACACTGGCCTATCAGGCAATGGGACTGCTGTGAGCTCACAAGCACAGCAAACAGCCATGAGCCTGCCACTGCCCTATAGGGCACTGAGGCTGCTGTGACCTCACGAGCACAGCCAGCAGCCAGGGGCCTCCCACTGCACTATAAGGTACAGAGACAAATGTGACCTCCAAAGGCAGCCAGCAGACAGAGGCCTCCCACGGGCCTATCAGGAATAGGACTGCTGTGACCTGACAAGCACAGCCAGCAGCCATGGGCCTGCCACTGGCCTATGAGGCACTGAGGCTGCTGTGACCTCACAAGCACAGTCAGCAGCCAGTGGCCTGCTGCTGGCCTATTGGGAACGGAGGCTGCTGTGACCTGACAAGCACAGCCAGCAGCTATGGGCCTGCCACTGGCCTATCGGGCCATGGGACTGCTGTGACCTCACAAGCACAGACAGCAGCTTTGGGCCTGCCACTGGCCTATGAGGCACGGAGGCTGATGTCACCTCACAAGCACAGGCAGCAGCCAGGGGCCTCCCACTGCCCGATGAGGCGCTGACACTGCTGTCAACTCAGAAGCACAGTAAACAGTCAGGGGCCTGCCACTGCCCTGTAGGGCACTGAGGCTTCTCTGACCTCACAAGCCCACCCAGCAGTCATTGGCCTCAAACTGGCCTATCAGGCACTGAGGCTGCTGTGACCTCACAAGCACGGCCAGCAGGCATGGGCATCCAACTGCCCTATAAGACACTGAGGCTGCTGTGACGTCACAAGCAAAGCCAGCAGCTGTGGGTCTGCCACCGGCCTGTCAGGCAATAGGACTGCTGTGACCTCACAAGCACAGCCAGCAGCTATGGGCCTGCCACTGGCCTATAGGGCACTGAGGCTGCTGTGACCTCACAAGCACGGCCAGCAGGCATGGGCAGCCAACTGCCCTATAAGACACTGAGGCTGCTGTGACGTCACAAGCAAAGCCAGCAGCTATGGGCCTGCCACTGGCCTATGAGGCACTCAGGCTGCTGTGACCTCACAAGCACAGCCAGCAGCCAGGAGCCTGCCACTGGCCTAGGAGGCACTCAGGCTGCTGTGACCTCACAAGCACAGCCAGCAGCCAGGAGCCTGCCACTGGCCTAGGAGGCACTCAGGCTGCTGTGACCTCACAAGCACAGCCAGCAGCCAGGAGCCTGCCACTGGCCTCGGAGGCACTGAGGGTGCTGTGACGTCACAAGCACAGCAAGCAGCCAGGAGCCTGACACTGGCCTAGGAGGCACTGAGGCTGCTGTGACCTCACAAACACAGCCAGCTGGGGGCGCTGTAGACTAACCTATGAGGCACTCAGGCTGCTGTGACCTCACAAGCACAGCCAGCAACCATGAGCCTGCCACTGGCCTAGGAGCCACTCAGGCTGCTGTGACCTCACCAGTACAGCCAGCAGTCAGGGGCCTGCCACTGGCTTATGAGGCACTGAGGTTGCTGTGACCTCACAAGCACAGCCAGCAGCCATGAGCCTGCCACTGGCCTCAGAGGCACTGAGGCTGCTGTGACCTCAACAGCACAGCCAGCAGCCAGGAGCCTGACACTGGCCTAGGAGGCACTGAGGGTGCTGTGACCTCACAAACACAGCCAGCAGGGTACGCTGTATACTAACCTATGAGTCACTGAGGCTGCTGTGATGTCACAAGCACAGCCAGCAGCCAGGAGCCTGCCACTGGCCTAGGAGGCACTCAGGCTGCTGTGACCTCACAATCACAGCCAGCAGTCAGGGGCCTGCCAGTGGCTTATGAGGCACTGAGGGTGCTGTGACCTCACAAGCACAGCCAGCAGCTATGCGCCTGACACTGGCCTAGGAGGCACTGAGGCTGCTGTGACCTCACAAACACAGCCAGCAGCCAGGAGCCTGCCACTGGCCTAGGAGGCACTCAGGCTGCTGTGACCTCACAAGCACAGCCAGCAGCCAGGAGCCTGCCACTGGCCTAGGAGGCACTCAGGCTGCTGTGACCTCACGAGCACAGCCAGCAGCCAGGAGCCTGCCACTGGCCTGTGAAGCACTGAGACAAATGTGACCTCACAAGCACAGCAAACAGCCTTGGGCATCCCACTGGCATATCAGTCAATGGGACTGCTGTGACCTCACGAGCACAGCCAGCAAACAGGGGTCTGCCACTGGCCTATAGGGCACTGAGGCTGCTGTGACCTCACAAGCACAGCAAGGAGCCAGAGGCCTGCCATTGCCCTATAAGGTACAGAGACAAATGTGACCTCAAAAGGCAGCCAGCAGATGGGGCCTCCCACGGGCCTATCAGGCTGTAGGAGTGTTGTGACCTCACAAGCACAGCCAGCAGCTATGGGCCTGCCACTGGCCTATACAGCACGGAGGCTGCTGTGACCTCACAAGCACAGCCAGCCGCCATTAGCCTCCCACTGCCCTAGGAGGCGCTGACGCTGCTGTCAACTCAGAAGCACAGCCAGCAGGGGGCCCTGTAGACTAACTTATGAGGCACTGAGGCTGCTGTGACGTCACAAGCACAGCCAGCAGGGGGCGCTGGACACTAACCTATGAGGCACTGAGGCTGCTGTGACCTCACAAGCACAGCCAGCAGCCAGGAGCCTGCTACTGGCCTAGGAGGCACTGAGGGTGCTGTGACCTCACAATCACAGCCAGCAGTCAGGGGCCTGCCAGTGGCTTATGAGGCACTGAGGGTGCTGTGACCTCACAAGCACAGCCAGCAGCTATGCGCCTGACACTGGCCTAGGAGGCACTGAGGGTGCTGTGACCTCACAAACACAGCCAGCAGGGTACGCTGTATACTAACCTAGGAGGCACTCAGGCTGCTGTGACCTCACAAGCACAGCCAGCAGCCAGGAGCCTGCCACTGGCCTCGGAGGCACTGAGGCTGCTGTGACGTCACAAGCACAGCCAGCAGCCAGGAGCCTGCCACTGGCCTAGGAGGCACTCAGGCTGCTGTGACCTCACGAGCACAGCCAGCAGCCAGGAGCCTGCCACTGGCCTGTGAAGCACTGAGACAAATGTGACCTCACAAGCACAGCAAACAGCCTTGGGCATCCCACTGGCATATCAGTCAATGGGACTGCTGTGACCTCACGAGCACAGCCAGCAAACAGGGGTCTGCCACTGGCCTATAGGGCACTGAGGCTGCTGTGACCTCACAAGCACAGCAAGGAGCCAGAGGCCTGCCATTGCCCTATAAGGTACAGAGACAAATGTGACCTCAAAAGGCAGCCAGCAGATGGGGCCTCCCACGGGCCTATCAGGCTGTAGGAGTGTTGTGACCTCACAAGCACAGCCAGCAGCTATGGGCCTGCCACTGGCCTATACAGCACGGAGGCTGCTGTGACCTCACAAGCACAGCCAGCCGCCATTAGCCTCCCACTGCCCTAGGAGGCGCTGACGCTGCTGTCAACTCAGAAGCACAGCCAGCAGGGGGCCCTGTAGACTAACTTATGAGGCACTGAGGCTGCTGTGACGTCACAAGCACAGCCAGCAGGGGGCGCTGGACACTAACCTATGAGGCACTGAGGCTGCTGTGACCTCACAAGCACAGCCAGCAACCATGAGCCTGCCACTGGCCTAGGAGGCACTCAGGCTGCTGTGACCTCACAAGCACAGCCAGCAGCAATGAGCCTGCCACTGGCCTCGGAGGCACTGAGGCTGCTGTGACCTCACAAGCACAGCCAGCAGCCAGGAGCCTGCCACTGGCCTCAGAGGCACTCAGGCTGCTGTGACCTCAGCAGCACAGCCAGCAGCCATGAGCCTGACACTGGCCTCGGAGGCACTGAGGCTGCTGTGACCTCACAAGCACAGCCAGCAGGCACTGGCCTGCCCCTCGTATATCAGGCACTGAGGCTGCTGCTGTTGTCCGAAAAGCGGATTCGTTGCCCGGTGTGCAATAAGCCAATAATTACACACTCAGGAGAGACATTTGCTTATTTATTTCAGAGTTGCACAAGCCTGGGTGCTCGGTCGTTTCCCACAAATCAAGCACACACCCCCACCCCCCCAACTTTTCAAGTAGCATTTATACAAACAAATTGCCAGATTTGCAATTTTCCCTTTTACACTGATTGGTTAGTGATTTCTTCATTCCCCGGGTCCCACCCCTGTCTCCCAAGGTCCTGATGAGGGGAGATCAATTAACACTGCCCCAGCAGGGACAGTAGGTGTTATCTCCCAAAGTCCTGACAAGGGGGAGATAGTCCAGACCCCTTAATTAACATTGTTTCAGCAGTGAGAGGAGGTTTTGCTTCCCAAGGTCCTGGTGCCCAAGCAGGCCTTATTTCAAAGCCTTGACATCCTCCCTTTCGGAGTGTGGGGCACAGGAATGCAGACTGCTTGTAACTCCCTTATCTTTCCAGCCTGCACCAGCTCTGGGGCCCTTTCTTACTGAACTAGGAGTGCGGCCTAAGGCTTCAGCAAATTTAGCTACTCATGAAGCAAGTTTTATCTAAGTGGCTACCTCTAGACCACTTCAGACTTAATGTTAGAAGTTATCCTAATCTACCTAGTTCACACATTCCTTCTGAGCTTCCCAGGGTTGTCTTGTAACAATTCCCCCCTTTGAGACTTATATGATCATTTTCATATTAGTCTCACTCTTTTAAAATCTTTCCCATATTAATTTTGTACAACATCTACAAATGCATTGAATCACTACATAAACGCATACAAAAACTACTAACACCATTCCCAAAATTGTTAAACACTTTTTAACCCATGAGCTCACGTCAGGGAACCAGGAAGTCAACCATTTCCATGTTTCTTCAAATCCAAAAGAGGTATCCTCTTTCTGAACCCCATGTAAGATTTCAGTCTGCTTCCAGATTTCATTTAGATCGGTAGAAATTCTCCCGCTTTGATCCACATATACACAGCAACTAGTATTTATTACTGTACATACTCCTCCCTGAGATGCCAATAACATCTCTAGAGCCATCCTGTTTTGGGTAGTTATTTTCGCAATTTCTGAAACCTCCTCTTGTAAAGCTGCAGTGGCATCAGAGGTTTTATTCCCTATTTTTTTCAATAACTGCTGAAATATTTACTATTGCTTTTTCAAGTTCACTCACTCCCAGTTGTGGAAACAGCCACCTTACGAATGACTGCAACCTAGTAGGTCGATCTATTAAAGGATTATTGACCCTCTTTTGTCTCCTTATGAATGTTCTTAGCCAGGATTTTTGGTATTTATTACTCAATTCTTTTCTTATAGTAACATTAGGGATTATTGCCCCTAAAGTACATGTCCCTGACCAATTAGGAGGTAGCACTTTTCGTGCCTTGTTTCCACACAACCAATACCATCCACTACCTTTTGGAACACGCCACCCATTTAGTTCCTTACTTGGCCACTTATAACCTATTCAGGTATCCGAGAGCAATCTTTATAACCTCCTACCTTAATGGCTCCAGTACAGTTGATCGGTTGCTTTCCATAAAGTATAGTTTTCTCCCACCATTTATTACTATTATTACATCTTTGGATACATTGATAATAATCTCCTGTCACCCTCTGGACTTCCCATTCCTGTTTGGTTGTTTCATAGGCACTCCAATTAGTGGGAAGCCCTTGTTGGAAAGTTCAGGGAAGTGGGTACACACCCAGCAATCCCTCTGGTTAACTATCTTCATAGATTTCGTAATTACTTCCAAATGGAGATTGTGACTCCAAAATCCTTCCTGATTCCCTTTAATTGTTTGGCTCAGGTAACCTAGAAAAACTAACCACCACATTTCTCCCCTGGTTGTTAAGGAGAACATCATTTTTACACAGATACCGTAACAACAATATTAACCCTATTCCTAACAATCAGATTAAAGCATTTTTTCCCTGAATACAATCTAAATTTAAAACCGATTCGCTTCTAATACATCTCATATATCTTTATATATTTTTAACTTTAGAGGTTGAACTTGTTCAGCTTTCCACGTCTCTCGAGGTACTGCTTTCACTCGGGTGTAATCTAAAAGTATAACTGGATGTACCTACGGAGAGAAGAACCTTTGCCATAGACAAGAGATAATCACTTAAAATTTGATCACCCTTAACGTGCATTTGAATTTCATTTCCAGTTAAATTTACAGTGTAAGGTTTGCCATACAGAATCTCAAATGGACTAACTTTCTCCCTAACCCTTGGGGTTATTCTGGTTCTTAATAATGCCAGAGGTAAAACATCAGTCCATTTCATCTGAGTCTCCTGACACAATTTTCCTACCTGTCTCTTAATTGTTTGATTCATTCTTTCCACTTTTCCACTGGATTGTGGCCTCCAGGGGGTATGTAAGTCCCATTTAATTTGTAGTATTTTTGAGATTTGGTGTACTATTTCTGCTATAAAATGAGGTCCCCTATCTGAAGAAAACCCTTCTGGTACCCTAAATCTTGGTATGATTTCTTTTAATAACATTTTCACTACCTCCCTTGCTTTAGTGGTACGACACGGGAAAGCCTCAGGCCATCCTGAAAAGGTGTCAACAATTACCAACAAATGTTTATATCCATTACATCTTGGTAATTCAGAAAAATCAATTTGCCAGTAATCCCCAGGCATGAAGCCCCTTTTTACTTCCCCTGGGGGGGCTTCTTCTGAATCCTGGGATTATTTCTAAGACAGATTTCACATTTTTGTGTAATACCCTTTGCAATTATTAACATACTAACTCCCACAGCAAATCTTTTAACTGTTTCAACCAATGCCTCAGCTCCCATGTGGGTACTATCATGTATTTGCTTCATCAGCTTCTTCATTATCGGCAAAGTTACCACACACTGTCCAGTAGATGTCACCCACCATCCTTCAGGAGTTTTTATGCATTTCAGTATTTCTGCTAATTTATTTTCTTTTTCAGTGTATACTGGAATTTCCATTTTTAACATTCTCTCTGGAACTAATGCTGCCACTGACATGGATAATTTTGCAGCCTCATCGGCCTGTTACGGAAATTAGGCTTGTCGGCCACCATAACAGAGTTCGACCCTAGGTTCCCCCAAGTAAAGTTCAGAGCCAAATCAAAACAAAGTAAATTTTAATCACACGTGTGCCGTAATTACAGCTCGAGCTGGGTGCCTCCGAAGAGGGACCCTAACATAAACAAATCCTGGGTAATTATAGTCTTTTCGACTTCCATTTCCCACCCCTCACGCGATAGTTAGACCAATAGTAATTTTTTGGTCTGGGGTCTCCTGCTCCTCATTGGGTCTCATCGTCTTTCTGAGGCAAGCTGGTTTTCTCCTTATTCTTGTTTTTTTGCAGTCTCTGATGACGGTTGTACTTCTGTTTTTGTTGGGTCTGGCGGCTGTTTCCCAAGGTCTTATTTTCCCCCACTGTTTTGGCGTCTTCCCTCTCGGAGTCGGTGACGCAGGTGCGCCGACTGCGTGTGGCTCCCTTATCTTCCCAGCCTGAACGAGCTCTGAGGCACTATTTTTTATTAAACTAAGTAAAGATTCGTTACTTTTCCCACGCACGGCCTAAGGCTTCAGCAAATCTAGCCACTCATGCTAAGCAAGTTTTATGTAAGTTGTGCTAAGCAGCCATTTCTAGACAGTTTCAATTCACTATTCTTTAACAGTTTCCCCCCTTTGTTTTTATGAAGCATCCCTGCTAATATTTTAAACAGAGTTCTCGAAGTCTTTCGAGGCATACTATCACTTTCCATACTCTTATATATAATATGATTGTAAGCAATAGGCATAACACAGTTAAACTGAACACAACTACTACCGGGTGCAATACATGATTATAAATCCCTGTTGTGGTTGGTGACCACCCTAGAAGAGTTTCCCAGCCATGATGTTCTCCGTCCCTTTTTACCCTTTCTAAGATATGATGTATCTCTTTTGCATCATGGGGAACAGTGATTAGAGTTTTCTGTCCACTGTTCCGGATGCGCTCTAGCAGTCGATGCAAATCATCATGTTGCAGTAGTTTCCTTACCAGGGTGAGATTCATCCCAATGGGAGTAGGTAGTAAATTTTGAATTAATGTATAATTAGATTGTAACAATTGATAAGACGTAATAGGAGCTGAATAATTGAAATCACATCCCATGATTTTGGTAAAGCTACAAATACAAATATTTCAATGATTACTCATATCTACTACAATGCCATCTATAACTATAAGACTACAAAAGGTTCTCATACATACACACCCTCTCCCAATATATACAAGTATAGTTGCAGGTGTTTCATCAGGGTGTATTTCAAAGTGACAAACATTTTGCTCAGTGTCAAGACAAATGTCTTGGGCTTTGATGGTATTACTTTCACAAATAAACCCTTGCTGTTCCTGTACAATACATGCGCTAACGTCCACAGTTTGCCATTTATTTCCATTTCGTTGGGCCCATACTCTGTGTTCCAATGGATAGAGTATAGCTCCATTGTGATTTAATCCTAACGCAATGATTGGATATATTGTATATGTTGGAGCATTACGTATTGTTGAAACAAAGGCTGTGGCCTCAGTGTTGATAGGATCATAAGTAAAATTGACCAGATACCACCAGGATTGGAATTCCTTTTCAAATTCGGTCACTGTCGCCTTCTGATGCGACACTCTCCCGTTCGCCTGAGACGGCACGGAGGCTCCCCCAGCCTCCGGGCCAATGAGCACTGACACCAATATGAGGATGCTGCAAATGGCGTTTATTGTACGCATGCATTTGCTTATATACCTACAAGCATACTGCTATCTCTACGTCATATCCTTCCTCTTCCTTCCTCTTTCCGTGCCATCGCGAGATCTTCCGATCGCCGTTCCCTACATCTCCCCCTCTCCATGCTTTGACTATGCTATTTGCTTTAAATTGCCGTGTCGCGGGTTAAGCGTTCATAGTGTGGGTGTGGGTGGGACCACCCCTTTTCTAGCAGTTGTCTTACCAAGCATCTAAACACTAGTCTACATACTAATATGCCTAGCACGAGCATCAGTAGCAGGTGCAACTCTTCTATTAGTAATTGCCTGGCCCATGGTCCTAGCCCAAGCCAATTACCACTACTGAACCCAGAAGGTCAAGCTCTTGCGGGTCCCAGGGCAATGACGCATTCAGCGTGTCAATGCTCTCTCAGCTTTGGTAGGTCTACGGTCAAATTCAATGGGACCCCTATTAAGCATGTCTTAAATGGGCTGCCCCGCACCCACCAACGTCAGGCAAAATTGCTTATTTCCTGTCCGGTTTGCCAGGTGAGCCATAGATTGTTACTACCCCATTTCGCTAACATTGGTTCGCCTTTCACCCCTTGGAGTCCCAGTCCCAGCATCGCTACGAGGAGAGCTACTTGGGTTGCTCCCCCTGCCATCTTCTCAGGTTTTCTGGTTACGCATTCTTCTTGTGGTTTCACGCGCCTTTTCTCATCTGTTCTTCTTCTCCTGTCTGTTGTCTTTGCTGCTAGAAGGGATCATCGGCTTTTCAGGGTGGTCCTCCCCTGCAATAAAACTCAGACATTCATTAATTCACCTGACTCTCTGCTTCCTGTCTTGTCCTTGCCCTGAGGTCTGGGCGTACCCACTTCATAGGGACCCATCTTACCATTTCTCCCTGCCTGACCGCTGCATACCCTCGTCCTTGGGTTACCAGCTGCCACCCCTCTTCCCATTCCCCTTTTTCCGGGATTCGAACCTTTACGTCTGGTCCCTCGTGCATCGCTCGGACCACCCAATGCTTTTCCGCTGGCGTCTTGTTCTCCTCCCCCCTGATGAACTGGTTCAGACCGAATAAGGCGCGCATAATTATTTCTGATTGTTTGTGCGCGGGGATTCTTTGTGTATATCCTTCCCCCTCCCCAAGAATCTCGATCCTTTGCTTTAAAGTGCGGTTTGCTCGCTCGACAATGGCTTGACCTGTGCTATTATAGGCAATACCGTGCACTAGCTTAATTCCCCACCGTACGGCCCATTCTCTCGTGCTTTGCGCTGTGAAACACGTGCCGTTGTCTGTTTTAATAGTTTCTGGGGCACCCAGCCAGGCCATTGCCGTGTGCCAATGCAACTGTGCCGCCCGTGCTGTGACTCGTTTATGTTGGGTCGCAACGATGATACCGCTGTGTGTGTCCACTGTAACAGCCAGCCAGGGCCGTGGTCGAAGTCGCTGGCACATTGTGAAGTCCGTTTGCCATATTTGGTTTCCTTTCAGCCCCCTGGGGTTGATGCCGGCGCCCCACAGGGGTTTTTTTTGGCAATACGGGCAAGCCGCAACCACTTCACGAGCCGTGGTGAGGGGGATGTTGCAGCTTTTTGCCAGTGCTTTTGCACCAACATGGAGAAGGTCGTGCACCTGCCTTGCTTCTGCGACTGTCCACACACCTTTGGCCGCTTGATCGGCTTTATTGTTGCCTTCTTGGTACACTCCTTGGATTGCCTCATGACTCCGAACATGAATAACAGAGGCAGTGGCCCGCCGTTGTTGTAGGGCTTCTTCTAGCATTAGCGCAATGGGCGATCCGGCCCATCCGGGATACGACATGTTGTGTAACAATTTAAAGACGAACATGGAGTCTGTCACTACATTCAAATGCTCTTCTGGCCACATTTGTAATGCCTGCGCCACAGCTCGGGCCTCTAGATGCTGTACGCTATTGTCCGGCTCGCTGATCTTCACTCGGTGCCATTGGGCCTTTTGATCTTGCCACACAACAACCGCTGCCCTGGTCACCGATGACGCGTCGGTGAACACTGTGCGCCCTGGTGCAGGTCGCTGTAGCACTCGGGCTTTCAGATGGGGCCGAAGGACGGTGAGGTGTGTATACATCTCCAGCACAGGTGATAATCTGATTGTTCCTGGGAATCCTTCTAAAGCTATTGCTATACTATCTTGTTTCTGGACCACGCTGTCCCATTGACTCCTTTTTACCGGCAGGTAAATGGACTCAGGCTCCTTCGCGAAGTGCCGAACGGTGGCGGTTCGTCCCTTCTGTATCATCTGTGCCAACGCTGTTACGATTGTGACGTATGCCGTACTTATTTGGTTCGACACTATCCACCATACGACTTCCGGACGCTCCGGCGTCCCTTGTCCTAGAACGCCTATGGCTCCTGTTCTTGTAACTGCCACGTACAGATTGATAGGTCTGGCCGGGTCGTATCTCGTTACTCCGCCCTTTGCCATGAGATCTTCTATTTTTCGGAGGGCTTCTAACGCGTTCGGTGTCATCTGCCTCGGTTCCCATGGTTTGTGGCCCTTGAGCAACTCGAACAGTGGCTCCATCCACTCCTTGGGAATACCTATCAGCCCTCGCAGCCATTGGAGAGCTCCAACCAATTGCTGTACATCATGCAACGTCCGTATCTCTCTATTGAGCTTTATCGGCTGTGGGACCACAGCTCTGGGGAGGATGGTGGTTCCCAGATAGTCGACAGATTCTCCCCTTTGCGTTTTCGCTTTCTGGACGTACAATCCTGCTTCATTTAGGCAGTTAATTACTGCCTGTTCTGCCTGATCGGTTTCTTGCTGGGTCTCTGCAGCTACTAGGAGGTCGTCCATGTAATGGATGATAAGCGCGCGCGGGAACTGCGCTCTTACCGGCTGCAATACCTTAGCTACTACCGCCTGACAAATCGTAGGTGAATTTTTTATGCCCTGCAGGAGGACTGTCCATTGATATCGCGCTGCTGGCTCCTGCAGATTCTCTGAGGGCAGTGTGAAGGCAAATCGAGCTTTGTCCTGAGGGGCTAATGGTATAGAGAAAAAGCAATCTTGGATATCCATCACCACCACTGGCCAATTCTTTGGTATTACTGATGGTAGTGGCAACCCTGGCTGAAGGGCACCCATCGCTTCCATCTGCTGATTTACCGCTCGTAGGTCGTGCAGTAATCGAAATTTAGACTTATCCTTTTTGTGTATCACAAATATAGGAGTGTTCCAGGGACTGTGGCTTTCCTCCAGGTGTCCCTGCTCTAATTCTCTACTTACTATTTGTCGGGCAGCCGCCAATTTGTCCCCTGTCAATGGCCACTGCTCTACCCACACAGGCTCATTGGAGCACCATGTCAGCGGGACAGCGAAATGAGCCCCGAGGAGGTAGGCAGTGGCCCTTACCCTAAATTTGTCAGGTGAAAGCTGCTTTGCAATAAGGCATCTCGCCCTAATAATGGTTCCCCTATGGCAGTTATGTACAGCCGCACACGGATGATCTGAGCAGGCCTATCCGGGTCCTCCAATACAATTGTGATATCGGTTTCAGAAATCATAGCCTCCGCCCTGCCTCCCACTCCATCTAACGAGCTTGCCACTTTTGCTGGCCAACTCGATGGCCACAACCACGAGGGCACACATGTAACATCTGCCCCCGTATCTAGCATCATTATTAAGGGGATGCTAGGAGGACCTGCCCCTGGTGGGCCTATCAGATGCGCTTTCACTCGGGGTCTCTTCTCACACCCTAAGACCAGGGCCACGCGGGGTTTCCCTTCGGAGTTTGGTCGCTGGAGCTGTCCATCAGCGGTGTGTTGTTGTTGACGGGGGCTACTTGAGGCCGGCTCACCGGGGAGGGGTGGCCCCCTAGTTGCCCTCCCCGCTTCTCGTTTCCCGACCGCCGACAATCTCGTGCTCTGTGTCCTGGTTTTCCACAGGCCCAGCATGTAAGGCTCCCCATACCCCTTGTTGGGCGCGCGTAACTTCCCTTATTCGTGCACTGTGCTCTCAAATGGCCCATTCGCCCGCAGCCAAAGCATGGGCCTCCTTTTGGACCTCCTCTAGCTCTAACCTCCGGCATTGCCATAACTGCTGCAGCAATCTGTAGGGCTGTGGTCTTGTCCCGGTGTTCTAATATCTACTTGATCGTCTGCCCTAGACTTGCTCCCTTAGGCGCTGTTCTTAGGATTTCTTTTGTCAACTCGTTGCCCTGTTGTTTGATACATTCCAACATCACCGCTCCTTTTGCAGCGTCTGGTAAAGATGCAAGTTCTACTGCTGCCTGTAGCCTGTCACAAAACTTGTCAAACGGCTCTCCCACTCTCTGCTTCACAGTCGTCCATGGCTCTGCCTGCTGCACCAGTGGCCCAATATCATCAAAGGCCTTTCGAGATGCTTCTGTTGCCACCAGTATCTCCCGAGGTCTCAGGCCCGCTGCCTGCTGCTGGGGTGTAGCCATGGCCGCATCATTTCCTCTTAACCGCGCTAGGGTGGATTGGCCCAGTGGGTTCTGCGGGTCTGCCTGTGCGGCCATCAACGCCTGTTGCAGGCGCGAGGTCCACGCTTCTTTCCACATAAGGACCATCGTGGGCGATAAAACCAGTCACGCGAGGGCGCGACAATCCCACGGTATTAGGCCTCCCGTGTGTGCCGCGTCCAGCAACGTCTGTGTCACTGGGTGTCGCAGGCCCTGTTCTTGCACTGCTTTCAATAGCTGTTGTACCGTCTTTGGGTCGAGGGGCATCCATTCCACTGCCCCCCCCCCCCCGGGGCAACTCGTACTGGGAAGGCCCCTATTGGCGCACGAAACTTGAGGCCACTCAGGGCACATTCCGTCGCTATCAGTTTCCAGTCTGTTAGGGGAATTTCTTTTCCCCCTCCCGCTTGGGTGGAACCTGCTGTCTCTGATAGCCCTCTTTGTTTAGCTGTTGCCTCTAATAGCCCTCTTTGTTTAGCTATTTCTTCTGATAGCCCTCTTTGTTTAGCTGTTTCTTCTTCCAGAGCTGTAAGCAGCATAAACATCTGCTCCACATCTCTTGTGACTTTCCTCTCTCTCTCTCTTTTTTTTTTTTTTTTTTTTTTTTTCCCTCTGACTGCGGCGGGGGAACTCCGCCCTAGTTGCTGCACCTGAGTCTTCAGTCTCCTCCTTCCGCAATGCTGGTCGACGCCCACTCCTCTCTCGGCCAGCGCCATCTTTTCCCGGGTGCGGCACCCTCGGTCTTTCCCCTGCTTCTGATCTTTCCCCTGCTTCTTCTCTTCTTTCGTCCTCCCACTGCACCCGAATCATGGCCCCCGGTAGCCAGTCTCGGGGATCATCCACTATAATCGGTCTTTCCTTTTCTTCTGCCTCCTCCACTTTCACCTTGCTTTCTTTTCCTCTACCCGCCTCTGGCTTTTTCATATCTCGGTCTCCACAAAGGTCTCCTGGTTCTCCCCCTTCCATCGCCCTCATCTCTTTCCACGGATACCGCGGCGGAGGCGGAGAAGGGGGCGTTATTGGGTAAGCCTCTGGAGTTTTTGCCTCCCCCTCTCCCCGCTCCGGTTCTTGATTAACCGCCTCCTCCTTTATGTCTGTTTCCACACTCTCCGTTTTCACTTCATCCCCTACTATCGCCTCTCTCTCTATCGCCTCCGTTCGCTTCTCTGCGTTCGCTGCTGTCTGTGTTGCCATTTCCGCGGACATGTGTAGCGCCGCGCGGGCAGCCTGCCAGGTCTCAAGCTCCTCCCTAGTCCTTTCTAAAATGATCGTTATATCTCCCCACGTCTTAAGCTCTGCGGCCTTCTTAGTGGCCATAGCTCTCTGAGCAAGTGCTCGAGTGCACTTCTCCCAGTTAGAAGGGGAAAAAATGTCCCCTGTTCTAACTATCGCTCCATCTTTCAGGAGCCGCCCGACGCAGTTCGCAACTGCATTCGCTCTCATAGAGAGCACCCATTCCCGGGCACCCACGCGTACAACCTTAAGTACCGCGTCCATGATCCGGATCCTCTCGACCGCCTGCGGTCCGCCGTCTCAGCTATCACGTCGGGGTCACCACTTGTCGCCTTCTGATGCGACACTCTCCCGTTCGCCTGAGACGGCACGGAGGCTCCCCCAGCCTCCGGGCCAATGAGCACTGACACCAATATGAGGATGCTGCAAATGGCGTTTATTGTACGCATGTATTTGCTTATATACCTACAAGCATACTGCTATCTCTACGTCATATCCTTCCTCTTCCTTCCTCTTTCCGTGCCATCGCGAGATCTTCCGATCGCCGTTCCCTACAGGTCACATTATCCCAAATTACCTTTCGAATTTCAGTGGGTAAAGTGCCTTCTTCCCCTCCCTTATAATCGCTGCTGCCATAGATTGCATCCACAGTTGAGCTTGGATGCAACTGAGGGCCAGGGAAATATTAATTTGGGCTTCCCCAAGTGCATCCACTATCAAGTGGTGATCTTTTTCATTCATTTTTTCCCATTGAGGTAATATCTCGGATGAAAGCCATTGGTTAGTTCCTAATGCTAATAGAGAAGACCTCAATGGATGTTTTAATCTGTATAAGTCACTTGTTGTTGTGCTCAGTTTATTTACGAGTACTTCAGCATCTATACTGTTTAGGACTCCCAATCCTGTTCCTATGATACCGGTCACATCTCTCCTTGTTCATTTTGGAGAGGTGAGGGTTCGCCTATGTAACCACGCCGTCCATCCCACATAGGACGTACCTAAGAATGGTGAACAGGTCGGTTTGATTGTAGAGATATAATTTGCATTAATAGCTCTACTCGTTTGAGAGACCATGATGGATTAAATAACACTCGTTGTTGGCCTGTATTTCTAATCACATACGGTCCAATTTCAAAGATTTGTGGGGATAAGGTTTTCTTACTCTTCATGGTAACAGAGTTATTTATATTGGTGGAAATAATTGTAGTCAGGGTAGGTATTGCTGTACTGGGCTCAATAATGTCTATTTTAAATTCAAATGATAGTCCCACATTGTGGTGAGCCCACAGGCAAACTATAAAAAACAGGTTGTTCTAAGGTAAAATTGTACCAACAATCCAGTTTTTCAGTGGCACAAATTTTCCTTTCTTTTTCATTTGATTTGATTTTAGTGAGAGAGATTTGAGTTGCCTTCTCATGGGTGGACCCGTTGATCACTCGACACCCTATCTTTATTTCCTTTCCTGTCCTTCCCAGGAGTTGGGGAAGTTGGTTAGTATTATCCCAGCTCCATTCATTTTCTGAGTATACTTCAGTTCCATGCATGAGCAGGGTTGAGAGGTTTAAGTTTTTATCAGAACTTAATCCCATACTTCTGGTATACTTAACACGGGCCTGGGACCATGGCCACTCTAAGGTTCTTTGACCACAGGTTACAGAAAGTAGCATCAAGCTTTACGTGGTTGTTTTCACTGTTCTGCTGCAACCTCTGCTGTGTTTGCTTCTTGGACTGTCACTCGTTTCACGTGAGAGTGGTGAATCCAATTCTCTTTTCCTGGAATTTTAACAGCGTAGTAAGAACTTAACAATACAGTATAGGGTCCTTCCCATTTTGGTTCTAGTTTTGCTTTTTGCGAGAATACCTTTATCAACACTTTATCTCCAGGCTGTATATTATGTGCCTGAATGTCTGATGGCACCGGCTGAAACCACTGAGCCTGATTTTGCAAGGCCTTAAACCGTTCTTGTAAGGCTAGTACCTATTGTGTTACTCGTTCATCTCCGTCTAATAGGCTGGTCTTAGCAGGGATATAAGTCCCTGGTATCGCTAAATGTCTCCCAAAAAGAATTTCTGCTGGTGGTAGTCCTATGGGTTGCCGTGGAGAATTTCGAACATCCCACAGAGCTAAGTTTAATGCCTCTGGCCATTTTAGGCTAGCATGTGTGCATATTCTTGCTATTTTCTCTTTTAATGTTCTATTCATTCTTTCTACTTGTCCTGAAGATTGTGGGTGATAAGGAGCATGTAGGTTTCTTTTTATTCCTAACGATTTACATAACTGATTGATTATGCTTGCTGTAAAATGGGCACCCCTGTCTGAATCAATGGCTTCTGGGACCCCATACCTGGGTATGATTTCCTTCAGTAAGGCTTTTACCACTCCCCCTGTGTCAGCCTTTCTTGTTGGAAAAGCTTCTACCCAGCCTGATAACTGATCTACTATCACTAACAAGTGTTTGTATCCATAGACAGATGGCATATCTGCATAAGCTATTTGCAGCTTCTGGAAAGGGAAGTAAGCCCATGGTCGTCCCCCCCCAAATCTGAGCTTGGCTTGTTATTTGAAAACTTCTGGCAGGTCGGGCAGCTATTTGTTATTCTTCTAGCAGCTGCATAGATTCCTGGAGCAGCCCATACTTTCTGTACCTGTTTAGCTATTCCCTCGGCTCCCCCATGAGCTTTATCGTGAAACCACCTAGCTATAGTAATTCAATATTTTTTTGGTAGAATTGGTTTTTCCCCAATTGTCCATATTCCGTCACCATTTTGTTTTGCTTCCCACTGTTCCCATTGTTTTTTCTCTTCCACTGAGCAGTCTTTTTCATACATAGTTTTGGGGTCTATTAAGTTAGGCCACTCACTCTGGTCCATCCTTGGAACTGCCCCCATACATTCTCTCAGAGGTTGTTGAGCTGCAGCCCTCGCAGCAGCGTTGGCTAGAGCATTTCCTCTGCTAATTTCTGTAGTGTCTTTAGTATGGGCTGGGCAGTGTATTACCGCAATTTCTTTGGGCAGTTGAACTGCTTCCAGCAAATTACGTATTTCTTCTCCATTAGCTAATTTCTTTCCTGATGACGACAAGAATCCTCGTTCTTTCCATAACATCCCTGTTGCATGACACACTCCAAATGCATATTTAGAGTCGGTATAGATATTTACCCGCAAGCTCTTACCTATTTTTTGCTGCTTGGGTCAATGCTATTAATTCTGCTCCTTGAGCACTTACTGATGGAGACAAAGGATTGGCCTCGAGCACCTCAAAGACGTTAGTGACAGCATAGCCGGAGTGACGTCTTCCGTCCAAATAATAGGATGACCCATCTGTAAACAGAACTAAGTCCGGGTTCTCCAAAGGTTCACTTTAAGGTCCTCCCGGGGCTTGCTCGAGCTGACGACCACCTGCTCACAGGAATGATGTGGCTCTCCGTCCTCCGGTTGAGGCAATAGCGTTGCTGGATTCAAAATATTGCATCTTTTGAAAGTCACATTATCTGCATGCAGTATTATCAGTTCATAGCGGTCAGCTCTCTGTGGGGATAGTGCTTGAGTCGCATATTGCTTCATTAACAGTTCTACTTCATGTGGCACATACACAGTTAATGAATGACCCAAAACCACAGGTCGTGTTTTTTTCAGTAAGAGCTGCAGTAGCTGCTATTGCTCTGATGCGTCCTGGAGTGCCTTTAGCTACCTCATCTAGTTGCGTGGAGTAATAGGCCACTGGTCTACGGTGAGGGCCTAGTTTTTGGGTGAGTACCCCACTTGCTACTCCCTGTCGCTCATGGACAAATAATTCAAATAGTTTGCTATAATCTGGTAACCCGAGAGCAGGGGCTGAAACCAACGCTTTTTTCACAGATGTAAAAGCTTTCTCCCTTTCTGGGCCCCAGGCCAAAGGCTCTATCTCCTCCTTTTTTGTTGCCTGTACCAGAGGCTTAGTAAGTTCTGCTAACCCCGGAATCCACGGTCGGCAGAATCCTACAGCTCCTAAAAATCCCCTAAGCTGTTTTTTTGTTACAGGACGAGGCATATCAAGAATTGTCTTTACTCGTTCTGGATCAACTAACCTGTGTCCTTCTCTTAAGATAAAACCCAAATATTTTACCTCTCTTTGACACAGCTGGAGTTTAGACAGAGATGCTCGATGCCCTTTTTCTGCAAGAGCGTTACACAGAGAAACAGTATCTTTCAAAAATGTCTCATAATCTTTACTTGCTAATAACAAATCATCTACATATTGTATTAATACAGAATGTCCTGGAAGTTCGATATCTGAGAGGTCATTTTTAAGTATACGCGAAAAAACAGTCGGAGACCCAGTAAATCCCTGTGGCAGCCTTGTCCAAGTTAATTGTTGTCCCTTCCAAGTGAAAGCAAAGAGATCTTGGCTATCTTCAGCTATCGGTATACTAAAAAAGGCTGCTGTTAGGTCAATCACAGTAAAATAAGTTGCCCAGTGGGGTATCTGTAGTAAAATGGTTGATGGGTCGGGGACTACTGGATGTGGAGCAACTACATGTTGGTTTATAGCCCTTAAGTCTTGTACAAAGCGATACTCTGGATCACCATCAGCATCTTGCCTGTTCTTTTTAACTGGCAGAATTGGGGTGTTATATGGGGATTCACAGACTCTAAGGATACCCATTTTCAGATAATGATCAGTTTGTTTTTGGATACTCTTCTCTGCTTCCTTTGGGATAGGATATTGTTTAACTGCAGGAGGCAATCCCCCCTTTGTTTTTATCGAGACTGGACCGGCTGATTTCAGTAGTCCCACATCCATTCCTGAAGAGCTCCATAATTTTTTAGAAACTGATTCTAAACCTGTTGGAATTTGCAGATTAGTTGACTCTGGTTCTGGTGTCTTAGCCAGAACACATGAACCCATAATTATTAGCTTTATCCCTTCCGGCTGTAAGCAGATCTGAGTATCCAAGGCTTGCAGGAGATCTCTCCCCAAAAGGCATATAGGTGCGTCTGTGGAAATTATAAAATGTCCCCACACTGTTTTACCCTCAATAGTGAGTAATAAGGGCTTAGATAACATTCATTCGCCCTTTCCCATCACTCCTTGCATCGCTATTTTATCTGATGATTTGCATCCTTTAGGCTCAAAATTTAAAAGGGAAAGGGTGGCTCCAGTATCCACTAGAAAGGGAACTTCTAAACCTTCAGTATTGCCATTACGTGACCCTCAAAATCCAAAACTACATCCCATAAATTTACTCCAATTTCCACAGTATTTTCTGAGTCTCCTGTTTCCTCTCATTGTGGATTGACTGGGAATCGCCTGGTCTCCTCCTTAATGTTTGATTGTCTCATGCCGGTTCCTCTGTTCCTAACTACACGGGGCCTCACTGGGCACTCCTGCTGCCAGTGTCCTTGTTCCCCACAATAATAACAAACATCAACTCCTGACTGTACAGCACGTTCACTTTGGTTCCATCTATCTCTCCTGGCTCTTTCACCTCCCCTCCCCCTGGGTCCTCTAAATCCATCTCTTAACACAGCTGCTAACACACTAACTTCCTCTTTTTTTGCTGTCTCTTTTCTTTTGCCCTCTCCTCCTCTCGACTATTATACACAAATGTGGCTAAACGTATTATTTCATCCATTTGCTTTCCTGGCCAGTCAGGAACATGTTTGGAAAACTACTTTCTAATGTCCGGGGCTGCTTGGTCTACAAATGTGGAAATCATTAGCGGCCTGTTAGCCTCGGCTTCTGGGTCTAGTCCTCCCCCATACGTTCTGACTTGCTTAATTAGCCTAGCAAAGAAAGCCGAGGGGTGTTCCTCTGCCTGTTGCTGACACTCCCTTACTTGCAGTCTTTTGTCCTGCCAAACATATAGCTTCTTCTAAGCCCTCTCTGGCTAATTGCAACTGCCTGTAATCTGCATTTACATTATGATTCCATCCGGGGTCCACAGCTGGCCAGGCTGTTTGAGCAGCCCCAACACACCCCTCTCTGCTGCCCAACGGTGGTTTGCATCCAAAATTGAGCACCTTTCATCTGGAGTGAACACAGATTCAAGGAGCATTTGTACATCTCCCCAGGTAGGGTCATACGCCCGCATAATTCCCCTTATGATTTGTAACACTCTTTCTGGATCATCCCTAAGTCTGGGGAGCCGTTGACTCCATATAATTAAATCTTGGGGTCTCCAGGGTCGGTAAACTCGTGTAGTGGCGACCCGAGGTACCCCTTCCAGACCGGGTGGGGGCACTCCTGGCACAGGAAGGCCTTCCAGAGGAGCTTGAAAGGCGGGGGCGGAAGGCAAGCGGGGGTGTAGGGAAGCTGAAGCAGAGGGTAGCGCATAGGGTGGAATAGTTTCCACAAGCGTTTCAGCAGCTGCGGTACTTACAGCATTCTGAGGAAAGAGTCTCTCTTTCCTAGGCGCCTCTTTTCATCTAGCAAATGCCCAGTTGTCCCATACATACCAGTAATCCATTTGTCTGGGGAACCTATTCTGCAAATGATGACGCAGGAAAGTTAGTTCCTGGTAACTGAAGGACCCCTGGGGTGGCCATCGCTCTGCCAGATTACCTTCCTTAGTCAGGAACGGCCAATCCTCCTGACATAGTTGGACTAACCTTTTTCTCCCTAAATTTTTGGTACCATCAATCTTACTCCAGTTTACCAAAATTTCCGCTAAGGGCGTCCCCTTTTCTATGCCGAAATTATTTCCCATATTGAGTTCCTGAAAAGTGCGTCTTAAGCAAATCAGGCAGTGCACTTCCTTCCCGGTAACACCAGTCCCTGTAGCTGGTGTGATCACACACACTATTTCTCTCCCTCTCTTTCTCTCGCTCTCTGGGAACTGCACTCACACCACCCGCGTCTTTAACTGCTAGGACTGCTGTCCCTTCGCAGCAGGCGGCTTCTCAGCCGACGGGTGCCCCAATCGGTTCCCAGGCTACACGCACTCACACACACACACACACACACACACACACACACACACACACAAACACACAGTGCTGTTTACACTCACACCAGTCACGGTGACTCTAGATTTCGGTCTTACAGTTTTGCAGTGCGCCTTATGCTGATCAGGCTGCACAACCCTCCTCCGGCCGGACCGAGCTGGGACTTAAAACCCACTCTAACCCTGGGGATGGGACTCCTACCTGTCCCCCTGGTATGCCTTACAGTGGCCAGCCCGCGTACCCCCCACACACACCTGGTACGCCTTACGGTGATCAGTCCGCGTACCCTTTCAGTGCACTGTTACCAGACCAGAATTTAGAATTTAGGCGGGAGTTTAAGACTCACCTTCTAGGTGCCTCTCGTTGCCAAAGATCCCAGGTGAACTCACCCGATGGCGCCAGATGATTGTTTGGAGATGAGAGGCCCCAACAGTGGTCGCCTAGGGTCCCATCTGGGGTGCCAAACTGTTATGGAAATTAGGCCTGTCGGCCACCATAACAGGGCTCGACCCTAGGTTCCCCCAAGTAAAGTTCAGAGCCAAATCAAAACAAATCAGATAATTTTAATCACGCGCGTACCGTAATTACAGCTCGAGCTGGGTGCCTCCGAAGAGGGACCCTAACATAAACAAATCCTGGGTAATTATAGTCTTTTCAACTTCCATTTCCCACCCCTCACGCGGTAGTTAGCCCAATAGTAATTTTTTGGTCTGGGGTCTCCTGCTCCTGATTGGGTCTCATCATCTTTCTGAGGCAAGCTGGTTTTCTCCTTTTTTTTGTTTTTTTGCAGTCTCTGATGATGGTTGTACCTCTGTTTTTGTTGGGTCTGGCGGCTGTTTCCCAAGGTCTTATTTTCCCAATTGTTTTGGCGTCTTCCCTCTCGGAGTCGGTGACACAGGAGCGCAGACTGCGTGTGGCTTCCTTATTTTCCCAGCCTGAATGAGCTCTGAGGCACTATTTTTTATTAAACTAGGTAAAGATTCGTTACTTTTCCCACATGCAGCCTAAGGCTTCAGCAAATCTAGCCACTCATGCTAAGCAAGTTTTATGTAAGTTGTGCTAAGCAGCTATTTCTAGACAGTTTCAATTCACTATTCTTTAACACTCACAAACACAGCCAGCAGCCAGGGGCCTCTCTCTCGCCTATGAGGCACTGAGGCTGCTGTGACCTCACAAGCCCACCCAGCAGTCATTGGCCTCAAACTGGCCTATCAGGCACTGAGGCTGCTGTGACCTCACAAGCACGGCCAGCAGGCATGGGCATCCAACTGCCCTATAAGACACTGAGGCTGCTGTGACGTCACAAGCAAAGCCAGCAGCTGTGGGTCTGCCACTGGCCTGTCAGGCAATAGGACTGCTGTGACCTGACAAGCACAGCCAGCAGCTATGGGCCTGCCACTGGCCTATAGGGCACTGAGGCTGCTGTGACCTCACAAGCACAGCGAGGAGCCAGAGGCCTGCCATTGCCCTATAAGGTACAGAGACAAATGTGACCTCAAAAGGCAGCCAGCAGACGGGGCCTCCCACGGGCCTATCAGGAAATAGGACTGCTGTGACCGCACAAGCACAGCCAGCAGCTATGGGCCTGCCACTGGCCTATGAGGCACTGAGGCTTCTCTGACCTCACAAGCACAACCAGCAGCTATGGACCTCGCACTGGCTATCAGGCACTCATACTGCTGTGACCTCACAAGCACAGCCAGCAGCCATGGGCCTGCCCGTGGTGTATGAGGAACTAGGACTCCTGTGCCTTCACAAGCACAGGCAGCAGCTGTGGGCCTGCCACTGAACTGTGAAGCACGGAGACAAACATGGCCTCACAAGCACAACCAGCAGCCAGGGGCCTGCCACTGCCCTATGAGACACTGAGGCTGCTGTGACCTCACAAGCAAAGCCAGCAGCCAGGGGACTCCCTTTGGCCTATGAGGCACTGATGCTGCTATGACCTCACAAGGACAGCCAACAGCCAGGAGCCATCCCACTGGCCTATCAGGCTATAGGACTGCTGTGACCTCACAAGCACAGCCAGCAGCTATGGGCCTGCCAGTGACCTATCAGACACATGTCGTGGCCCGAAAGGAGTCGTTCAGGACGACCTCCCTCCCCTTAGGACCAACGACCAAGTTCGTGATGCCCTTGCACTCAATTAAGGTGAAAACGACACCAGCCAACCAGTTTAAGATTTATTAAGGCAAAATGGAATCAACTAACGAGACATGTCCCGCGTCACACGTTTAGGGAAAAAGAGAGGAAAAGGGGAAGAGAGAGAGAGAAAGATATCACCACCCGTGGATCCAGCGGCGTCCCGTTGGTCCTCTTCTTTTGGGAGTCCTTGCGGCGGGGCGGGGGGGCAGAGGGGGGAAGCTCCCGTCTGGTTCCGCTGACTCTGCTCGAGTTCTTCAGTCGTCGCAAGCAAGCCCCCCCATTCACACAGTCTGCAGTTTTTATAGGTTCTTGCCCGGCCTCTGGGAGGTGCTTCCTCGCTTCCCATGCAGATTAACCGTCATGCGCAGTCCGCCCTCTCGGAACCTTCCAGAAATGGGCTGGGGTATCTGGGGGTCTCCTGCTCATGCGCAGATGGCAAATGAGTACGTGCGGTTCGTGCCCTAGAGACGCCCTTCTGCCCTTTTCGCACCCTTTTTACCCCGTGCAGGTGCACGAGGTTGTTTACTTCGCAGACGGCTCCCGGGGGCGCCAGCGCGGCATTGCCCGACACACCTTGGCAGCGGCAGCTTTGCAGCAGCAGCAGCAATGTCAAGACAAAACCGCATTTAGTACCGGTCCTCTACACCACCCCGTGTCTCAACATTGCAGCTTGGCAGCAGGAGAGAGAGAGAGAGAAAGAAAGCAAGCAAGCAAGGAAGGAAAGGAGAGAGAATTAGGGACGGGGGGGGGAGTCGTGGGAACAACATGGGTTTGGGTAAAAAATAAAGTGCTTAACAGTGATTAAACAGAGGTCTTGCTCAATGCAAGCTTATTCTTTAACAACTTCAACAACAGTTAACTTTACAAAACAGACATCAAAACTGAGTTAATGAGGTAGGATTGTTACAATAGGCATAAAACAGCTGGCAAATGCGCTGTGGATGTCAATATGCAATTTCCTCCTTCAGGAGAAACTGGGAAATGATGGGTACTGTGGTTGGCCACGGCCAATGGATGGCACGGATTTTCTTTATGCCGTCCGGCAAGGTGGTAGGAACAAATTGCATATTTGACACAACATGTCCGATTAATTGAACAAAGCAAGGAATTATACAAGAACATTAAGGCGGCAACTGCACCTAACAAATACAATATTAACTGTTTCACCCACGGTGCCCCCAGTAACCAGGACTACAAATCGCCACTCCAGCCATTCCAGGTTTGGACGAGGACGTGGGCTATTTTTCTGATATCTTTGGTTAACTGGAGAACTACTTCGCCTACATCATCTATTTCCAAACAACAGTTAGGAATATTTAATTTCCCCCACACTTCTCCCTCTTCAGCTAACAGGTAATCTAAAAACCATGTGGTGCTGAAGGATTGCCGTGCGCATCTGTTGGGATTGCCAAGTTAGAAGATCTATGGTGTCAGCGGTTTTGTTGGTAATAATTTCTAGAGCCGCTTGTAGTCTGATTATTTCCCCATTTTTGCGTCCCGCCCAAATTTCCCTTAATGGATCGCGTCTTACAGGCAACACTTCTGTCTCCAAGGTTATCATATACCTTTATGCCTAACCGAGGTCCACTTGTTTCTGGCAAAAGGAAAAACAAAGGTCTGATAATCCCTATATAACAAATTCCCAACCACCCCGTGGGTAAAAATGTATATGCTGTGTGCCTGCATATCCAGTAATGCCCCTTCTTAGCTCCAATGCCCTGAGCAAATGGCCCGTTTATCCCTGGTGGGAATTGAAAGTAAGTTGCACCTCTGTTGCCCAGAGGGCTGAAGAAGGTGGTTGCCCCATCACCTATTCGGCCGGTACAATACCAAGCCCCAGAAGTGTATTCTGGTGGTAGGTTTGCCATAGCACATGTAAGCACATTAAGACAAGAAGTATCTTTCCAACACAGGTTAAGAATGCCATTCTTGGCTGTTGTGTTTTCAACAATAAAGCTAATTATGATCGCAGCACACAATTACAAAAAATGATAAAAATAACTGTTATAACTACCACAGGTAGCATCGTTGAGGACACTCAAGCTCAACATAAGACAAGTCTTCTTCCCCAGTGCCCTCTTCCTTTTACATTGTTGACCTAAAAGGAAGGGAGGATCCACCTGGCATGGATTCTATGATCTTTCCCATGGGCATCAGTAGCTACCCATGCATACAGATTTTTTGAAGCTTTTAGTACTAGAGGTATTTGTCCCACAGTGGGTAAGTCCACTAGAACCGGTTGTCCCGGGTAATACAAGGGATTCCTCGGTTTCTTATTCTCCCCAGTCCCAGGTAAGAGGGATGGAGGATTAGGGCAAAAAGCAGCGAGTCTGGGGCAGCCATTTACTCCCCATCGTCCATTGACTTTAGTTACTGCATCAGATATTCATCATGCCCATCCGGGATTGTGCGGTCTCAGGGTTCGTTTTAAGAGTCCTGGGGTGCAGACGGGGTCTTGGGATAAGGGAGGAGGAACTTTGGGGTTTGAGGAAGATGGGGTTCCCCTTATCCTGTCCCAACTTCTTACCAAACCTTCCAGGTTGGGAGTTGGTAACCTATCCATGACTTCTCTGGGAATTCCCTTTGAAATGCCTTCTGCCCATAATAATTGTCTCCTGCTATCCAACACCCGTACCGGTTTCCCAGGATGTGGGTGTTGCAGTGATTTATATTGCCTCCCATTTTCCTCAACTCTTCTTATTTCTGCTTTATGCTTTGTTTCCCCCTGGCCAGTGAATCCCATACGCCTTCCGTAATTAATTAGCTCCTGTGCCACCTCCCCCCAAGTCATGTCGGGGGGGGGCCTCCCCTTCGTCTCAGTCGGGGACTTCGTAATCGGTCTTGCAGCTGAACAGCATCAGGAAGTCCCCTGATCAGAGGATGTGACCTCTCGGGGTCTGCCACACACTGCATGGGGGAGGGCTGCTGCGGAAGCAGCAAACGGTCATGCATCAATTGGAGGCAAGCAGTTTTCTGCACGCTTTCCAGAATGTGGCCCGCTGTGGGTGTTTTAATAGAAAAAGGGTCTCCTCTTTCCATTGGGTCTAATCCTCCTGCCCAGTAGGCTACCCTCTGGGTCAAGGACCATGGTTCCCTGTTATCATTTGTGGTTAGAAAGACTCTGGGTCCCCAATATCCTCTAGCTTCATCTTCGCTCAGCAGAATGCGATCCCCCCCGGTGAGGGAGACTCTCCACACATACTCAGTTTCAGTTTCCCGGGAGCCCCGGGAGTATTTTTCCTGTATTTTAGCCAAGTCCTGAGGGGAATAGGGGATAATACGCGTGGTACGTCGTTGAATACCCCCCTGACCATTATCAGTGGTTTCCGTTTTAATCAAGGGTCTCATTACTACATTCCCATCTCCAGGATAAAAGCAGTTCCTGCTGTCTTCTAATTCTTTAATTGGATATATGGATTTTAGATCAGATGCCTGTTTTCCGTCTAGTTCGGCCAAATTCGAGAATCCCGGTTCACTATCATTAACCCCCCGCCTGTTTTCTTCCAATTCAGACCGCAGGATTCTCTCTCGGTCTAGTGAGTCTGATAAGATTATGTGAAGCCGCTGAGTATGGTTGCGCTCCACAGTGAGTTGACTTTGCAAGTTTCTTACCTGTTCTTGCAAAGACTCAACTGTCTCTTTGGCTCGACTCCGGGAGTCTTGCAAGAACTCGATTGTCTCTTTGGCTCGACTCTGGGAGTTTCTTATGTGTTCTCCCAAGGACTCAACGGTCTTTTTATCACCTTGCCTCCCCCACCGGGCAGCAATTAGTGCCGCCCCTAAAACACCACAAACTGTTGCCTGAGCCATGCCAAGAGAGAGCAGGGCTTTATAGCCCTTCAGATTCGCAAAAAGAGGATTATCCTTCATTGTCGGATCCTCTGTACTACAAATTATTCACAAGCACAGCACACTGTCACGGGCCTGCCACTGCCATAAAGGGCATGGAGGCTGCTGTGACCTCACAAGCACAGCCAGCAGCCAGGGGCCTGCCATTGGCCTGTGAAGCACTCAGGCTGCCGTGACCTCACAAGCACAGCCAGCATGTATGGGCCTGAAACTGCCCTATAGGGCACTGAGGCTGCTGTGACCTCACAAGCACAGCCAGCAGCTATGGGCCTCCCACTGGCCTATAGGGCACTGAGGCTTCTCTGACCTCACAGCAGTCATTGGCCTTGAACTGGCCTATCAGGAATAGGACTGCTGTGACCTGACAAGCACAGCCAGCAGCTATGGGCCTGCCACTGGCCTAGGAGGCACTGAGGCTGCTGTGACCTCACAAGCGCAGCCAGCAGCCAGGAGCCTGACACTGGCGTAGGAGGCAGTGAGGCTGCTGTGACCTCACAGTCACAGCCAGCAGCCAGGAGCCTGCCACTGGCCTAGGAGGCACTCAGGCTGCTGTGACCTCACAAGCACAGCCAGCAGCCATGGGCCTGCCACTGGCCTCGGAGGCAATGAGGCTGCTGTGACCTCACAAGCACAGCCAGCAGCCATAAGCCTGCTACCGGCCTAGGAGGCACTCAGGCTACTGTGACCTCACAAGCACAGCCAGCAGCCATGAGCCTGCCACTGGCCTAGGAGGCACTGAGGCTGCTGTGACCCCACAAGCACAGCCAGCAGTAGGCACTGTAGACTAACTTATGAGGCACTGAGGCTGCTGTGACATCACCAGCACAGCCAGCAGCCAGGAGCCTGCCACTGCCATAGGAGGCACTGAGGCTGCTGTGACCTCACAAGGACAGCCAGCAGCCAGGAGCCTGCGACTGGCCTCGGAGGTACTGAGGCTGCTGTGACCTCACAAGCACAGCCAGCAGCCATGAGCCTGCCACTGGCCTAGGAGGCACTGAGGCTGCTGTGACCTCACAAGCACAGCCAGCAGGAGGCGCTGTAGACTAACTTATGAGGCACTCAGGCTGCTGTGACCTCACAAGCACAGCCAGCAGCCAGGAGCCTGCCACTGGCCTACGAGGCACGGAGGCTGCTGTGACCTGACAAGCACAAACAGAAGGGGGCGCTTGCCCCTAACCTATGAGGCCCTGAGGCTGCTGTGACCTCACAAGCCCAGCCAGCAGCCATGAGCTTGCCAGTCGCCTGGGAGGCACTGAGGCTGCTGTGACCTCACAAGCACAGCCAGCAGCCATGAGCCTGCCACTGCCCTATGGGGCACTGAGGGTGCTGTGACCTCACAAGCACAGCCAGCAGCCAAGAGCCTGCCACTGGCCTAGGAGGCACTGAGGCTGCTGTGACCTCACCAGCACAGCCAGCAGTCAGGGGCCTGCCACTGGCTTAGGAGGCACTGAGGTTGCTGTGACCTCACAAGCACCGCCAGCAGCCATGAGCTAGCCAGTGGCCAAGGAGGCATGGAGGCTGCTGTGACCTCACAAGCACAGGAGCAGCCAGGAGCATGCCACTGGCCTAGGAGGCACTCAGGCTGCTGTCACCTGACAAGCACAGCCAGCAGCCAGGAGCCTGCCACTGCCCTGAGAAGCACTGAGGCTGCTGTGACCTCACAAGCACAGCCAGCAGCCATGAGCCTGACACTGGCCTAGGAGGCACTGAGGCTGCTGTGACCTCACCAGCACAGCCAGCAGCTAGGAGCCTACAACTGGCCTCAGGGGCACTGAGGGTGCTGTGACCTCACAAGCACAGCCAGCAGTCAGGGGCCTGCCACTGGCTTATAAGGCACTGAGGTTGCTGTGACCTCACAAGCACCGCCAGCAGCCATGAGCTAGCCAGTGACCTAGGAGGCACTCAGGCTGCTGTGACCTCATAAGCACAGCCAGCAACCATGAGCCTGACACTGCCCTATGAGACACGGAGGCTGCTGTGACCTCACAAACACAGCCAGCAGCCAGGAGCCTGCCACTGGCCTAGGAGGCACTGAGGCTGCTGTGACCTCACCAGCACAGCCAGCAACCATGAGCCTGCCACTGGCCTCGGAGGCACTGAGGCTGCTGTGACCTCACAAGCACAGCCAGCAGCCAGGATCCTGCCACTGCCCTATAAGATACAGAGACAAATATGACCTCAAAAGGCAGCCAGCAGACAGAGGCCTGCCACAGGCCTATCAGGAAATAGGACTGCTGTGACCTTACAAGCACAGCCAGCAGCTACGGGCCTCCACTGGCCTAGGAGGCACGGAGGCTGCTGTGACCTCAAAAGCACACCAAGCAGCCATTGGCCTCCCACGGGCCTATCAGGCACTGAGGCTGCTGTGACCTCACAAGCACACCAAGCAGCCAAGGGCCTGCCACTAACCTATCAGGCAATAAGTCTGCTGTACCTCACAAGCACAGCCAGCAGGCATGGGCATCCAACTGCCCTATGAGGCCGCAAGACAAACGTGACCACATAACGCAGCCAGCAGGCATGGAGCTCTCACTGCCCAGTGAGGCACTATGACAAAGGTGACCTCAAAATGCAGCTAGCAGACAGAGGCGTGCCAGTGGCCTATCAGGCAACAGACCTGCTATGACCTCACAAGCACAGCCAGCAGCCAGCAGCAAGGGCATACCACTGGCCTATGAGGCACTGAGGCTGCTGTGACGTCACAAAAACAGCCAGCACCCAGAGGCCTGCCACTGGCCTATCAGTCACTCAGACTGCTGTGACGTCAACAGGACAGCCAGCAGCCATTGGCCTGCCACTGACCTATCAGGCAATAGGACTGCTGTGACGTCACAAGCACAGCCAGCAGCTTTGGGTCTGTCACTGGCCTAGGAGGCACGGAGGCTGCTGTGACCTGACAAGCACAAACAGAAGGGGGCGCTTGCCCCTAACCTATGAGGCCCTGAGGCTGCTGTGACCTCACAAGCACAGCCAGCAGCCATGAGCGTGCCACTGGCCTAGGAGGCACTGAGGCTGCTGTGACCTCACAAGCACAGCCAGCAGACAGGGGCTTGACACTGCCCTAGGAGGTACTGAGGCTACTGTGACCTCACAAGCACACCTAGCAACCATTAGCCTACCAGTGGCTTATCAGGCACGGAGGCTGCTGTGACATCACAAGCCCAGCCAGTAGCCATGAGCTTGCCACTGCCCTATGAGGCACTGAGGGTGCTGTGACCTCACAAGCACAGCCAGCAGCCAAGAGCCTGCCACTGGCCTTGGAGGCACTGAGGCTGCTGTGACCTCACAAACACAGCCAGCA
The DNA here is from genome assembly GCF_036370855.1 of Dromaius novaehollandiae. Lineage (NCBI taxonomy): Eukaryota > Metazoa > Chordata > Aves > Casuariiformes > Dromaiidae > Dromaius > Dromaius novaehollandiae. The sequence continues at coordinate 951,767 of NW_026991319.1, forward strand.
GCCATGAGCCTGCCACTGGCATAGGAGGCACTGAGGCTGCTGTGACCTCACCAGCACAGCCAGCAGTCAGGGGCCTGCCACTGGCTTAGGAGGCACTGAGGTTGCTGTGACCTCACAAGCACCGCCAGCAGCCATGAGCTAGCCAGTGGCCAAGGAGGCATGGAGGCTGCTGTGACCTCACAAGCACAGGAGCAGCCAGGAGCATGCCACTGGCCTAGGAGGCACTCAGGCTGCTGTCACCTGACAAGCACAGCCAGCAGCCATGAGCCTGCCACTGGCCTTTGAGGCACGGAGGCTGCTGTGACCTCACAAGCAGAGAAAGCAGCCATGAGCCTGACACTGGCCTAGCAGGCATTGAGGCTGCTGTGACCTCACCAGCACAGCCAGCAGCTAGGAGCCTACAGCTGGCCTCAGGAGCACTGAGCTGTGGGTCTGTCACTGGCCTAGGAGGCATGGAGGCTGCTGTGACTTCACAAGCACAGCCAGCAGACAGGGGCCTGCCACTGCCCTATAAGACACTGAGGCTGCTGTGACCTCACAAGCAAAGCCAGCAGCTGTGGGTCTGCCACTTGCCTATCAGGCAATAGGACTGCTGTGACCTGACAAGCACAGCCAGTAGCCAGGGGCCTGCCACTGGCCTAAAGGGAACGGAGGCTGCTGTGACCTCACGAGCCCAGGCAGCAGCCAAGGGCCTGCCACTGCCCTATAGGGCACTGAGGCTGCTGTGACCTCACAAGCACAGCCAGCAGCTATGGGCCTGCCACTGTGCTATGAGGCACGGAGGCTGCTGTGACCTCACAAGCACAGCCAGCAGCCAGGGGCCTGCTGCTGGCCAATCAGGCTGTAGGAGTGTTGTGACCTGACAAGCACAGCCAGCAGCAATTGGTCTGCCACTGGCCTACAAGAAAAGGAGGCTGATGGGACCTCACAAGCACAGCAAGGAGCCAGGGGCCTCCCACTGCCCTATAAGGTACAGAGACAAATGTGACCTCAAAAGGCATCCAGCACACAGGGGCCTTCCACGGCCCTATCAGGAAATAGGACTGCTGTGACCTCACAAGCACAGCCAGCAGCTATGGGCCTGCCACTGGCCTATAGGGAACGGAGGCTGCTGTGACCTCACAAGCACAGCCAGCAGCCATTGGCCTGCCACTGTCCAAACAGGCACTGAGTTTGCTCTGACCTCACCAGCACACCAAGCAGCCATTGGCCTCCCTCTGGCCCACAGGAAAAGGAGGCTGATGGGACCTCACAAGCACAGCGAGGAGCCAGAGGCCTCCCACTGCCCTATAAGGTACAGAGACAAATGTGACCTCAAAAGGCAGCCAGCAGACAGAGGCCTGCCACAAGCCTATCAGGAAATAGGACTGCTGTGACGTTACAAGCACAGCCAGCAGCTTCGGGCCTGCCACTGGCCTAGGAGGCACGGAGGCTGCTGTGACCTCAAAAGCACACCAAGCAGACATTGGCCTCCCATGGGCCTGTCAGGCACTGAGGCTGCTGTGACCTCACAAGCACAGCCAGCAGCCATTGGCCTCCAACTGCCTGATGAGGCACTGACGCTGCTGTCAACTCAGAAGCACAGTAAATAGTCAGGGGCCTGCCACTGCCCTAAAGGGCATGGAGGCTGCTGTGACCTCAGAAGCCCAGTGAGCAGCTATGGGCCTGCCACTGCCCTATAGGGCACTGAGGCTTCTCTGACCTCACAAGCCCACCCAGCAGTCATTGGCCTCGAACTGGCATACCTGGCACTGAAGCTTCTGTAACCTGAAAAGCACAGCCAGCAGCCACGTGCCTGCCACTGGCCTGTGAAGCACTGAGGCTGCTGTGACCTCCCAAGCACAGCCAGCAGCCCTTGGCCTGCCACTGCCCTATAAGACACTGAGGCTGCTGTGACCTCACAAGCAAAGCCAGCAGCTGTGGGTCTGCCACTGGCCTATCAGGCTGTAGGACTGCTGTGACCTCACAAGCACAGCCAGCAGCTATGGGCCTGCCAGTGACCTATCAGACACGTGTCGCGGCCCGAAAGGACTCGTTCAGGACGACCTCCCTCCCCTTAGGACCAACGACCAAGTTCGTGATGCCCTTGCACTCAATTAAGGTGAAAACGACACCAGCCAACCAGTTTAAGATTTATTAAGGCAAAATGGAATCAACTAACGAGACATGTCCCGCGTCACACGTTTAGGGAAAAAGAGAGGAAAAGGGGAAGAAAGAGAGAGAAAGATATCACCACCCGTGGATCCAGCGGCGTCCCGTTGGTCCTCTTCTTTTGGGAGTCCTTGCGGCGGGGCGGGGGGGCAGAGGGGGGAAGCTCCCGTCTGGTTCCGCTGACTCTGCTCGAGTTCTTCAGTCGTCGCAAGCAAGCCCCCCCATTCACACAGTCTGCAGTTTTTATAGGTTCTTGCCCGGCCTCTGGGAGGTGCTTCCTCGCTTCCCATGCAGATTAACCGTCATGCGCAGTCCGCCCTCTCGGAACCTTCCAGAAATGGGCTGGGGTATCTGGGGGTCTCCTGCTCATGCGCAGATGGCAAATGAGTACGTGCGGTTCGTGCCCTAGAGACGCCCTTCTGCCCTTTTCGCACCCTTTTTACCCTGTGCAGGTGCACGAGGTTGTTTACTTCGCAGACGGCTCCCGGGGGCGCCAGCGTGGCATTGCCCGACACACCTTGGCAGCGGCAGCTTTGCGGCAGCAGCAGCAATGTCAAGACAAAACCGCATTTAGTACCGGTCCTCTACACCACCCCGTGTCTCAACATTGCAGCTTGGCAGCAGGAGAGAGAGAGAGAGAGAAAGAAAGCAAGCAAGCAAGGAAGGAAAGGAGAGAGAATTAGGGACGGGGGGGAAGTCGTGGGAACAACATGGGTTTGGGTAAAAAATAAAGTGCTTAACAGTGATTAAACAGAGGTCTTGCTCAATGCAAGCTTATTCTTTAACAACTTCAACAACAGTTAACTTTACAAAACAGACATCAAAACTGAGTTAATGAGGTAGGATTGTTACAATAGGCATAAAACAGCTGGCAAATGCGCTGTGGATGTCAATATGCAATTTCCTCCTTCAGGAGAAACTGGGAAATGATGGGTACTGTGGTTGGCCACGGCCAATGGATGGCACGGATTTTCTTTATGCCGTCCGGCAAGGTGGTAGGAACAAATTGCATATTTGACACAACATGTCCGATTAATTGAACAAAGCAAGGAATTATACAAGAACATTAAGGCGGCAACTGCACCTAACAAATACAATATTAACTGTTTCACCCACGGTGCCCCCAGTAACCAGGACTACAAATTGCCACTCCAGCCATTCCATGTTTGGACGGGGACGTGGGCTATTTTTCTGATATCTTTGGTTAACTGGAGAACTACTTCGCCTACATCATCTATTTCCAAACAACAGTTAGGAATATTTAATTTCCCACACACTTCTCCCTCTTCAGCTAACAGGTAATCTAAAAACCATGTGGTGCTGAAGGATTGCCGTGCGCATCTGTTGGGATTGCCAAGTTAGAAGATCTATCGTGTCAGCGGTTTTGTTGGTAATAATTTCTAGAGCCGCTTGTAGTCTGATTATTTCCCCATTTTTGCGTCCCGCCCAAATTTCCCTTAATGGATCGCGTCTTACAGGCAACACTTCTGTCTCCAAGGTTATCATATACCTTTATGCCTAACCGAGGTCCACTTGTTTCTGGCAAAAGGAAAAACAAAGGTCTGATAATCCCTATATAACAAATTCCCAACCACCCCGTGGGTAAAAATGTATATGCTGTGTGCCTGCATATCCAGTAATGCCCCTTCTTAGCTCCAATGCCCTGAGCAAATGGCCCGTTTATCCCTGGTGGGAATTGAAAGTAAGTTGCACCTCTGTTGCCCAGAGGGCTGAAGAAGGTGGTTGCCCCATCACCTATTCGGCCGGTACAATACCAAGCCCCAGAAGTGTATTCTGGTGGTAGGTTTGCCATAGCACATGTAAGCACATTAAGACAAGAAGTATCTTTCCAACACAGGTTAAGAATGCCATTCTTGGCTGTTGTGTTTTCAACAATAAAGCTAATTATGATCGCAGCACACAATTACAAAAAATGATAAAAATAACTGTTATAACTACCACAGGTAGTATCGTTGAGGACACTCAAGCTCAACATAAGACAAGTCTTCTTCCCCAGTGCCCTCTTCCTTTTACATTGTTGACCTAAAAGGAAGGGAGGATCCACCTGGCATGGATTCTATGATCTTTCCCATGGGCATCAGTAGCTACCCATGCATACAGATTTTTTGAAGCTTTTAGTACTAGAGGTATTTGTCCCACAGTGGGTAAGTCCACTAGAACCGGTTGTCCCGGGTAATACAAGGGATTCCTCGGTTTCTTATTCTCCCCAGTCCCAGGTAAGAGGGATGGAGGATTAGGGCAAAAAGCAGCGAGTCTGGGGCAGCCATTTACTCCCCATCGTCCATTGACTTTAGTTACTGCATCAGATATTCGTCACGCCCATCCGGGATTGTGCGGTCTCAGGGTTCGTTTTAAGAGTCCTGGGGTGCAGACGGGGTCTTGGGATAAGGGAGGAGGAACTTTGGGGTTTGAGGAAGATGGGGTTCCCCTTATCCTGTCCCAACTTCTTACCAAACCTTCCAGGTTGGGAGTTGGTAACCTATCCATGACTTCTCTGGGAATTCCCTTTGAAATGCCTTCTGCCCATAATAATTGTCTCCTGCTATCCAACACCCGTACCGGTTTCCCAGGATGTGGGTGTTGCAGTGATTTATATTGCCTCCCATTTTCCTCAACTCTTCTTATTTCTGCTTTATGCTTTGTTTCCCCCTGGCCAGTGAATCCCATACGCCTTCCGTAATTAATTAGCTCCTGTGCCACCTCCCCCCAAGTCATGTCGGGGGGGCCTCCCCTTCGTCTCAGTCGGGGAGTTCGTAATCGGTCTTGCAGCTGAACAGCATCAGGAAGTCCCCTGATCAGAGGATGTGACCTCTCGGGGTCTGCCACACACTGCATGGGGGAGGGCTGCTGCGGAAGCAGCAAACGGTCATGCATCAATTGGAGGCAAGCAGTTTTCTGCACGCTTTCCAGAATGTGGCCCGCTGTGGGTGTTTTAATAGAAAAAGGGTCTCCTCTTTCCATTGGTCTAATCCTCCTGCCCAGTAGGCTACCCTCTGGGTCAAGGACCATGGTTCCCTGTTATCATTTGTGGTTAGAAAGACTCTGGGTCCCCAATATCCTCTAGCTTCATCTTCGCTCAGCAGAATGCGATCCCCCCCCCCGGTGAGGGAGACTCTCCACACATACTCAGTTTCAGTTTCCCGGGAGCCCCGGGAGTATTTTTCCGAAGTCCTGAGGGGAATAGGGGATCATACGCGTGGTACGTCGTTGAATACCCCCCTGACCATTGTCAGTGGTTTCCGTTTTAATCAAGGGTCTCATTACTACATTCCCATCTCCAGGATAAAAGCAGTTCCTGCTGTCTTCTAATTCTTTAATTGGATATATGGATTTTAGATCAGATGCCTGTTTTCCGTCTAGTTTGGCCAAATTCGAGAATCCCGGTTCACTATCATCAACCCCCCGCCTGTTTTCTTCCAATTCAGACCACAGGATTCTCTCTCGGTCTAGTGAGTCCGATAAGATTATGTGAAGCCGCTGAGTATGGTTGCGCTCCGCAGTGAGTTGACTTTGCAAGTTTCTTACCTGTTCTTGCAAAGACTCAACTGTCTCTTTGGCTCGACTCCGGGAGTCTTGCAAGAACTCGATTGTCTCTTTGGCTTGACTCTGGGAGTTTCTTATGTGTTCTCCCAAGGACTCAATGGTCTTTTTATCACCTTGCCTCCCCCACCGGGCAGCAATTAGTGCCGCCCCTAAAACACCACAAACTGTTGCCTGAGCCATGCCAAGAGAGAGCAGGGCTTTATAGCCCTTCAGATTCGCAAAAGAGGATTATCCTTCATTGTCAGATCCTCTGTACTACAAATTATTCACAAGCACAGCACACTGTCACGGGCCTGCCACTGCCATAAAGGGCACGGAGGCTGCTGTGACCTCACAAGCACAGCCAGCAGCCAGGGGCCTGCCATTGGCCTGTGAAGCACAGAGGCTGCTGTGACCTCACGAGCACAGCCAGCAAACAGGGGTCTGCCACTGGCCTATAGAGCACTGAGGCTGCTGTGACCTCACAAGCACAGCAAGGAGCCAGAGGCCTGCCATTGCCCTATAAGGTACAGAGACAAATGTGACCTCAAAAGGCAGCCAGCAGATGGGGCCTCCCACGGGCCTATCAGGCTGTAGGAGTGTTGTGACCTCACAAGCACAGCCAGCAGCTATGGGCCTGCCACTGGCCTATACAGCACGGAGGCTGCTGTGACCTCACAAGCACAGCCAGCCGCCATTAGCCTCCCACTGCCCTAGGAGGCGCTGACGCTGCTGTCAACTCAGAAGCACAGCCAGCAGGGGGCCCTGTAGACTAACTTATGAGGCACTGAGGCTGCTGTGACGTCACAAGCACAGCCAGCAGGGGGCGCTGGACACTAACCTATGAGGCACTGAGGCTGCTGTGACCTCACAAGCACAGCCAGCAGCCAGGAGCCTGCTACTGGCCTAGGAGGCACTGAGGCTGCTGTGACCTCACAAGCACAGCCAGCAGTCAGGGGCCTGCCAGTGGCTTATGAGGCACTGAGGGTGCTGTGACCTCACAAGCACAGCCAGCAGCTATGCGCCTGCCAGTGGCTTATGAGGCACTGAGGGTGCTGTGACCTCACAAACACAGCCAGCAGGGTACGCTGTATACTAACCTATGAGTCACTGAGGCTGCTGTGACGTCACAAGCACAGCCAGCAGCCAGGAGCCTGCCACTGGCCTAGGAGGCACTCAGGCTGCTGTGACCTCACAATCACAGCCAGCAGTCAGGGGCCTGCCAGTGGCTTATGAGGCACTGAGGGTGCTGTGACCTCACAAGCACAGCCAGCAGCTATGCGCCTGACACTGGCCTAGGAGGCACTGAGGGTGCTGTGACCTCACAAACACAGCCAGCAGGGTACGCTGTATACTAACCTATGAGGCACTCAGGCTGCTGTGACCTCACAAGCACAGCCAGCAGCCAGGAGCCTGCCACTGGCCTAGGAGGCACTCAGGCTGCTGTGACCTCACAAGCACAGCCAGCAGCCAGGAGCCTGCCACTGGCCTAGGAGGCACTCAGGCTGCTGTGACCTCACGAGCACAGCCAGCAGCCAGGAGCCTGCCACTGGCCTGTGAAGCACTGAGACAAATGTGACCTCACAAGCACAGCAAACAGCCTTGGGCATCCCACTGGCATATCAGTCAATGGGACTGCTGTGACCTCACGAGCACAGCCAGCAAACAGGGGTCTGCCACTGGCCTATAGGGCACTGAGGCTGCTGTGACCTCACAAGCACAGCAAGGAGCCAGAGGCCTGCCATTGCCCTATAAGGTACAGAGACAAATGTGACCTCAAAAGGCAGCCAGCAGATGGGGCCTCCCACGGGCCTATCAGGCTGTAGGAGTGTTGTGACCTCACAAGCACAGCCAGCAGCTATGGGCCTGCCACTGGCCTATACAGCACGGAGGCTGCTGTGACCTCACAAGCACAGCCAGCCGCCATTAGCCTCCCACTGCCCTAGGAGGCGCTGACGCTGCTGTCAACTCAGAAGCACAGCCAGCAGGGGGCCCTGTAGACTAACTTATGAGGCACTGAGGCTGCTGTGACGTCACAAGCACAGCCAGCAGGGGGCGCTGGACACTAACCTATGAGGCACTGAGGCTGCTGTGACCTCACAAGCACAGCCAGCAGCGGGCCCTGTAGACTAACCTAGGAGGCACTGAGGCTGCTGTGACCTCACAAGCACAGCCAGCAGCCAGGAGCCTGCTACTGGCCTAGGAGGCACTCAGGCTGCTGTGACCTCACAAGCACAGCCAGCAGCCAGGAGCCTGCCACTGGCCTCAGAGGCACTCAGGCTGCTGTGACCTCAGCAGCACAGCCAGCAGCCATGAGCCTGACACTGGCCTCGGAGGCACTGAGGCTGCTGTGACCTCACAAGCACAGCCAGCAGGCACTGGCCTGCCCCTCGTATATCAGGCACTGAGGCTGCTGCTGTTGTCCGAAAAGCGGATTCGTTGCCCGGTGTGCAATAAGCCAATAATTACACACTCAGGAGAGACATTTGCTTATTTATTTCAGAGTTGCACAAGCCTGGGTGCTCGGTCGTTTCCCACAAATCAAGCACACACCCCCACCCCCCCAACTTTTCAAGTAGCATTTATACAAACAAATTGCCAGATTTGCAATTTTCCCTTTTACACTGATTGGTTAGTGATTTCTTCATTCCCCGGGTCCCACCCCTGTCTCCCAAGGTCCTGATGAGGGGAGATCAATTAACACTGCCCCAGCAGGGACAGTAGGTGTTATCTCCCAAAGTCCTGACAAGGGGGAGATAGTCCAGACCCCTTAATTAACATTGTTTCAGCAGTGAGAGGAGGTTTTGCTTCCCAAGGTCCTGGTGCCCAAGCAGGCCTTATTTCAAAGCCTTGACATCCTCCCTTTCGGAGTGTGGGGCACAGGAATGCAAACTGCTTGTAACTCCCTTATCTTTCCAGCCTGCACCAGCTCTGGGGCCCTTTCTTACTGAACTAGGAGTGCGGCCTAAGGCTTCAGCAAATTTAGCTACTCATGAAGCAAGTTTTATCTAAGTGGCTACCTCTAGACCACTTCAGACTTAATGTTAGAAGTTATCCTAATCTACCTAGTTCACGCATTCCTTCTGAGCTTCCCAGGGTTGTCTTGTAACAATTCCCCCCTTTGAGACTTATATGATCATTTTCATATTAGTCTCACTCTTTTAAAATCTTTCCCATATTAATTTTGTACAACATCTACAAATGCATTGAATCACTACATAAACGCATACAAAAACTACTAACACCATTCCCAAAATTGTTAAACACTTTTTAACCCATGAGCTCACGTCAGGGAACCAGGAAGTCAACCATTTCCATGTTTCTTCAAATCCAAAAGAGGTATCCTCTTTCTGAACCCCATGTAAGATTTCAGTCTGCTTCCAGATTTCATTTAGATCGGTAGAAATTCTCCCGCTTTGATCCACATATACACAGCAACTAGTATTTATTACTGTACATACTCCTCCCTGAGATGCCAATAACATCTCTAGAGCCATCCTGTTTTGGGTAGTTATTTTCGCAATTTCTGAAACCTCCTCTTGTAAAGCTGCAGTGGCATCAGAGGTTTTATTCCCTATTTTTTTCAATAACTGCTGAAATATTTACTATTGCTTTTTCAAGTTCACTCACTCCCAGTTGTGGAAACAGCCACCTTACGAATGACTGCAACCTAGTAGGTCGATCTATTAAAGGATTATTGACCCTCTTTTGTCTCCTTATGAATGTTCTTAGCCAGGATTTTTGGTATTTATTACTCAATTCTTTTCTTATAGTAACATTAGGGATTATTGCCCCTAAAGTACATGTCCCTGACCAATTAGGAGGTAGCACTTTTCGTGCCTTGTTTCCACACAACCAATACCATCCACTACCTTTTGGAACACGCCACCCATTTAGTTCCTTACTTGGCCACTTATAACCTATTCAGGTATCCGAGAGCAATCTTTATAACCTCCTACCTTAATGGCTCCAGTACAGTTGATCGGTTGCTTTCCATAAAGTATAGTTTTCTCCCACCATTTATTACTATTATTACATCTTTGGATACATTGATAATAATCTCCTGTCACCCTCTGGACTTCCCATTCCTGTTTGGTTGTTTCATAGGCACTCCAATTAGTGGGAAGCCCTTGTTGGAAAGTTCAGGGAAGTGGGTACACACCCAGCAATCCCTCTGGTTAACTATCTTCATAGATTTCGTAATTACTTCCAAATGGAGATTGTGACTCCAAAATCCTTCCTGATTCCCTTTAATTGTTTGGCTCAGGTAACCTAGAAAAACTAACCACCACATTTCTCCCCTGGTTGTTAAGGAGAACATCATTTTTACACAGATACCGTAACAACAATATTAACCCTATTCCTAACAATCAGATTAAAGCATTTTTTCCCTGAATACAATCTAAATTTAAAACCGATTCGCTTCTAATACATCTCATATATCTTTATATATTTTTAACTTTAGAGGTTGAACTTGTTCAGCTTTCCACGTCTCTCGAGGTACTGCTTTCACTCGGGTGTAATCTAAAAGTATAACTGGATGTACCTACGGAGAGAAGAACCTTTGCCATAGACAAGAGATAATCACTTAAAATTTGATCACCCTTAATGTGCATTTGAATTTCATTTCCAGTTAAATTTACAGTGTAAGGTTTGCCATACAGAATCTCAAATGGACTAACTTTCTCCCTAACCCTTGGGGTTATTCTGGTTCTTAATAATGCCAGAGGTAAAACATCAGTCCATTTCATCTGAGTCTCCTGACACAATTTTCCTACCTGTCTCTTAATTGTTTGATTCATTCTTTCTACTTTTCCACTGGATTGTGGCCTCCAGGGGGTATGTAAGTCCCATTTAATTTGTAGTATTTTTGAGATTTGGTGTACTATTTCTGCTATAAAATGAGGTCCCCTATCTGAAGAAAACCCTTCTGGTACCCTAAATCTTGGTATGATTTCTTTTAATAACATTTTCACTACCTCCCCTGCTTTAGTGGTACGACACGGGAAAGCCTCAGGCCATCCTGAAAAGGTGTCAACAATTACCAACAAATGTTTATATCCATTACATCTTGGTAATTCAGAAAAATCAATTTGCCAGTAATCCCCAGGCATGAAGCCCCTTTTTACTTCCCCTGGGGGGGCTTCTTCTGAATCCTGGGATTATTTCTAAGACAGATTTCACATTTTTGTGTAATACCCTTTGCAATTATTAACATACTAACTCCCACAGCAAATCTTTTAACTGTTTCAACCAATGCCTCAGCTCCCATGTGGGTACTATCATGTATTTGCTTCATCAGCTTCTTCATTATCGGCAAAGTTACCACACACTGTCCAGTAGATGTCACCCACCATCCTTCAGGAGTTTTTATGCATTTCAGTATTTCTGCTAATTTATTTTCTTTTTCAGTGTATACTGGAATTTCCATTTTTAACATTCTCTCTGGAACTAATGCTGCCACTGACATGGATAATGCTGCCCTTTTTGCAGCCTCATCGGCCTGTTACGGAAATTAGGCTTGTCGGCCACCATAACAGAGTTCGACCCTAGGTTCCCCCAAGTAAAGTTCAGAGCCAAATCAAAACAAAGTAAATTTTAATCACACGCGTGCCGTAATTACAGCTCGAGCTGGGTGCCTCCGAAGAGGGACCCTAACATAAACAAATCCTGGGTAATTATAGTCTTTTCAACTTCCATTTCCCACCCCTCACGCGATAGTTAGACCAATAGTAATTTTTTGGTCTGGGGTCTCCTGCTCCTCATTGGGTCTCATCGTCTTTCTGAGGCAAGCTGGTTTTCTCCTTATTCTTGTTTTTTTGCAGTCTCTGATGACGGTTGTACTTCTGTTTTTGTTGGGTCTGGCGGTTGCCTCCCAAGGTCTTATTTTCCCCCATTGTTTTGGCGTCTTCCCTCTCGGAGTCGGTGACGCAGGTGCGCAGACTGCGTGTGGCTCCCTTATCTTCCCAGCCTGAACGAGCTCTGAGGCACTATTTTTTATTAAACTAAGTAAAGATTCGTTACTTTTCCCACGCACGGCCTAAGGCTTCAGCAAATCTAGCCACTCATGCTAAGCAAGTTTTATGTAAGTTGTGCTAAGCAGCCATTTCTAGACAGTTTCAATTCACTATTCTTTAACAGTTTCCCCCCTTTGTTTTTATGAAGCATCCCTGCTAATATTTTAAACAGAGTTCTCAAAGTCTTTCGAGGCATACTATCACTTTCCATACTCTTATATATAATATGATCGTAAGCAATAGGCATAACACAGTTAAACTGAACACAACTACTACCGGGTGCAATACATGATTATAAATCCCTGTTGTGGTTGGTGACCACCCTAGAAGAGTTTCCCAGCCATGATGTTCTCCGTCCCTTTTTACCCTTTCTAAGATATGATGTATCTCTTTTGCATCATGGTGAACAGTGATTAGAGTTTTCTGTCCACTGTTCCGGATGCGCTCTAGCAGTCGATGCAAATCATCATGTTGCAGTAGTTTCCTTACCAGGGTGAGATTCATCCCAATGGGAGTAGGTAGTAAATTTTGAATTAATGTATAATTAGATTGTAACAATTGATAAGACGTGATAGGAGCTGAATAATTGAAATCACATCCCATGATTTTGGTAAAGCTACAAATACAAATATTTCAATGATTACTCATATCTACTACAATGCCATCTATAACTATAAGACTACAAAAGGTTCTCATACATACACACCCTCTCCCAATATATACAAGTATAGTTGCAGGTGTTTCATCAGGGTGTATTTCAAAGTGACAAACATTTTGCTCAGTGTCAAGACAAATGTCTTGGGCTTTGATGGTATTACTTTCACAAATAAACCCTTGCTGTTCCTGTACAATACATGCGCTAACGTCCACAGTTTGCCATTTATTTCCATTTCGTTGGGCCCATACTCTGTGTTCCAATGGATAGAGTATAGCTCCATTGTGATTTAATCCTAACGCAATGATTGGATATATTGTATATGTTGGAGCATTACGTATTGTTGAAACAAAGGCTGTGGCCTCAGTGTTGATAGGATCATAAGTAAAATTGACCAGATACCACCAGGATTGGAATTCCTTTTCAAATTCGGTCACATTATCCCAAATTACCTTTCGAATTTCAGTGGGTAAAGTGCCTTCTTCCCCTCCCTTATAATCGCTGCTGCCATAGATTGCATCCACAGTTGAGCTTGGATGCAACTGAGGGCCAGGGAAATATTAATTTGGGCTTCCCCAAGTGCATCCACTATCAAGTGGTGATCTTTCTCATTCATTTTTTCCCACTGAGGTAATATCTCGGATGAAAGCCATTGGTTAGTTCCTAATGCTAATAGGATCATAAGTAAAATTGACCAGATACCACCAGGATTGGAATTCCTTTTCAAATTCGGTCACATTATCCCAAATTACCTTTCGAATTTCAGTGGGTAAAGTGCCTTCTTCCCCTCCCTTATAATCGCTGCTGCCATAGATTGCATCCACAGTTGAGCTTGGATGCAACTGAGGGCCAGGGAAATATTAATTTGGGCTTCCCCAAGTGCATCCACTATCAAGTGGTGATCTTTTTCATTCATTTTTTCCCACTGAGGTAATATCTCGGATGAAAGCCATTGGTTAGTTCCTAATGCTAATAGAGAAGACCTCAATGGATGTTTTAATCTGTATAAGTCACTTGTTGTTGTGCTCAGTTTATTTACGAGTACTTCAGCATCTATACTGTTTAGGACTCCCAATCCTGTTCCTATGATACCGGTCACATCTCTCCTTGTTCATTTTGGAGAGGTGAGGGTTCGCCTATGTAACCACGCCGTCCATCCCACATAGGACGTACCTAAGAATGGTGAACAGGTCGGTTTGATTGTAGAGATATAATTTGCATTAATAGCTCTACTCGTTTGAGAGACCATGATGGATTAAATAACACTCGTTGTTGGCCTGTATTTCTAATCACATACGGTCCAATTTCAAAGATTTGTGGGGATAAGGTTTTCTTACTCTTCATGGTAACAGAGTTATTTATATTGGTGGAAATAATTGTAGTCAGGGTAGGTATTGCTGTACTGGGCTCAATAATGTCTATTTTAAATTCAAATGACAGTCCCACATTGTGGTGAGCCCACAGGCAAACTATAACAACAGGTTGTTCTAAGGTAAAATTGTACCAACAATCCAGTTTTTCAGTGGCACAAATTTTCCTTTCTTTTTCATTTGATTTGATTTTAGTGAGAGAGATTTGAGTTGCCTTCTCATGGGTGGACCCGTTGATCACTCGACACCCTATCTTTATTTCCTTTCCTGTCCTTCCCAGGAGTTGGGGAAGTTGGTTAGTATTATCCCAGCTCCATTCATTTTCTGAGTATACTTCAGTTCCATGCATGAGCAGGGTTGAGAGGTTTAAGTTTTTATCAGAACTTAATCTCATACTTCTGGTATACTTAACACGGGCCTGGGACCATGGCCACTCTAAGGTTCTTTGACCACAGGTTACAGAAAGTAGCATCAAGCTTTACGTGGTTGTTTTCACTGTTCTGCTGCAACCTCTGCTGTGTTTGCTTCTTGGACTGTCACTCATTTCATGTGAGAGTGGTGAATCCAATTCTCTTTTCCTAGAATTTTAACAGCGTAGTAAGAACTTAACAATACAGTATAGGGTCCTTCCCATTTTGGTTCTAGTTTTGTTTTTCGCGAGAATACCTTTATCAACACTTTATCTCCAGGCTGTATATCATGTGCCTGAATGTCTGATGGCACCGGCTGAAACCACTGAGCCTGATTTTGCAAGGCCTTAAACCGTTCTTGTAAGGCTAGTACCTATTGTGTTACTCGTTCATCTCCGTCTAATAGGCTGGTCTTAGCAGGGATATAAGTCCCTGGTATCGCTAAATGTCTCCCAAAAAGAATTTCTGCTGGTGGTAGTCCTATGGGTTGCCGTGGAGAATTTCGAACATCCCACAGAGCTAAGTTTAATGCCTCTGGCCATTTTAGGCTAGCATGTGTGCATATTCTTGCTATTTTCTCTTTTAATGTTCTATTCATTCTTTCTACTTGTCCTGAAGATTGTGGGTGATAAGGAGCATGTAGGTTTCTTTTTATTCCTAACGATTTACATAACTGATTGATTATGCTTGCTGTAAAATGGGCACCCCTGTCTGAATCAATGGCTTCTGGGACCCCATACCTGGGTATGATTTCCTTCAGTAAGGCTTTTACCACTCCCCCTGTGTCAGCCTTTCTTGTTGGAAAAGCTTCTACCCAGCCTGATAACTGATCTATTATCACTAACAAGTGTTTGTATCCATAGACAGATGGCATATCTGCATAAGCTATTTGCAGCTTCTGGAAAGGGAAGTAAGCCCATGGTCGTCCCCCCCAAATCTGAGCTTGGCTTGTTATTTGAAAACTTCTGGCAGGTCGGGCAGCTATTTGTTATTCTTCTAGCAGCTGCATAGATTCCTGGAGCAGCCCATACTTTCTGTACCTGTTTAGCTATTCCCTCGGCTCCCCCATGAGCTTTATCGTGAAACCACCTAGCTATAGTAATTCAATATTTTTTTGGTAGAATTGGTTTTTCCCCAATTGTCCATATTCCGTCACCATTTTGTTTTGCTTCCCACTGTTCCCATTGTTTTTTCTCTTCCACTGAGCAGTCTTTTTCATACATAGTTTTGGGGTCTATTAAGTTAGGCCACTCACTCTGGTCCATCCTTGGAACTGCCCCCATACATTCTCTCAGAGGTTGTTGAGCTGCAGCCCTCGCAGCAGCGTTGGCTAGAGCATTTCCTCTGCTAATTTCTGTAGTGTCTTTAGTATGGGCTGGGCAGTGTATTACCGCAATTTCTTTGGGCAGTTGAACTGCTTCCAGCAAATTACGTATTTCTTCTCCATTAGCTAATTTCTTTCCTGATGACGGCAAGAATCCTCGTTCTTTCCATAACATCCCTGTTGCATGACACACTCCAAATGTATATTTAGAGTCGGTATAGATATTTACCCGCAAGCTCTTACCTATTTTTTGCTGCTTGGGTCAATGCTATTAATTCTGCTCCTTGAGCACTTACTGATGGAGACAAAGGATTGGCCTCGAGCACCTCAAAGACGTTAGTGACAGCATAGCCGGAGTGACGTCTTCCGTCCAAATAATAGGATGACCCATCTGTAAACAGAACTAAGTCCGGGTTCTCCAAAGGTTCATCTTTAAGGTCCTCCCGGGGCTTGCTCGAGCTGACGACCACCTGCTCACAGGAATGATGTGGCTCTCCGTCCTCCGGTTGAGGCAATAGCATTGCTGGATTCAAAATATTGCATCTTTTGAAAGTCACATTATCTGCATGCAGTATTATCAGTTCATAGCGGTCAGCTCTCTGTGGGGATAGTGCTTGAGTCGCATATTGCTTCATTAACAGTTCTACTTCATGTGGCACATACACAGTTAATGAATGACCCAAAACCACAGGTCGTGTTTTTTTCAGTAAGAGCTGCAGTAGCTGCTATTGCTCTGATGCGTCCTGGAGTGCCTTTAGCTACCTCATCTAGTTGCGTGGAGTAATAGGCCACTGGTCTACGGTGAGGGCCTAGTTTTTGGGTGAGTACCCCACTTGCTACTCCCTGTCGCTCATGGACAAATAATTCAAATAGTTTCCTATAATCTGGTAACCCGAGAGCAGGGGCTGAAACCAACGCTTTTTTCACAGATGTAAAAGCTTTCTCCCTTTCTGGGCCCCAGGCCAAAGGCTCTATCTCCTCCTTTTTTGTTGCCTGTACCAGAGGCTTAGTAAGTTCTGCTAACCCCGGAATCCACGGTCGGCAGAATCCTACAGCTCCTAAAAATCCCCTAAGCTGTTTTTTTGTTACAGGACGAGGCATATCAAGAATTGTCTTTACTTGTTCTGGATCAACTAACCTGTGTCCTTCTCTTAAGATAAAACCCAAATATTTTACCTCTCTTTGACACAGCTGGAGTTTAGACAGAGATGCTCGATGCCCTTTTTCTGCAAGAGCGTTACACAGAGAAACAGTATCTTTCAAACATGTCTCATAATCTTTACTTGCTAATAACAAATCATCTACATATTGTATTAATACAGAATGTCCTGGAAGTTCGATATCTGAGAGGTCATTTTTAAGTATACGCGAAAAAACAGTCGGAGACCCAGTAAATCCCTGTGGCAGCCTTGTCCAAGTTAATTGTTGTCCCTTCCAAGTGAAAGCAAAGAGATCTTGGCTATCTTCAGCTATCGGTATACTAAAAAAGGCTGCTGTTAGGTCAATCACAGTAAAATAAGTTGCCCAGTGGGGTATCTGTAGTAAAATGGTTGATGGGTCGGGGACTACTGGATGTGGAGCAACTACATGTTGGTTTATAGCCCTGAAGTCTTGTACAAAGCGATACTCTGGATCACCATCAGCATCTTGCCTGTTCTTTTTAACTGGCAGAATTGGGGTGTTATATGGGGATTCACAGACTCTAAGGATACCCATTTTCAGATAATGATCAGTTTGTTTTTGGATACTCTTCTCTCTTCCTTTGGGATAGGATATTGTTTAACTGCAGGAGGCAATCCCCCCTTTGTTTTTATCGAGACTGGACTGGCTGATTTCAGTAGTCCCACATCCATTCCTGAAGAGCTCCATAATTTTTTAGAAACTGATTCTAAACCTGTTGGAATTTGCAGATTAGTTGACTCTGGTTCTGGTGTCTTAGCCAGAACACATGAACCCATAATTATTAGCTTTATCCCTTCCGGCTGTAAGCAGATCTGAGTATCCAAGGCTTGCAGGAGATCTCTCCCCAAAAGGCATATAGGTGCGTCTGTGGAAATTATAAAACGTCCCCACACTGTTTTACCCCCAATAGTGAGTAATAAGGGCTTAGATAACATTCATTCGCCCTTTCCCATCACTCCTTGCATCACTATTTTATCTGATGATTTGCATCCTTTAGGCTCAAAATTTAAAAGGGAAAGGGTGGCTCCAGTATCCACTAGAAAGGGAACTTCTAAACCTTCAGTATTGCCATTACGTGACCCTCAAAATCCAAAACTACATCCCATAAATTTACTCCAATTTCCACAGTATTTTCTGAGTCTCCTGTTTCCTCTCATTGTGGATTGACTGGGAATCGCCTGGTCTCCTCCTTAGTGTTTGATTGTCTCATGCCGGTTCCTCTGTTCCTAACTACACGGGGCCTCACTGGGCACTCCTGCTGCCAGTGTCCTTGTTCCCCACAATAATAACAAACATCATTAACTCCTGACTGTACAGCACGTTCACTTTGACTCCATCTCTCCTGGCTCTTTCACGTCCCCTCCCCCTGGGTCCTCTAAATCCATCTCTTAACACAGCTGCTAACACACTAACTTCCTCTTTTTTTTGCTGTCTCTTTTCTTTTGCCCTCTCCTCCTCTCGACTATTATACACAAATGTGGCTAAACGTATTATTTCATCCATTCGCTTTCCTGGCCAGTCAGGAACATGTTTGGAAAACTACTTTCTAATGTCCGGGGCTGCTTGGTCTACAAATGTGGAAATCATTAGCGGCCTGTTAGCCTCGGCTTCTGGGTCTAGTCCTCCCCCATACGTTCTGACTTGCTTAATTAGCCTAGCAAAGAAAGCCGAGGGGTGTTCCTCTGCCTGTTGCTGACACTCCCTTACTTGCAGTCTTTTGTCCTGCCAAACGTATAGCTTCTTCTAAGCCCTCTCTGGCTAATTGCAACTGCCTGTAATCTGCATTTACATTATGATTCCATCCGGGGTCCACAGCTGGCCAGGCTGTTTGAGCAGCCCCAACACCCCTCTCTGCTGCCCAACGGCGGTTTGCATCCAAAATTGAGCACCTTTCATCTGGAGTGAACACAGATTCAAGGAGCGTTTGTACATCTCCCCAGGTAGGGTCATACGCCCCCACAATTCCCCTTAATTGGGCACTTTTCTCTCGCTCCCTGGGAACCGCAGTCACACCACCCGAGTCTTTAACTGCTAGGACTACTGTCCCTTCGCAGCGGGCAGCTTTTCAGCCGATGGGTGCCCCAATCGGTTCCCAGGCTACACGCACTCACTCACACACACACACACACACACACACACAGTGCTGTTTACACTCACACCAGTCACGGTGACTCTAGATTTCGGTCTTACAGTTTTGCAGTGCGCCTTATGCTGATCAGGCTGCGCACCCCTCCTCCGGCCAGACCGAGCTGGGACTTAGACCCACTCTAACCCTGGGGATGGGACTCACGCCCGTCCCCCTGGTACGCCTTATGGTGGCCAGTCCTCGTACCCCCTTCAGTGCACTGTTACCAGACCAGAATTTAGAATTTAGGCGGGAGTTTAAGACTCACCTTCTCGGTGCCTCTCGTTGCCAAAGATCCCAGGTGAACTCACCCGATGGTGCCAGATGATCGTTTGGAGATGAGAAGCCCGACAGTCGTCGCCTAGGGTCCCATCTGGGGTGCCAAACTGTTATGGAAAATAGGCTTGTCGGCCACCATAACAGGGCTCGACCCTAGGTTCCCGCAGAAAAGTTCAGAGTCAAATCAAAACAAATTAGATAATTTTAATAACGCGCATGCCGTAATTACAGCTCGAGCTGGGTGCCTCCGAAGAGGGACCCCAACATAAACAAATTCTGGGTAATTATAGTCTTTTCGACTTCCATTTCCCACCCTCACGTGATAGTTAGACCAATAGTAATGTTTTGGTCTGGGGTCTCCTGCTCCTCATTGGGTCTCATCGTCTTTCTGAGGCAAGCTGGTTTTCTCCTTATTCTTGTTTGGCTGCTGGCTGTACTTGTGATGTCACGGAAGTACCAGTGCCTGATAGGGCAGTGACAGCTCCACGCCTGCTGGCTGCGTTATGAGGTCACGTTTGTCTCGGGGCCTCATAGGGCAGTTGGATGCCCATGCCTGCTGGCTGTGCTTGTGAGGTCACAGCAGTCCTGTTGCCTGATAGGCCAGTTCGAGGCCAATGACTGCTGGGTGGGCTTATGAGGTCAGAGAAGCCTCAGTGCCCTATAGGGCAGTGGCAGGCCCATAGCTGCTCACTGGGCTTCTGAGGTCACAGCAGCCTCCATGCCCTTGAGGGCAGTGGCAGGCCCCTGACTGTTTATTGTGCTTCTGAGTTGACAGCAGCGCCAGCACCTGACTGGGCAGTTGGAGGCCAATGGCTGCTGCCTGTGCTTGTGAGGTCAAATCAGCCTCCGGGCTGTATAGGCTAGTGGCAGGCCCTTGGCTGTTGGCTGTGCTTGTGAGGTCACAGCAGCCTCAGTGCCCTATAGGGCAGTGGCAGGCCCATAGCTGCTGGCTGTGCTTGGGAGGTCACAGCAGCCGCAGGGCTTCACAGGCCACTAGCAGGCCCCTGGCTGCTCGCTGTGCTTGTGAGGTCACAACACTCCTACAGCCTGACAGTCCAGTGGCAGACCCACAGCTGCTGGCTTTGCTTGTGAGGTCACAGCAGCCTCAGTGTCTTATAGGGCAGTGGCAGGCCCCTGGCTGCTGGCTGTGCTTGTGAGGTCAAATCAGCCTCCGTGCCCTTTCTGGCAGTGTCAGCCCCGTGACAGTGCACTCTGCTTGTGAGGTCAGAGCCTCATCGGGCAGTGGAAGGCCAATGGCTGCTGGCTGTGCTTGTGAGGTCACAGCAGCCTCCTTTTCCTGTAGGCCAGAGGGAGGCCAATGGCTGCTTGGTGTGCTGGTTAGGTCAAAGCAGCCTCAGTGCCTGTTTGGACAGTGGCAGGCCCATAGCTGCTGGCTGTGCTTGTCAGGTCACAGCAGTCCTATTTCCTGATAGGCCCGTGGCAGGCCTCTGTCTGCTGGCTGCCTTTTGAGGTCACATTTGTCTCTGTACCTTATAGGGCAATGGCAGGCCTCTTGCTCCTCGCTGTATTTGTGAGGTCACTGCAGCCTCAGTGCTTCACAGGCCAATGGCAGGCCCCTGGCTGCTGGCTGTGCTTGTGAGGTCACAGCAGCCTCCGTGCCCTTTATGGCAGTGGCAGGCCCGTGACAGTGTGCTGTGCTTGTGAATAATTTGTAGTACAGAGGATCTGACAATGAAGGATAATCCTCTTTTGCGAATCTGAAGGGCTATAAAGCCCTGCTCTCTCTTGGCATGGCTCAGGCAACAGTTTGTGGTGTTTTAGGGGCGGCACTAATTGCTGCCCGGTGGGGGAGGCAAGGTGATAAAAAGACCATTGAGTCCTTGGGAGAACACATAAGAAACTCCCAGAGTCGAGCCAAAGAGACAATCGAGTTCTTGCAAGACTCCCGGAGTCGAGCCAAAGAGACAGTTGAGTCTTTGCAAGAACAGGTAAGAAACTTGCAAAGTCAACTCACTGCGGAGCGCAACCATACTCAGCGGCTTCACATAATCTTATCAGACTCACTAGACCGAGAGAGAATCCTGCGGTCTGAATTGGAAGAAAACAGGCGGGGGGTTAATGATAGTGAACCGGGATTCTCGAATTTGGCCGAACTAGACGGAAAACAGGCATCTGATCTAAAATCCATATATCCAATTAAAGAATTAGAAGACAGCAGGAACTGCTTTTATCCTGGAGATGGGAATGTAGTAATGAGACCCTTGATTAAAACGGAAACCACTGATAATGGTCAGGGGGGTATTCAACGACGTAGCACGCGTATTATCCCCTATTCCCCTCAGGACTTGGCTAAAATACAGGAAAAATACTCCCGGGGCTCCCGGGAAACTGAAACTGAGTATGTGTGGAGAGTCTCCCTCACCGGGGGGGATTGCATTCTGCTGAGCGAAGATGAAGCTAGAGGATATTGGGGACCCAGAGTCTTTCTAACCACAAATGATAACAGGGAACCATGGTCCTTGACCCAGAGGGTAGCCTACTGGGCAGGAGGATTAGACCCAATGGAAAGAGGAGACCCTTTTTCTATTAAAACACCCACAGCGGGCCACATTCTGGAAAGCGTGCAGAAAACTGCTTGCCTCCAATTGATGCATGACCGTTTGCTGCTTCCGCAGCAGCCCTCCCCCATGCAGTGTGTGGCAGACCCCGAGAGGTCACATCCTCTGATCAGGGGACTTCCTGATGCTTTAAAACTATATGCTGTTCAGCTGCAAGACCGATTACGAACTCCCCGACCGAGACGAAGGGGAGGCCCCCCCAACATGACTTGGGGGGAGGTGGCACAGGAGCTAATTAATTACGGAAGGCGTATGGGATTCACTGGCCAGGGGGAAACAAAGCATAAAGCAGAAATAAGAAGAGTTGAGGAAAGTGGGAGGCAATATAAATCCCTGCAACACCCACATCCTGGGAAACCGGTACGGGTGTTGGATAGCAGGAGACAATTATTATGGGCAGAAGGCATTTCAAAGGGAATTCCCAGAGAAGTCATGGATAGGTTACCAACTCCCAACCTGGAAGGTTTGGTAAGAAGTTGGGACAGGATAAGGGGAACCCCATCTTCCTCAAACCCCAAAGTTCCTTCTCCCTTATCCCAAGACCCCGTCTGCACCCCAGGACTCTTAAAACGAAGCCTGAGACCGCACAATCCCGGATGGGCGCGACGAATATCTGATGCAGTAACTAAAGTCAATGGACGATGGGGAGTAAATGGCTGCCCCAGACTCGCTGCTTTTTGCCCTAATCCTCCATCCCTCTTACCTGGGACTGGGGAGAATAAGAAACCGAGGAATCCCTTGTATTACCCGGGACAACCGGTTCTAGTGGACTTACCCACTGTGGGACAAATACCTCTAGTACTAAAAGCTTCAAAAAATCTGTATGCATGGGTAGCTACTGATGCCCATGGGAAAGATCATAGAATCCATGCCAGGTGGATCCTCCCTTCCTTTTAGGTCAACAATGTAAAAGGAAGAGGGCACTGGGGAAGAAGACTTGTCTTATGTTGAGCTTGAGTGTCCTCAACGATACTACCTGTGGTAGTTATAACAGTTATTTTTATCATTTTTTGTAATTGTGTGCTGCGATCATAATTAGCTTTATTGTTGAAAACACAACAGCCAAGAATGGCATTCTTAACCTGTGTTGGAAAGATACTTCTTGTCTTAATGTGCTTACATGTGCTATGGCAAACCTACCACCAGAATACACTTCTGGGGCTTGGTATTGTACCGGCCGAATAGGTGATGGGGCAACCACCTTCTTCAGCCCTCTGGGCAACAGAGGTGCAACTTACTTTCAATTCCCACCAGGGATAAACGGGCCATTTGCTCAGGGCATTGGAGCTAAGAAGGGGCATTACTGGATATGCAGGCACACAGCATATACATTTTTACCCACGGGGTGGTTGGGAATTTGTTATATAGGGATTATCAGACCTTTGTTTTTCCTTTTGCCAGAAACAAGTGGACCTCGGTTAGGCATAAAGGTATATGATAACCTTGGAGACAGAAGTGTTGCCTGTAAGACGCGATCCATTAAGGGAAATTTGGGCGGGACGCAAAAATGGGGAAATAATCAGACTACAAGCGGCTCTAGAAATTATTACCAACAAAACCGCTGACACGATAGATCTTCTAACTTGGCAATCCCAACAGATGCGCACGGCAATCCTTCAGCACCACATGGTTTTTAGATTACCTGTTAGCTGAAGAGGGAGAAGTGTGTGGGAAATTAAATATTCCTAACTGTTGTTTGGAAATAGATGATGTAGGCGAAGTAGTTCTCCAGTTAACCAAAGATATCAGAAAAATAGCCCACGTCCTCGTCCAAACATGGAATGGCTGGAGTGGCAATTTGTAGTCCTGGTTACTGGGGGCACCGTGGGTGAAACAGTTAATATTGTATTTGTTAGGTGCAGTTGCCGCCTTAATGTTCTTGTATAATTCCTTGCTTTGTTCAATTAATCGGACATGTTGTGTCAAATATGCAACTTGTTCCTACCACCTTGCCGGACGGCATAAAGAAAATCCGTGCCATCCATTGGCCGTGGCCAACCACAGTACCCATCATTTCCCAGTTTCTCCTGAAGGAGGAAATTGCATATTGACATCCACAGCGCATTTGCCAGCTGTTTTATGCCTATTGTAACAATCCTACCTCATTAACTCAGTTTTGATGTCTGTTTTGTAAAGTTAACTGTTGTTGAAGTTGTTAAAGAATAAGCTTGCATTGAGCAAGACCTCTGTTTAATCACTGTTAAGCACTTTATTTTTTACCCAAACCCATGTTGTTCCCACGACTTCCCCCCCGTCCCTAATTCTCTCTCCTTTCCTTCCTTGCTTGCTTGCTTTCTTTCTCTCTCTCTCTCTCCTGCTGCCAAGCTGCAATGTTGAGACACGGGGTGGTGTAGAGGACCGGTACTAAATGCGGTTTTGTCTTGACATTGCTGCTGCTGCCGCAAAGCTGCCGCTGCCAAGGTGTGTCGGGCAATGCCACGCTGGCGCCCCCGGGAGCCGTCTGCGAAGTAAACAACCTCGTGCACCTGCACAGGGTAAAAAGGGTGCGAAAAGGGCAGAAGGGCGTCTCTAGGGCACGAACCGCACGTACTCATTTGCCATCTGCGCATGAGCAGGAGACCCCCAGATACCCCAGCCCATTTCTGGAAGGTTCCGAGAGGGCGGACTGCGCATGACGGTTAATCTGCATGGGAAGCGAGGAAGCACCTCCCAGAGGCCGGGCAAGAACCTATAAAAACTGCAGACTGTGTGAATGGGGGGGCTTGCTTGCGACGACTGAAGAACTCGAGCAGAGTCAGCGGAACCAGACGGGAGCTTCCCCCCTCTGCCCCCCCGCCCCGCCGCAAGGACTCCCAAAAGAAGAGGACCAACGGGACGCCGCTGGATCCACGGGTGGTGATATCTTTCTCTCTCTCTCTTCCCCTTTTCCTCTCTTTTTCCCTAAACGTGTGACGTGGGACATGTCTCGTTAGTTGATTCCATTTTGCCTTAATAAATCTTAAACTGGTTGGCTGGTGTCGTTTTCACCTTAATTGAGTGCAAGGGCATCACGAACTTGGTCGTTGGTCCTAAGGGGAGGGAGGTCGTCCTGAACGACTCCTTTCGGGCCGTGACACGTGTCTGATAGGTCACTGGCAGGCCCATAGCTGCTGGCTGTGCTTGTGAGGTCACAGCAGTCCTACAGCCTGATAGGCCAGTGGCAGACCCACAGCTGCTGGCTTTGCTTGTGAGGTCACAGCAGCCTCAGTGTCTTATAGGGCAGTGGCAGGCCCCTGTCTGCTGGCTGTGCTTTTCAGGTTACAGAAGCTTCAGTGCCAGGTATGCCAGTTCGAGGCCAATGACTGCTGGGTGGGCTTGTGAGGTCAGAGAAGCCTCAGTGCCCTATAGGGCAGTGGCAGGCCCATAGCTGCTCACTGGGCTTCTGAGGTCACAGCAGCCTCCATGCCCTTTAGGGCAGTGGCAGGCCCCTGACTATTTACTGTGCTTCTGAGTTGACAGCAGCGTCAGCGCCTCATCAGGCAGTTGGAGGCCAATGGCTGCTGGCTGTGCTTGTGAGGTCACAGCAGCCTCAGTGCCTGACAGGCCCATGGGAGGCCAATGTCTGCTTGGTGTGCTTTTGAGGTCACAGCAGCCTCCGTGCCTCCTAGGCCAGTGGCAGGCCCGAAGCTGCTGGCTGTGCTTGTAACGTCACAGCAGTCCTATTTCCTGATAGGCTTGTGGCAGGCCTCTGTCTGCTGGCTGCCTTTTGAGGTCACATTTGTCTCTGTACCTTATAGGGCAGTGGGAGGCCTCTGGCTCCTCGCTGTGCTTGTGAGGTCCCATCAGCCTCCTTTTCCTGTGGGCCAGAGGGAGGCCAATGGCTGCTTGGTGAGCTGGTGAGGTCAGAGCAAACTCAGTGCCTGTTTGGACAGTGGCAGGCCAATGGCTGCTGGCTGTGCTTGTGAGGTCACAGCAGCCTCCGTTCCCTATAGGCCAGTGGCAGGCCCATAGCTGCTGGCTGTGCTTGTGAGGTCACAGCAGTCCTATTTCCTGATAGGGCCGTGGAAGGCCCCTGTGTGCTGGATGCCTTTTGAGGTCACATTTGTCTCTGTACCTTATAGGGCAGTGGGAGGCCCCTGGCTCCTTGCTGTGCTTGTGAGGTCCCATCAGCCTCCTTTTCTTGTAGGCCAGTGGCAGACCAATTGCTGCTGGCTGTGCTTGTCAGGTCACAGCAGTCCTATTGCCTGATAGGCAAGTGGCAGACCCACAGCTGCTGGCTTTGCTTGTGAGGTCACAGCAGCCTCAGTGTCTTATAGGGCAGTGGCAGGCCCCTGTCTGCTGGCTGTGCTTGTGAGGTCACAGCAGCCTCAGTGCTTCACAGGCCAATGGCAGGCCCCTGTCTGCTGGCTGTGCTTGTGAGGTGAAAGCAGCCTCAGTGCCTCCTATGGCAGTGGCAGGCTCCTGGCTGCTGGCTGTGCTGGTGAGGTCACAGCAGCCTGAGTGCCTCATAAGTTAGTCTACAGCGCCTCCTGCTGGCTGTGCTTGTGAGGTCACAGCAACCTCAGTGCCTCCTAGGCCAGTGGCAGGCTCATGGCTGCTGGCTGTGCTGGTGAGGTCACAGCAGCCTCAGTACCTCCTAGGCCAGTGTCAGGCTCCTGGCTGCTGGATGTGCTGGTGATGTCACAGCAGCCTCAGTGCCTCATAAGTTAGTTTACAGCGCCTCCTGCTGGCTGTGCTGGTGATGTCACAGCAGCCTCAGTGCCTCATAAGTTAGTTTACAGCGCCTCCTGCTGGCTGTGCTTGCGAGGTCACAGCAGCCTCAGTGCCTCCTAGGTCAGAAACAGGCTCCTGGCTGCTGGCTGTGCTTGGGAGGTCACAGCAGCCTCATAGCCTCCGAGGCCAGCGGCAGGCTCATGGCTGTTGGATGTGCTTGTGAGGTCACAGCAGCCTCATTGCCTCCGAGGCCAGCGGCAGGCTCATGGCTGCTGGCTGTGCTTGTGAGGTCACAGCAGCCTCAGTGCCTCCTAGGCCAGTGGCAGGCTCATGGCTGCTGGCTGAGCTTGGGAGGTCACAGTAGCCTCAGTGCCTCCTAGGCCGGTAGCAGGCTCACAGCTGCTGGCTGTGCTTGTGAGGTCACAGCAGCCTCAGTGCCTCCTAGGCCAGTGGCAGGCTCCTGGCTGCTGGCTGTGCTTGTGAGGTCACAGCAGCCTGAGTGGCTCCAAGGCCAGTGGCAGGCTCATGGTTGCTGGCTGTGCTGGTGAGGTCACAGCAGCCTCAGTGCCTCCTAGGCCAGTGGCAGGCTCCTGGCTGCTGGCTGTGTTTGTGAGGTCACAGCAGCCTCCGTGTCTCATAGGGCAGTGTCAGGCTCTTGGTTGCTGGCTGTGCTTATGAGGTCACAGCAGCCTGAGTGCCTCCTTGGCCACTGGCTAGCTCATGGCTGCTGGCGGTGCTTGTGAGGTCACAGCACCCTCAGTGCCCCTGAGGCCAGTTGTAGGCTCCTAGCTGCTGGCTGTGCTGGTGAGGTCACAGCAGCCTCAGTGCGTCCTAGGCCAGTGTCAGGCTCATGACTGCTTTCTGTGCTTGTGAGGTCACAGCAGCCGCCGTGCCTCAAAGGCCAGTGGCAGGCTCATGGCTGCTTTCTGTGCTTGTCAGGTCACAGCAGCCTCAGTGCTTCTCAGGGCAGTGGCAGGCTCCTGGCTGCTGGCTGTGCTTGTCAGGTGACAGCAGCCTGAGTGCCTCCTAGGCCAGTGGCATGCTCCTGGCTGCTCCTGTGCTTGTGAGGTCACAGCAGCCTCCATGCCTCCTTGGCCACTGGCTAGCTCATGGCTGTTTGCTGTGCTTGTGAGGTCACAGCACCCTCAGTGCCCCTGAGGCCAGTTGTAGGCTCCTAGCTGCTGGCTGTGCTTGTGAGGTCACAGCAGCCTCAGTGCCTCCTAGGCCAGTGTCAGGCTCATGACTGCTTTCTGTGCTTGTGAGGTCACAGCAGCCTCCGTGCCTCAAAGGCCAGTGGCAGGCTCATGGCTGCTTTCTGTGCTTGTCAGGTCACAGCAGCCTCAGTGCTTCTCAGGGCAGTGGCAGGCTCCTGGCTGCTGGCTGTGCTTGTCAGGTGACAGCAGCCTGAGTGCCTCCTAGGCCAGTGGCATGCTCCTGGCTGCTCCTGTGCTTGTGAGGTCACAGCAGCCTCCATGCCTCCTTGGCCACTGGCTAGCTCATGGCTGCTGGCGGTGCTTGTGAGGTTACAGCAACCTCAGTGCCTCCTAAGCCAGTGGCAGGCCCCTGACTGCTGGCTGTGCTGGTGAGGTCACAGCAGCCTCAGTGCCTCCTAGGCCAGTGGCAGGCTCATGGCTGCTGGCTGTGTTTGTGAGGTCACAGCAGCCTCAGTGCCTCCTAGGCCAGTGGCAGGCTCTTGGCTGCTGGCTGTGCTTGTGAGGTCACAGCAACCTCAGTGCCCCATAGGGCAGTGGCAGGCTCATGGCTGCTGGCTGTGCTTGTGAGGTCACAGCAGCCTCAGTGCCTCCCAGGCGACTGGCAAGCTCATGGCTACTGGCTGGGCTTGTGAGGTCACAGCAGCCTCAGTGCCTCCTATGGCAGTGGCAGGCTCCTGGCTGCTGGCTGTGCTGGTGATGTCATAGCAGCCTGAGTGCCTCATAAATTAGTCTACAGCGCCTCCTGCTGGCTGTGCTAGTGAGGTCACAGCAGCCTCAGTGCCTCCTAGGCCAGTGGCAGGCTCATGGCTGCTGGCTGAGCTTGTGAGGTCACAGCAGTCTGAGTACCTCCTAGGCCAGTAGCAGGCTCCTGGCTGCTGGCTGTGCTTGTGAGGTCACAGCAGCCTCAGTGCCTCCTAGGCCAGTGGCAGGCTCATGGCTGCTGGCTGTGCTTGTGAGGTCACAGCAGCCTCAGTACCTCCTAGGCCAGTCGCAGGCTCCTGGCTGCTGGCTGTGCTTGTGAGGTCACAGCAGCCTCAGTGCCTCCTATGGCAGTGGCAGGCTCCTGGCTGCTGGCTGTGCTGGTGATGTCACAGCAGCCTCAGTGCCTCATAAGTTAGTCTACAGCGCCTCCTGCTGGCTGTGCTTGTGAGGTCACAGCAGCCTCAGTGCCTCCGAGGCCAGTGGCAGGCTCATGGCTGCTGGCTGTGTTTGTGAGGTCACAGCAGCCTCCGTGTCTCATAGGGCAGTGTCAGGCTCATGGTTGCTGGCTGTGCTTATGAGGTCACAGCAGCCTGAGTGCCTCCTAGGTCACTGGCTAGCTCATGGCTGCTGGCTGTGTTTGTGAGGTCACAGCAGCCTCCGTGTCTACTAGGCCAGTGGCAGGCTCATGGTTGCTGGCTGTGCTTATGAGGTCACAGCAGCCTGAGTGCCTCCTAGGTCACTGGCTAGCTCATGGCTGCTGGCGGTGCTTGTGAGGTCACAGCACCCTCAGTGCCCCTGAGGCCAGTTGTAGGCTCCTAGCTGCTGGCTGTGCTGGTGAGGTCACAGCAGCCTCAGTGCCTCCTAGGCCAGTGGCAGGCTCATGACTGCTTTCTCTGCTTGTGAGGTCACAGCAGCCTCAGTACCTCCTAGGCCAGTCGCAGGCTCCTGGCTGCTGGCTGTGCTTGTGAGGTCACAGCAGCCTCAGTGCCTCCGAGGCCAGTGGCAGGCTCATGGCTGCTGGCTGTGCTGGTGATGTCACAGCAGCCTCAGTGCCTTATAAGTTAGTCTACAGCGCCTCCTCCTGGCTGTGCTTGTGAGGTCACACTAGCCTCAGTGCCTCCGAGGCCAGTGGCAGGCTCATGGCTGCTGGCTGTGCTTGTGAGGTCACAGCAGCCTCAGTGCCTCCTAGGCCAGTGGCAGGCTCATGGCTGCTGGCTGTGCTTGTGAGGTCACAGCAGCCTCAGTGACTCCTAGGTCAGAAACAGGCTCCTGGCTGCTGGCTGTGCTTGGGAGGTCACAGCAGCCTCATTGCCTCCGAGGCCAGCGGCAGGCTCATGGCTGTTGGATTTGCTTGTGAGATCACAGCAGCCTCATTGCCTCCGAGGCCAGCGGCAGGCTCATGGCTGCTGGCTGTGCTTGTGAGGTCACAGCAGCCTGAGTGGCTCCGAGGCCAGTGGCAGGCTCATGGTTGCTGGCTGTGCTTGTGAGGTCACAGCAGCCTCAGTGCCTCCTAGGCCAGTGGCAGGCTCATGGCTGCTGGCTGTGCTTGTGAGGTCACAGCAGCCTGAGTGGCTCCGAGGCCAGTGGCAGGCTCATGGTTGCTGGCTGTGCTGGTGAGGTCACAGCAGCCTCAGTGCCTCCTAGGCCAGTGGCAGGCTCCTGGCTGCTGGTTGTGTTTGTGAGGTCACAGCAGCCTCCGTGTCTCATAGGGCAGTGTCAGGCTCACGGTTGCTGGCTGTGCTTATGAGGTCACAGCAGCCTGAGTGCCTCCTAGGTCACTGGCTAGCTCATGGCTGCTGGCTGTGCTTGTGAGGTCACAGCACCCTCAGTGCCCCCAAGGCCAGTTGTAGGCTCCTAGCTGCTGGCTGTGCTGGTGAGGTCACAGCAGCCTCAGTGCCTCCTAGGCCAGTGTCAGGCTCATGACTGCTTTCTGTGCTTGTGAGGCCACATCAGCCTCAGTTCTTCTCAGGGCAGTGGCAGGCTCCTGGCTGCTGGCTGTGCTTGTCAGGTGACAGCAGCCTGAGTGCCTCCTAGGCCAGTGGCATGCTCCTGGCTGCTCCTGTGCTTGTGAGGTCACAGCAGCCTCCATGCCTCCTTGGCCACTGGCTAGCTCATGGCTGCTGGCGGTGCTTGTGAGGTCACAGCAACCTCAGTGCCTCCTAAGCCAGTGGCAGGCCCCTGACTGCTGGCTGTGCTGGTGAGGTCACAGCAGCCTCAGTGCCTCCTAAGGCAGTGGCAGGCTCATGGCTGCTGGCTGTGTTTGTGAGGTCACAGCAGCCTCAGTGCCTCCTAGGCCAGTGGCAGGCCCATAGCTGCTGGCTGTGCTTGTCAGGTCACAGCAACCTCAGTGCCCCATAGGGCAGTGGCAGGCTCATGGCTGCTGGCTGTGTTTGTGAGGTCACAGCAACCTCAGTGCCCCATAGGGCAGTGGCAGGCTCCTGGCTGCTGGCTGTGCTTGGGAGGTCACAGCAGCCTCATTGCCTCCGAGGCCAGCGGCAGGCTCATGGCTGTTGGATGTGCTTGTGAGGTCACAGCAGCCTCATTGCCTCCGAGGCCAGCGGCAGGCTCATGGTTGCTGGCTGTGCTTGTGAGGTCACAGCAGCCTCAGTGCCTCCGAGGCCAGTGGCAGGCTCATGGCTGCTGGCTGTGACTGTGAGGTCACAGCAGCCTCACTGCCTCCTACGCCAGTGTCAGGCTCCTGGCTGCTGGCTGCGCTTGTGAGGTCACAGCAGCCTCAGTGCCTCCTAGGCCAGTGGCAGGCCCATAGCTGCTGGCTGTGCTTGTCAGGTCACAGCAGTCCTATTCCTGATAGGCCCGTGGGAGGCCTCTGTCTGCTGGCTGCCTTTTGAGGTCACATTTGTCTCTGTACCTTATCGGGCAGTGGGAGGCCGCTGGCTACTCGCTGTGCTTGTGAGGTCACATCAGCCTCCTTTTCCTGTAGGCCAGTGGCAGACCCACAGCTGCTGGCTGTGATTGTGACGTCACAGCAGCCTCAGTGTCTTACAGGCAGTGGCAGGCTCATGGCTGCTGGCTGTGCTTGTGAGGTCACAGCAGCCTCCGTGCCTTTTATGGCAGTGGCAGGCTCGCGACAGTGTGCTGTGCTTGTGAGCTCACAGCAGTGTCAGCGCCTCATCAGGCAGTGGAAGGCCCCTGGCTGCTGGCTGTGCTTGTGAGCTCACAGCAGTCCTATTGCCTGATAGGTCTGTGGCAGGCCAATGGCTGCTGGCTGTGCTTGTGAGGTCACAGCAGTCTGAGTGACTGATAGGCCAGTGGCAGGCCTCTGGCTGCTGGCTGATTTTGTGAGGTCACAGCAGCCTCAGTGCCTCATATGCCAGTGCGATGCCCTGGCTGCTGGCTGCTGGCTGTGCTTGTGAGGTCACAGCAGTCCTGTTGCCTGATAGGCCAGTGGCAGGCCCATGGCTGCTGGCTGCGTTTTGAGGTCACCTTTGTCTTAGTGCCTCATTGGCCAGTGGGATGCCCATGGCTGCTGGCTGTACTTGTGATGTCACGGAAGTACCAGTGCCTGATAGGGCAGTGACAGCTCCATGCCTGCTGGCTGCGTTATGAGGTCACTTTTGTCTCGGGGCCTCATAGGGCAGTTGGATGCCCATGCCTGCTGGCCGTGCTTGTGAGGTCACAGCAGTCCTGTTGCCTGATAGGCCAGTTCAAGGCCAATGACTGCTGTGAGGTCAGAGAAGCCTCAGTGCCCTATAGGCCAGTGGGAGGCCCATAGCTGCTGGCTGTGCTTGTGAGGTCACAGCAGCCTCAGTGCCCTATAGGGCAGTTTCAGGCCCATACATGCTGGCTGTGCTTGTGAGGTCACAGCAGCCTCAGTGCTTCACAGGCCAATGGCAGGCCCCTGGCTGCTGGCTGTGCTTGTGAGGTCACAGCAGCCTCCATGCCCTTTATGGCAGTGGCAGGCCCGTGACAGTGTGCTGTGCTTGTGAATAATTTGTAGTACAGAGGATCCGACAATGAAGGATAATCCTCTTTTTGCGAATCTGAAGGGCTATAAAGCCCTGCTCTCTCTTGGCATGGCTCGGGCAACAGTTTGTGGTGTTTTAGGGGCGGCACTAATTGCTGCCCGGTGGGGGAGGCAAGGTGATAAAAAGACCATTGAGTCCTTGGGAGAACACATAAGAAACTCCCAGAGTCGAGCCAAAGAGACAATCGAGTTCTTGCAAGACTCCCGGAGTCGAGCCAAAGAGACAGTTGAGTCTTTGCAAGAACAGGTAAGAAACTTGCAAAGTCAACTCACTGCGGAGCGCAACCATACTCAGCGGCTTCACATAATCTTATCAGACTCACTAGACCGAGAGAGAATCCTGCGGTCTGAATTGGAAGAAAACAGGCGGGGGGTTAATGATAGTGAACCGGGATTCTCGAATTTGGCCGAACTAGACGGAAAACAGGCATCTGATCTAAAATCCATATATCCAATTAAAGAATTAGAAGACAGCAGGAACTGCTTTTATCCTGGAGATGGGAATGTAGTAATGAGACCCTTGATTAAAACGGAAACCACTGATAATGGTCAGGGGGGTATTCAACGACGTACCACGCGTATTATCCCCTATTCCCCTCAGGACTTGGCTAAAATACAGGAAAAATACTCCCGGGGCTCCCGGGAAACTGAAACTGAGTATGTGTGGAGAGTCTCCCTCACCGGGGGGGATTGCATTCTGCTGAGCGAAGATGAAGCTAGAGGATATTGGGGACCCAGAGTCTTTCTAACCACAAATGATAACAGGGAACCATGGTCCTTGACCCAGAGGGTAGCCTACTGGGCAGGAGGATTAGACCCAATGGAAAGAGGAGACCCTTTTTCTATTAAAACACCCACAGCGGGCCACATTCTGGAAAGCGTGCAGAAAACTGCTTGCCTCCAATTGATGCATGACCGTTTGCTGCTTCCGCAGCAGCCCTCCCCCATGCAGTGTGTGGCAGACCCCGAGAGGTTACATCCTCTGATCAGGGGACTTCCTGATGCTGTTCAGCTGCAAGACCGATTACGAACTCCCCGACTGAGACGAAGGGGAGGCCCCCCCCCGACATGACTTGGGGGGAGGTGGCACAGGAGCTAATTAATTACGGAAGGCGTATGGGATTCACTGGCCAGGGGGAAACAAAGCATAAAGCAGAAATAAGAAGAGTTGAGGAAAGTGGGAGGCAATATAAATCCCTGCAACACCCACATCCTGGGAAACCGGTACGGGTGTTGGATAGCAGGAGACAATTATTATGGGCAGAAGGCATTTCAAAGGGAATTCCCAGAGAAGTCATGGATAGGTTACCAACTCCCAACCTGGAAGGTTTGGTAAGAAGTTGGGACAGGATAAGGGGAACCCCATCTTCCTGAAACCCCAAAGTTCCTCCTCCCTTATCCCAAGACCCCGTCTGCACCCCAGGACTCTTAAAACGAAGCCTGAGACCGCACAATCCCGGATGGGCGCGACGAATATCTGATGCAGTAACTAAAGTCAATGGACGATGGGGAGTAAATGGCTGCCCCAGACTCGCTGCTTTTTGCCCTAATCCTCCATCCCTCTTACCTGGGACTGGGGAGAATAAGAAACCGAGGAATCCCTTGTATTACCCAGGACAACCGGTTCTAGTGGACTTACCCACTGTGGGACAAATACCTCTAGTACTAAAAGCTTCAAAAAATCTGTATGCATGAGTAGCTACTGATGCCCATGGGAAAGATCATAGAATCCATGCCAGGTGGATCCTCCCTTCCTTTTAGGTCAACAATGTAAAAGGAAGAGGGCACTGGGGAAGAAGACTTGTCTTATGTTGAGCTTGAGTGTCCTCAACGATACTACCTGTGGTAGTTATAACAGTTATTTTTATCATTTTTTGTAATTGTGTGCTGCGATTATAATTAGCTTTATTGTTGAAAACACAACAGCCAAGAATGGCATTCTTAACTTGTGTTGGAAAGATACTTCTTGTCTTAATGTGCTTATATGTGCTATGGCAAACCTACCACCAGAATACACTTCTGGGGCTTGGTATTGTACCGGCCGAATAGGTGATGGGGCAACCACCTTCTTCAGCCCTCTGGGCAACAGAGGTGCAACTTACTTTCAATTCCCACCAGGGATAAACGGGCCATTTGCTCAGGGCATTGGAGCTAAGAAGGGGCATTACTGGATATGCAGGCACACAGCATATACATTTTTACCCACGGGGTGGTTGGGAATTTGTTATATAGGGATTATCAGACCTTTGTTTTTCCTTTTGCCAGAAACAAGTGGACCTCAGTTAGGCATAAAGGTATATGATAACCTTGGAGACAGAAGTGTTGCCTGTAAGACGCGATCCATTAAGGGAAATTTGGGCGGGACGCAAAAATGGGGAAATAATCAGACTACAAGCGGCTCTAGAAATTATTACCAACAAAACCGCTGACACGATAGATCTTCTAACTTGGCAATCCCAACAGATGCGCACGGCAATCCTTCAGCACCACATGGTTTTTAGATTACCTGTTAGCTGAAGAGGGAGAAGTGTGTGGGAAATTAAATATTCCTAACTGTTGTTTGGAAATAGATGATGTAGGCGAAGTAGTTCTCCAGTTAACCAAAGATATCAGAAAAATAGCCCACGTCCTCGTCCAAACCTGGAATGGCTGGAGTGGCGATTTGTAGTCCTGGTTACTGGGGGCACCGTGGGTGAAACAGTTAATATTGTATTTGTTAGGTGCAGTTGCCGCCTTAATGTTCTTGTATAATTCCTTGCTTTGTTCAATTAATCGGACATGTTGTGTCAAATATGCAATTTGTTCCTACCACCTTGCCGGACGGCATAAAGAAAATCCGTGCCATCCATTGGCCGTGGCCAACCACAGTACCCATCATTTCCCAGTTTCTCCTGAAGGAGGAAATTGCATATTGACATCCACAGCGCATTTGCCAGCTGTTTTATGCCTATTGTAACAATCCTACCTCATTAACTCAGTTTTGATGTCTGTTTTGTAAAGTTAACTGTTGTTGAAGTTGTTAAAGAATAAGCTTGCATTGAGCAAGACCTCTGTTTAATCACTGTTAAGCACTTTATTTTTTACCCAAACCCATGTTGTTCCCACGACTTCCCCCCCGTCCCTAATTCTCTCTCCTTTCCTTCCTTGCTTGCTTGCTTTCTTTCTCTCTCTCTCTCTCCTGCTGCCAAGCTGCAATGTTGAGACACGGGGTGGTGTAGAGGACCGGTACTAAATGCGGTTTTGTCTTGACATTGCTGCTGCTGCTGCAAAGCTGCCGCTGCCAAGGTGTGTCGGGCAATGCCGCGCTGGCGCCCCCGGGAGCCGTCTGCGAAGTAAACAACCTCGTGCACCTGCACGGGGTAAAAAGGGTGCGAAAAGGGCAGAAGGGCGTCTCTAGGGCACGAACCGCACGTACTCATTTGCCATCTGCGCATGAGCAGGAGACCCCCAGATACCCCAGCCCATTTCTGGAAGGTTCCGAGAGGGCGGACTGCGCATGACGGTTAATCTGCACGGGAAGCGAGGAAGCACCTCCCAGAGGCCGGGCAAGAACCTATAAAAACTGCAGACTGTGTGAATGAGGGGGGGCTTGCTTGCGACGACTGAAGAACTCGAGCAGAGTCAGCGGAACCAGACGGGAGCTTCCCCCCTCTGCCCCCCCGCCCCGCCGCAAGGACTCCCAAAAGAAGAGGACCAACGGGACGCCGCTGGATCCACGGGTGGTGATATCTTTCTCTCTCTCTCTTCCCCTTTTCCTCTCTTTTTCCCTAAACGTGTGACGCGGGACATGTCTCGTTAGTTGATTCCATTTTGCCTTAATAAATCTTAAACTGGTTGGCTGGTGTCGTTTTCACCTTAATTGAGTGCAAGGGCATCACGAACTTGGTCGTTGGTCCTAAGGGGAGGGAGGTCGTCCTGAACGACTCCTTTCGGGCTGCGACACGTGTCTGATAGGTCACTGGCAGGCCCATAGCTGCTGGCTGTGCTTGTGAGGTCACAGCAGTCCTATAGCCTGATAGGCCAGTGGGATGGCTCCTGGCTGTTGGCTGTCCTTGTGAGGTCATAGCAGCCTCAGTGCCTCATAGGCCAAAGGGAGTCCCCTGGCTGCTGGCTTTGCTTGTGAGGTCACAGCAGCCTCAGTGTCTCATAGGGCAGTGGCAGGCCCCTGGCTGCTGGTTGTGCTTGTGAGGCCATGTTTGTCTCCGTGCTTCACAGTTCAGTGGCAGGCCCACAGCTGCTGCCTGTGCTTGTGAAGGCACAGGAGTCCTAGTTCCTCATACACCACGGGCAGGCCCATGGCTGCTGGCTGTGCTTGTGAGGTCACAGCAGTATGAGTGCCTGATAGCCAGTGCGAGGTCCATAGCTGCTGGTTGTGCTTGTGAGGTCAGAGAAGCCTCAGTGCCTCATAGGCCAGTGGCAGGCCCATAGCTGCTGGCTGTGCTTGTGAGGTCACAGCAGTCCTATTTCCTGATAGGCCCGTGGGAGGCCCCGTCTGCTGGCTGCTTTTTGAGGTCACATTTGTCTCTGTACCTTATAGGGCAATGGCAGGCCTCTGGCTCCTCGCTGTGCTT
Source organism: Dromaius novaehollandiae (assembly GCF_036370855.1). Taxonomy (NCBI): domain Eukaryota; kingdom Metazoa; phylum Chordata; class Aves; order Casuariiformes; family Dromaiidae; genus Dromaius; species Dromaius novaehollandiae. The sequence goes on from NW_026991319.1 coordinate 988,527, forward strand.
GTGAGGTCACAGCAGCCTCAGTGCCCTATAGGCCAGTGGCAGGCCCATAGCTGCTGGCTGTGCTTGTGAGGTCACAGCAGTCCTATTGCCTGACAGGCCAGTGGCAGACCCACAGCTGCTGGCTTTGCTTGTGAGGTCACAGCAGCCTCAGTGCCTGATAGGCCAGTTTGAGGCCAATGACTGCTGGGTGGGCTTGTGAGGTCACAGCAGCCTCAGTGCCTCATAGGCGAGAGAGAGGCCCCTGGCTGCTGGCTGTGTTTGTGAGTGTTAAAGAATAGTGAATTGAAACTGTCTAGAAATAGCTGCTTAGCACAACTTACATAAAACTTGCTTAGCATGAGTGGCTAGATTTGCTGAAGCCTTAGGCTGCATGTGGGAAAAGTAACGAATCTTTACCTAGTTTAATAAAAAATAGTGCCTCAGAGCTCATTCAGGCTGGGAAAATAAGGAAGCCACACGCAGTCTGCGCTCCTGTGTCACCGACTCCGAGAGGGAAGACGCCAAAACAATTGGGAAAATAAGACCTTGGGAAACAGCCGCCAGACCCAACAAAAACAGAGGTACAACCATCATCAGAGACTGCAAAAAAACAAAAAAAAGGAGAAAACCAGCTTGCCTCAGAAAGATGATGAGACCCAATCAGGAGCAGGAGACCCCAGACCAAAAAATTACTATTGGGCTAACTACCGCGTGAGGGGTGGGAAATGGAAGTCGAAAAGACTATAATTACCCAGGATTTGTTTATGTTAGGGTCCCTCTTCGGAGGCACCCAGCTCGAGCTGTAATTACGGTACGCGCGTGATTAAAATTATCTGATTTGTTTTGATTTGGCTCTGAACTTTACTTGCGGGAACCTAGGGTCGAGCCCTGTTATGGTGGCCGACAGGCCTAATTTCCATAACAGTTTGGCACCCCAGATGGGACCCTAGGCGACCACTGTTGGGGCCTCTCATCTCCAAACAATCATCTGGCGCCATCGGGTGAGTTCACCTGGGATCTTTGGCAACGAGAGGCACCTAGAAGGTGAGTCTTAAACTCCCGCCTAAATTCTAAATTCTGGTCTGGTAACAGTGCACTGAAAGGGTACGCGGACTGATCACCGTAAGGCGTACCAGGTGTGTGTGGGGGGTACGCGGGCTGGCCACTGTAAGGCATACCAGGGGGACAGGTAGGAGTCCCATCCCCAGGGTTAGAGTGGGTTTTAAGTCCCAGCTCGGTCCGGCCGGAGGAGGGTTGTGCAGCCTGATCAGCATAAGGCGCACTGCAAAACTGTAAGACCGAAATCTAGAGTCACCGTGACTGGTGTGAGTGTAAACAGCACTGTGTGTTTGTGTGTGTGTGTGTGTGTGTGAGTGCGTGTAGCCTGGGAACCGATTGGGGCACCCGTCGGCTGAGAAGCCGCCTGCTGCGAAGGGACAGCAGTCCTAGCAGTTAAAGACTCGGGTGGTGTGAGTGCAGTTCCCAGAGAGCGAGAGAAAGAGAGGGAGAGAAATAGTGTGTGTGATCACACCAGCTACAGGGACTGGTGTTACCGGGAAGGAAGTGCACTGCCTGATTTGCTTAAGACGCACTTTTCAGGAACTCAATATGGGAAATAATTTCGGCATAGAAAAGGGGACGCCCTTAGCCGAAATTTTGGTAAACTGGAGTAAGATTGATGGTACCAAAAATTTAGGGAGAAAAAGGTTAGTCCAACTATGTCAGGAGGATTGGCCGTTCCTGACTAAGGAAGGTAATCTGGCAGAGCGATGGCCACCCCAGGGGTCCTTCAGTTACCAGGAACTAACTTTCCTGCGTCATCATTTGCAGAATAGGTTCCCCAGACAAATGGATTACTGGTATGTATGGGACAACTGGGCATTTGCTAGATGAAAAGAGGCGCCTAGGAAAGAGAGACTCTTTCCTCAGAATGCTGTAAGTACCGCAGCTGCTGAAACGCTTGTGGAAACTATTCCACCCTATGCGCTACCCTCTGCTTCAGCTTCCCTACACCCCCGCTTGCCTTCCGCCCCCGCCTTTCAAGCTCCTCTGGAAGGCCTTCCTGTGCCAGGAGTGCCCCCACCCGGTCTGGAAGGGGTACCTCGGATCGCCACTACACGAGTTTACCGACCCTGGAGACCCCAAGATTTAATTATATGGAGTCAACAGCTCCCCAGACTTAGGGATGATCCAGAAAGAGTGTTACAAATCATAAGGGGAATTATGCGGGCGTATGACCCTACCTGGGGAGATGTACAAATGCTCCTTGAATCTGTGTTCACTCCAGATGAAAGGTGCTCAAGTTTGGATGCAAACCGCCGTTGGGCAGCAGAGGGGTGTGTTGGGGCTGCTCAAACAGCCTGGCCAGCTGTGGACCCCGGATGGAATCATAATGTAGATGCAGATTACAGGCAGTTGCAATTAGCCAGAGAGGGCTTAGAAGAAGCTATACGTTTGGCAGGACAAAAGACTGCAAATTGGTCTAAAGTAAGGGAGTGTCAGCAACAGGCAGAGGAACACCCCTCGGCTTTCTTTGCTAGGCTAATTAAGCAAGTCAGAATGTATGGGGGAGGACTAGACCCAGAAGCCGAGGCTAACAGGCTGCTAATGATTTCCACATTTGTAGACCAAACAGCCCCGGACATTAGAAAGTAGTTTTCCAAACATGTTCCTGACTGGCCAGGAAAGCGAATGGATGAAATAATACGTTTAGCCACATTTGTGTATAATAGTCGAGAGGAGGAGAGGGCAAAAGAAGAGACAGCAAAAAAAAGAGGAAGTTAGTGTGTTAGCAGCTGTGTTAAGAGATGGATTTAGAGGACCCAGGGGGAGGGGACGTGAAAGAGCCAGGAGAGATAGATGGAACCAAAGTGAACGTGCTGTACAGTCAGGAGTTAATGATTGTTATTCTTGTGGGGAACAAGGACACTGGCAGCAGGAGTGCCCAGTGAGGCCCCGTGTAGTTAGGAACAGAGGAACCGGCATGAGACAATCAAACACTAAGGAGGAGACCAGGCGATTCCCAGTCAATCCACAATGAGAGGAAACAGGAGACTCAGAAAATACTGTGGAAATTGGAGTAAATTTATGGGATGTAGTTTTGGATTTTGAGGGTCACGTAATGGCAATACTGAAGGTTTAGAAGTTCCCTTTCTAGTGGATACTGGAGCCACCCTTTCCCTTTTAAATTTTGAGCCTAAAGGATGCAAATCATCAGATAAAATAGTGATGCAAGGAGTGATGGGAAAGGGCGAATGAATGTTATCTAAGCCCTTATTACTCACTATTGGGGGTAAAACAGTGTGGGGACGTTTTATAATTTCCACAGACGCACCTATATGCCTTTTGGGGAGAGATCTCCTGCAAGCCTTGGATACTCAGATCTGCTTACAGCCGGAAGGGATAAAGCTAATAATTATGGGTTCATGTGTTCTGGCTAAGACACCAGAACCAGAGTCAACTAATCTGCAAATTCCAACAGGTTTAGAATCAGTTTCTAAAAAATTATGGAGCTCTTCAGGAATGGATGTGGGACTACTGAAATCAGCCGGTCCAGTCTCGATAAAAACAAAGGGGGGATTGCCTCCTGCAGTTAAACAATATCCTATCCCAAAGGAAGCAGAGAAGAGTATCCAAAAACAAACTGATCATTATCTGAAAATGGGTATCCTTAGAGTCTGTGAATCCCCATATAACACCCCAATTCTGCCAGTTAAAAAGAACAGGCAAGATGCTGATGGTGATCCAGAGTATCGCTTTGTACAAGACTTCAGGGCTATAAACCAACATGTAGTTGCTCCACATCCAGTAGTCCCCGACCCATCAACCATTTTACTACAGATACCCCACTGGGCAACTTATTTTACTGTGATTGACCTAACAGCAGCCTTTTTTAGTATACCGATAGCTGAAGATAGCCAAGATCTCTTTGCTTTCACTTGGAAGGGACAACAATTAACTTGGACAAGGCTGCCACAGGGATTTACTGGGTCTCCGACTGTTTTTTCGCGTATACTTAAAAATGACCTCTCAGATATCGAACTTCCAGGACATTCTGTATTAATACAATATGTAGATGATTTGTTATTAGCAAGTAAAGATTATGAGACATGTTTGAAAGATACTGTTTCTCTGTGTAACGCTCTTGCAGAAAAAGGGCATCGAGCATCTCTGTCTAAACTCCAGCTGTGTCAAAGAGAGGTAAAATATTTGGGTTTTATCTTAAGAGAAGGACACAGGTTAGTTGATCCAGAACGAGTAAAGACAATTCTTGATATGCCTCGTCCTGTAACAAAAAAACAGCTTAGGGGATTTTTAGGAGCTGTAGGATTCTGCCGACCGTGGATTCCGGGGTTAGCAGAACTTACTAAGCCTCTGGTACAGGCAACAAAAAAGGAGGAGATAGAGCCTTTGGCCTGGGGCCCAGAAAGGGAGAAAGCTTTTACATCTGTGAAAAAAGCGTTGGTTTCAGCCCCTGCTCTCGGGTTACCAGATTATAGCAAACTATTTGAATTATTTGTCCATGAGCGACAGGGAGTAGCAAGTGGGGTACTCACCCAAAAACTAGGCCCTCACCGTAGACCAGTGGCCTATTACTCCACGCAACTAGATGAGGTAGCTAAAGGCACTCCAGGACGCATCAGAGCAACAGCAGCTACTGCAGCTCTTATTGAAAAAAACACGACCTGTGGTTTTGGGTCATTCATTGACTGTGTATGTGCCACATGAAGTAGAACTGTTAATGAAGCAATATGCGACTCAAGCACTATCCCCACAGAGAGCTGACCGCTATGAACTGATAATACTGCATGCAGATAATGTGACTTTCAAAAGATGCAATATTTTGAATCCAGCAATGCTATTGCCTCAACCGGAGGACGGAGAGCCACATCATTCCTGTGAGCAGGTGGTCGTCAGCTCGAGCAAGCCCCGGGAGGACCTTAAAGATGAACCTTTGGAGAACCCGGACTTAGTTCTGTTTACAGATGGGTCATCCTATTATTTGGACGGAAGACGTCACTCCGGCTATGCTGTCACTAACGTCTTTGAGGTGCTCGAGGCCAATCCTTTGTCTCCATCAGTAAGTGCTCAAGGAGCAGAATTAATAGCATTGACCCAAGCAGCAAAAAATAGGTAAGAGCTTGCGGGTAAATATCTATACCGACTCTAAATATACATTTGGAGTGTGTCATGCAACAGGGATGTTATGGAAAGAACGAGGATTCTTGCCGTCATCAGGAAAGAAATTAGCTAATGGAGAAGAAATACGTAATTTGCTGGAAGCAGTTCAACTGCCCAAAGAAATTGCGGTAATACACTGCCCAGCCCATACTAAAGACACTACAGAAATTAGCAGAGGAAATGCTCTAGCCAACGCTGCTGCGAGGGCTGCAGCTCAACAACCTCTGAGAGAATGTATGGGGGCAGTTCCAAGGATGGACCAGAGTGAGTGGCCAAACTTAATAGACCCCAAAACTATGTATGAAAAAGACTGCTCAGTGGAAGAGAAAAAACAATGGGAACAGTGGGAAGCAAAACAAAATGGTGACGGAATATGGACAATTGGGGAAAAACCAATTCTACCAAAAAAATATTGAATTACTATAGCTAGGTGGTTTCACGATAAAGCTCATGGGGGAGCCGAGGGAATAGCTAAACAGGTACAGAAAGTATGGGCTGCTCCAGGAATCTATGCAGCTGCTAGAAGAATAACAAATAGCTGCCCGACCTGCCAGAAGTTTTCAAATAACAAGCCAAGCTCAGATTTGGGGGGGACGACCATGGGCTTACTTCCCTTTCCAGAAGCTGCAAATAGCTTATGCAGATATGCCATCTGTCTATGGATACAAACACTTGTTAGTGATAGTAGATCAGTTATCAGGCTGGGTAGAAGCTTTTCCAACAAGAAAGGCTGACACAGGGGGAGTGGTAAAAGCCTTACTGAAGGAAATCATACCCAGGTATGGGGTCCCAGAAGCCATTGATTCAGACAGGGGTGCCCATTTTACAGCAAGCATAATCAATCAGTTATGTAAATCATTAGGAATAAAAAGAAACCTACATGCTCCTTATCACCCACAATCTTCAGGACAAGTAGAAAGAATGAATAGAACATTAAAAGAGAAAATAGCAAGAATATGCACACATGCTAGCCTAAAATGGCCAGAGGCATTAAACTTAGCTCTGTGGGATGTTCGAAATTCTCCACGGCAACCCATAGGACTACCACCAGCAGAAATTCTTTTTGGGAGACATTTAGCGATACCAGGGACTTATATCCCTGCTAAGACCAGCCTATTAGACGGAGATGAACGAGTAACACAATAGGTACTAGCCTTACAAGAACGGTTTAAGGCCTTGCAAAATCAGGCTCAGTGGTTTCAGCCGGTGCCATCAGACATTCAGGCACATAATATACAGCCTGGAGATAAAGTGTTGATAAAGGTATTCTCGCAAAAAGCAAAACTAGAACCAAAATGGGAAGGACCCTATACTGTATTGTTAAGTTCTTACTACGCTGTTAAAATTCCAGGAAAAGAGAATTGGATTCACCACTCTCACGTGAAACGAGTGACAGTCCAAGAAGCAAACACAGCAGAGGTTGCAGCAGAACAGTGAAAACAACCACGTAAAGCTTGATGCTACTTTCTGTAACCTGTGGTCAAAGAACCTTAGAGTGGCCATGGTCCCAGGCCCGTGTTAAGTATACCAGAAGTATGGGATTAAGTTCTGATAAAAACTTAAACCTCTCAACCCTGCTCATGCATGGAACTGAAGTATACTCAGAAAATGAATGGAGCTGGGATAATACTAACCAACTTCCCCAACTCCTGGGAAGGACAGGAAAGGAAATAAAGATAGGGTGTCGAATGATCAACGGGTCCACCCATGAGAAGGCAACTCAAATCTCTCTCACTAAAATCAAATCAAATGAAAAAGAAAGGAAAATTTGTGCCACTGAAAAACTGGATTGTTGGTACAATTTTACCTTAGAACAACCTGTTGTTATAGTTTGCCTGTGGGCTCACCACAATGTGGGACTGTCATTTAAATTTAAAATAGACATTATTGAGCCCAGTACAGCAATACCTACCCTGACTACAATTATTTCCACCAATATAAATAACTCTGTTACCATGAAGAGTAAGAAAACCTTATCCCCACAAATCTTTGAAATTGGACCGTATGTGATTAGAAATACAGGCCAACAACGAGTGTTATTTAATCCATCATGGTCTCTCAAACGAGTAGAGCTATTAATGCAAATTATATCTCTACAATCAAACCGACCTGTTCACCATTCTTAGGTACGTCCTATGTGGGATGGACGGCGTGGTTACATAGGCGAACCCTCACCTCTCCAAAATGAACAAGGAGAGATGTGACCGGTATCATAGGAACAGGATTGGGAGTCCTAAACAGTATAGATGCTGAAGTACTCGTAAATAAACTGAGCACAACAACAAGTGACTTATACAGATTAAAACATCCATTGAGGTCTTCTCTATTAGCATTAGGAACTAACCAATGGCTTTCATCCGAGATATTACCTCAGTGGGAAAAAATGAATGAAAAAGATCACCACTTGATAGTGGATGCACTTGGGGAAGCCCAAATTAATATTTCCCTGGCCCTCAGTTGCATCCAAGCTCAACTGTGGATGCAATCTATGGCAGCAGCGATTATAAGGGAGGGGAAGAAGGCACTTTACCCACTGAAATTCGAAAGGTAATTTGGGATAATGTGACCGAATTTGAAAAGGAATTCCAATCCTGGTGGTATCTGGTCAATTTTACTTATGATCCTATTAGCATTAGGAACTAACCAATGGCTTTCATCCGAGATATTACCTCAGTGGGAAAAAATGAATGAGAAAGATCACCACTTGATAGTGGATGCACTTGGGGAAGCCCAAATTAATATTTCCCTGGCCCTCAGTTGCATCCAAGCTCAACTGTGGATGCAATCTATGGCAGCAGCGATTATAAGGGAGGGGAAGAAGGCACTTTACCCACTGAAATTCGAAAGGTAATTTGGGATAATGTGACCGAATTTGAAAAGGAATTCCAATCCTGGTGGTATCTGGTCAATTTTACTTATGATCCTATCAACACTGAGGCCACAGCCTTTGTTTCAACAATACGTAATGCTCCAACATATACAATATATCCAATCATTGCGTTAGGATTAAATCACAATGGAGCTATACTCTATCCATTGGAACACAGAGTATGGGCCCAACGAAATGGAAATAAATGGCAAACTGTGGACGTTAGCGCATGTATTGTACAGGAACAGCAAGGGTTTATTTGTGAAAGTAATACCATCAAAGCCCAAGACATTTGTCTTGACACTGAGCAAAATGTTTGTCACTTTGAAATACACCCTGATGAAACACCTGCAACTATACTTGTATATATTGGGAGAGGGTGTGTATGTATGAGAACCTTTTGTAGTCTTATAGTTATAGATGGCATTGTAGTAGATATGAGTAATCATTGAAATATTTGTATTTGTAGCTTTACCAAAATCATGGGATGTGATTTCAATTATTCAGCTCCTATCACGTCTTATCAATTGTTACAATCTAATTATACATTAATTCAAAATTTACTACCTACTCCCATTGGGATGAATCTCACCCTGGTAAGGAAACTACTGCAACATGATGATTTGCATCGACTGCTAGAGCGCATCCGGAACAGTGGACAAAAAACTCTAATCACTGTTCACCATGATGCAAAAGAGATACATCATATCTTAGAAAGGGTAAAAAGGGATGGAGAACATCATGGCTGGGAAACTCTTCTAGGGTGGTCACCAACCACAACAGGGATTTATAATCATGTATTGCACCCGGTAGTAGTTGTGTTCAGTTTAACTGTGTTATGCCTATTGCTTACGATCATATTATATATAAGAGTATGGAAAGTGATAGTATGCCTCGAAAGACTTTGAGAACTCTGTTTAAAATATTAGCAGGGATGCTTCATAAAAACAAAGGGGGGAAACTGTTAAAGAATAGTGAATTGAAACTGTCTAGAAATGGCTGCTTAGCACAACTTACATAAAACTTGCTTAGCATGAGTGGCTAGATTTGCTGAAGCCTTAGGCCGTGCGTGGGAAAAGTAACGAATCTTTACTTAGTTTAATAAAAAATAGTGCCTCAGAGCTCGTTCAGGCTGGGAAGATAAGGGAGCCACACGCAGTCTGCGCACCTGTGTCACCGACTCCGAGAGGGAAGACGCCAAAACAATGGGGGAAAATAAGACCTTGGGAGGCAACCGCCAGACCCAACAAAAACAGAAGTACAACCGTCATCAGAGACTGCAAAAAAACAAGAATAAGGAGAAAACCAGCTTGCCTCAGAAAGACGATGAGACCCAATGAGGAGCAGGAGACCCCAGACCAAAAAATTACTATTGGTCTAACTATCGCGTGAGGGGTGGGAAATGGAAGTCGAAAAGACTATAATTACCCAGGATTTGTTTATGTTAGGGTCCCTCTTCGGAGGCACCCAGCTCGAGCTGTAATTACGGCACGCGTGTGATTAAAATTTACTTTGTTTTGATTTGGCTCTGAACTTTACTTGGGGGAACCTAGGGTCGAACTCTGTTATGGTGGCCGACAAGCCTAATTTCCGTAACAGGCCGATGAGGCTGCAAAATTATCCATGTCAGTGGCAGCATTAGTTCCAGAGAGAATGTTAAAAATGGAAATTCCAGTATACACTGAAAAAGAAAATAAATTAGCAGAAATACTGAAATGCATAAAAACTCCTGAAGGATGGTGGGTGACATCTACTGGACAGTGTGTGGTAACTTTGCCGATAATGAAGAAGCTGATGAAGCAAATACATGATAGTACCCACATGGGAGCTGAGGCATTGGTTGAAACAGTTAAAAGATTTGCTGTGGGAGTTAGTATGTTAATAATTGCAAAGGGTATTACACAAAAATGTGAAATCTGTCTTAGAAATAATCCCAGGATTCAGAAGAAGCCCCCCCAGGGGAAGTAAAAAGGGGCTTCATGCCTGGGGATTACTGGCAAATTGATTTTTCTGAATTACCAAGATGTAATGGATATAAACATTTGTTGGTAATTGTTGACACCTTTTCAGGATGGCCTGAGGCTTTCCCGTGTCGTACCAATAAAGCAGGGGAGGTAGTGAAAATGTTATTAAAAGAAATCATACCAAGATTTAGGGTACCAGAAGGGTTTTCTTCAGATAGGGGACCTCATTTTATAGTAGAAATAGTACAACAAATCTCAAAAATACTACAAATTAAATGGGACTTACATACCCCCTGGAGGCCACAATCCAGTGGAAAAGTGGAAAGAATGAATCAAACAATTAAGAGACAGGTAGGAAAATTGTGACAGGAGACTCAGATGAAATGGACTGATGTTTTACCTCTGGCATTATTAAGAACCAGAATAACCCCAAGGGTTAGGGAGAAAGTTAGTCCATTTGAGATTCTGTATGGCAAACCTTACACTGTAAATTTAACTGGAAATGAAATTCAAATGCACGTTAAGGGTGATCAAATTTTAAGTGATTATCTCTTGTCTATGGCAAAGGTTCTTCTCTCCGTAGGTACATCCAGTTATACTTTTAGATTACACCCGAGTGAAAGCAGTACCTCGAGAGACGTGGAAAGCTGAACAAGTTCAACCTCTAAAGTTAAAAATATATAAAGATATATGAGATGTATTAGAAGCGAATCGGTTTTAAATTTAGATTGTATTCAGGGAAAAAATGCTTTAATCTGATTGTTAGGAATAGGGTTAATATTGTTGTTACGGTATCTGTGTAAAAATGATGTTCTCCTTAACAACCAGGGGAGAAATGTGGTGGTTAGTTTTTCTAGGTTACCTGAGCCAAACAATTAAAGGGAATCAGGAAGGATTTTGGAGTCACAATCTCCATTTGGAAGTAATTACGAAATCTATGAAGATAGTTAACCAGAGGGATTGCTGGGTGTGTACCCACTTCCCTGAACTTTCCAACAAGGGCTTCCCACTAATTGGAGTGCCTATGAAACAACCAAACAGGAATGGGAAGTCCAGAGGGTGGCAGGAGATTATTATCAATGTATCCAAAGATGTAATAATAGTAATAAATGGTGGGAGAAAACTATACTTTATGGAAAGCAACCGATCAACTGTACTGGAGCCATTAAGGTAGGAGGTTATAAAGATTGCTCTCGGATACCTGAATAGGTTATAAGTGGCCAAGTAAGGAACTAAATGGGTGGCGTGTTCCAAAAGGTAGTGGATGGTATTGGTTGTGTGGAAACAAGGCACGAAAAGTGCTACCTCCTAATTGGTCAGGGACATGTACTTTAGGGGCAATAATCCCTAATGTTACTATAAGAAAAGAATTGAGTAATAAATACCAAAAATCCTGGCTAAGAACATTCATAAGGAGACAAAAGAGGGTCAATAATCCTTTAATAGATCGACCTACTAGGTTGCAGTCATTCGTAAGGTGGCTGTTTCCACAACTGGGAGTGAGTGAACTTGAAAAAGCAATAGTAAATATTTCAGCAGTTATTGAAAAAAATAGGGAATAAAACCTCTGATGCCACTGCAGCTTTACAAGAGGAGGTTTCAGAAATTGCGAAAATAACTACCCAAAACAGGATGGCTCTAGAGATGTTATTGGCATCTCAGGGAGGAGTATGTACAGTAATAAATACTAGTTGCTGTGTATATGTGGATCAAAGCGGGAGAATTTCTACCGATCTAAATGAAATCTGGAAGCAGACTGAAATCTTACATGGGGTTCAGAAAGAGGATACCTCTTTTGGATTTGAAGAAACATGGAAATGGTTGACTTCCTGGTTCCCTGACGTGAGCTCATGGGTTAAAAAGTGTTTAACAATTTTGGGAATGGTGTTAGTAGTTTTTGTATGCGTTTATGTAGTGATTCAATGCATTTGTAGATGTTGTACAAAATTAATATGGGAAAGATTTTAAAAGAGTGAGACTAATATGAAAATGATCATATAAGTCTCAAAGGGGGGAATTGTTACAAGACAACCCTGGGAAGCTCAGAAGGAATGCGTGAACTAGGTAGATTAGGATAACTTCTAACATTAAGTCTGAAGTGGTCTAGAGGTAGCCACTTAGATAAAACTTGCTTCATGAGTAGCTAAATTTGCTGAAGCCTTAGGCCGCACTCCTAGTTCAGTAAGAAAGGGCCCCAGAGCTGGTGCAGGCTGGAAAGATAAGGGAGTTACAAGCAGTTTGCATTCCTGTGCCCCACACTCCGAAAGGGAGGATGTCAAGGCTTTGAAATAAGGCCTGCTTGGGCACCAGGACCTTGGGAAGCAAAACCTCCTCTCACTGCTGAAACAATGTTAATTAAGGGGTCTGGACTATCTCCCCCTTGTCAGGACTTTGGGAGATAACACCTACTGTCCCTGCTGGGGCAGTGTTAATTGATCTCCCCTCATCAGGACCTTGGGAGACAGGGGTGGGACCCGGGGAATGAAGAAATCACTAACCAATCAGTGTAAAAGGGAAAATTGCAAATCTGGCAATTTGTTTGTATAAATGCTACTTGAAAAGTTGGGGGGGTGGGGGTGTGTGCTTGATTTGTGGGAAACGACCGAGCACCCAGGCTTGTGCAACTCTGAAATAAATAAGCAAATGTCTCTCCTGAGTGTGTAATTATTGGCTTATTGCACACCGGGCAACGAATCCGCTTTTCGGACAACAGCAGCAGCCTCAGTGCCTGATATACGAGGGGCAGGCCAGTGCCTGCTGGCTGTGCTTGTGAGGTCACAGCAGCCTCAGTGCCTCCGAGGCCAGTGTCAGGCTCATGGCTGCTGGCTGTGCTGCTGAGGTCACAGCAGCCTGAGTGCCTCTGAGGCCAGTGGCAGGCTCCTGGCTGCTGGCTGTGCTTGTGAGGTCACAGCAGCCTGAGTGCCTCCTAGGCCAGTAGCAGGCTCCTGGCTGCTGGCTGTGCTTGTGAGGTCACAGCAGCCTCAGTGCCTCCTAGGTTAGTCTACAGGGCCCGCTGCTGGCTGTGCTTGTGAGGTCACAGCAGCCTCAGTGCCTCATAGGTTAGTGTCCAGCGCCCCCTGCTGGCTGTGCTTGTGACGTCACAGCAGCCTCAGTGCCTCATAAGTTAGTCTACAGGGCCCCCTGCTGGCTGTGCTTCTGAGTTGACAGCAGCGTCAGCGCCTCCTAGGGCAGTGGGAGGCTAATGGCGGCTGGCTGTGCTTGTGAGGTCACAGCAGCCTCCGTGCTGTATAGGCCAGTGGCAGGCCCATAGCTGCTGGCTGTGCTTGTGAGGTCACAACACTCCTACAGCCTGATAGGCCCGTGGGAGGCCCCATCTGCTGGCTGCCTTTTGAGGTCACATTTGTCTCTGTACCTTATAGGGCAATGGCAGGCCTCTGGCTCCTTGCTGTGCTTGTGAGGTCACAGCAGCCTCAGTGCCCTATAGGCCAGTGGCAGACCCCTGTTTGCTGGCTGTGCTCGTGAGGTCACAGCAGTCCCATTGACTGATATGCCAGTGGGATGCCCAAGGCTGTTTGCTGTGCTTGTGAGGTCACATTTGTCTCAGTGCTTCACAGGCCAGTGGCAGGCTCCTGGCTGCTGGCTGTGCTCGTGAGGTCACAGCAGCCTGAGTGCCTCCTAGGCCAGTGGCAGGCTCCTGGCTGCTGGCTGTGCTTGTGAGGTCACAGCAGCCTGAGTGCCTCCTAGGCCAGTGGCAGGCTCCTGGCTGCTGGCTGTGCTTGTGAGGTCACAGCAGCCTGAGTGCCTCATAGGTTAGTATACAGCGTACCCTGCTGGCTGTGTTTGTGAGGTCACAGCACCCTCAGTGCCTCCTAGGCCAGTGTCAGGCGCATAGCTGCTGGCTGTGCTTGTGAGGTCACAGCACCCTCAGTGCCTCATAAGCCACTGGCAGGCCCCTGACTGCTGGCTGTGATTGTGAGGTCACAGCAGCCTGAGTGCCTCCTAGGCCAGTGGCAGGCTCCTGGCTGCTGGCTGTGCTTGTGACGTCACAGCAGCCTCAGTGACTCATAGGTTAGTATACAGCGTACCCTGCTGGCTGTGTTTGTGAGGTCACAGCACCCTCAGTGCCTCATAAGCCACTGGCAGGCGCATAGCTGCTGGCTGTGCTTGTGAGGTCACAGCACCCTCAGTGCCTCATAAGCCACTGGCAGGCCCCTGACTGCTGGCTGTGCTTGTGAGGTCACAGCAGCCTCAGTGCCTCCTAGGCCAGTAGCAGGCTCCTGGCTGCTGGCTGTGCTTGTGAGGTCACAGCAGCCTCAGTGCCTCATAGGTTAGTGTCCAGCGCCCCCTGCTGGCTGTGCTTGTGACGTCACAGCAGCCTCAGTGCCTCATAAGTTAGTCTACAGGGCCCCCTGCTGGCTGTGCTTCTGAGTTGACAGCAGCGTCAGCGCCTCCTAGGGCAGTGGGAGGCTAATGGCGGCTGGCTGTGCTTGTGAGGTCACAGCAGCCTCCGTGCTGTATAGGCCAGTGGCAGGCCCATAGCTGCTGGCTGTGCTTGTGAGGTCACAACACTCCTACAGCCTGATAGGCCCGTGGGAGGCCCCATCTGCTGGCTGCCTTTTGAGGTCACATTTGTCTCTGTACCTTATAGGGCAATGGCAGGCCTCTGGCTCCTTGCTGTGCTTGTGAGGTCACAGCAGCCTCAGTGCTCTATAGGCCAGTGGCAGACCCCTGTTTGCTGGCTGTGCTCGTGAGGTCACAGCAGTCCCATTGACTGATATGCCAGTGGGATGCCCAAGGCTGTTTGCTGTGCTTGTGAGGTCACATTTGTCTCAGTGCTTCACAGGCCAGTGGCAGGCTCCTGGCTGCTGGCTGTGCTCGTGAGGTCACAGCAGCCTGAGTGCCTCCTAGGCCAGTGGCAGGCTCCTGGCTGCTGGCTGTGCTTGTGAGGTCACAGCAGCCTGAGTGCCTCCTAGGCCAGTGGCAGGCTCCTGGCTGCTGGCTGTGTTTGTGAGGTCACAGCAGCCTCAGTGCCTCCTAGGCCAGTGTCAGGCGCATAGCTGCTGGCTGTGCTTGTGAGGTCACAGCACCCTCAGTGCCTCATAAGCCACTGGCAGGCCCCTGACTGCTGGCTGTGATTGTGAGGTCACAGCAGCCTGAGTGCCTCCTAGGCCAGTGGCAGGCTCCTGGCTGCTGGCTGTGCTTGTGACGTCACAGCAGCCTCAGTGACTCATAGGTTAGTATACAGCGTACCCTGCTGGCTGTGTTTGTGAGGTCACAGCACCCTCAGTGCCTCCTAGGCCAGTGTCAGGCTCCTGGCTGCTGGCTGTGCTGCTGAGGTCACAGCAGCCTGAGTGCCTCTGAGGCCAGTGGCAGGCTCATGGCTGCTGGCTGTGCTTGTGAGGTCACAGCAACCTCAGTGCCTCATAAGCCAGTGGCAGGCCCCTGACTGCTGGCTGTACTGGTGAGGTCACAGCAGCCTGAGTGGCTCCTAGGCCAGTGGCAGGCTCATGGTTGCTGGCTGTGCTTGTGAGGTCACAGCAGCCTGAGTGCCTCATAGGTTAGTATACAGCGCCCCCAGCTGGCTGTGTTTGTGAGGTCACAGCAGCCTCAGTGCCTCCTAGGCCAGTGTCAGGCTCCTGGCTGCTGGCTGTGCTTGTGACGTCACAGCAGCCTCAGTGCCTCCGAGGCCAGTGGCAGGCTCCTGGCTGCTGGCTGTGCTTGTGAGGTCACAGCAGCCTGAGTGCCTCCTAGGCCAGTGGCAGGCTCCTGGCTGCTGGCTGTGCTTGTGAGGTCACAGCAGCCTGAGTGCCTCCTAGGCCAGTGGCAGGCTCCTGGCTGCTGGCTGTGCTTGTGAGGTCACAGCAGCCTGAGTGCCTCATAGGTTAGTATACAGCGTACCCTGCTGGCTGTGTTTGTGAGGTCACAGCACCCTCAGTGCCTCCTAGGCCAGTGTCAGGCGCATAGCTGCTGGCTGTGCTTGTGAGGTCACAGCACCCTCAGTGCCTCATAAGCCACTGGCAGGCCCCTGACTGCTGGCTGTGATTGTGAGGTCACAGCAGCCTGAGTGCCTCCTAGGCCAGTGGCAGGCTCCTGGCTGCTGGCTGTGCTTGTGACGTCACAGCAGCCTCAGTGACTCATAGGTTAGTATACAGCGTACCCTGCTGGCTGTGTTTGTGAGGTCACAGCACCCTCAGTGCCTCCTAGGCCAGTGTCAGGCGCATAGCTGCTGGCTGTGCTTGTGAGGTCACAGCACCCTCAGTGCCTCATAAGCCACTGGCAGGCCCCTGACTGCTGGCTGTGCTTGTGAGGTCACAGCAGCCTCAGTGCCTCCTAGGCCAGTAGCAGGCTCCTGGCTGCTGGCTGTGCTTGTGAGGTCACAGCAGCCTCAGTGCCTCATAGGTTAGTGTCCAGCGCCCCCTGCTGGCTGTGCTTGTGACGTCACAGCAGCCTCAGTGCCTCATAAGTTAGTCTACAGGGCCCCCTGCTGGCTGTGCTTCTGAGTTGACAGCAGCGTCAGCGCCTCCTAGGGCAGTGGGAGGCTAATGGCGGCTGGCTGTGCTTGTGAGGTCACAGCAGCCTCCGTGCTGTATAGGCCAGTGGCAGGCCCATAGCTGCT